>NW_011888857.1:3562225-3596095 GCF_000151845.1 Pteropus vampyrus
GCTAATCAGAGTCCAGAAGTGAAGTGGCAAGGGAGAAGGTTGAGAGGTTGTTGAGCCAGATTGTGCAGGATCGGATCTAGCATATATACAGCACGAATATGTTTGAGAATTAGATTCACCTTTTTAAAGATAATTCTGGTTGTGACATGTAGAATGGTTTAAGATGACTAGATAGGAGGTGGGATACCAGTTAGGAGAATCTTTCTGTGATACAGAATGAACCAGGGGAGAAGGAGGTGAATAGAGAGAAGCACTCGAATCAAAGAAGCATCTCAGTGTGGGCAGAGGTCACAAGGGTATTTGCCAGGTTTCTGATTTGGCAACCAGTAGATGGTGGTACCATTCACTGAAGAGAAAATATAGGAGGAACGGGAAAATGATAATATTGTTCTGGAAGTATATGCAAATTAAAAAGAGAAGGCATAGAGCTCCTTAAAGGACACCGATATTTAAAGGACAACAATGAGAAGACAGAGAGAGATGGCTGGAATGAGGGGGAGGAGAATGGAAACAGGAAAGCATAGTGCCAAGGAAGTGAAAAGAAGAGAATTTCCGAGGGGCGTGGTCATTAGTATCGATGCCGCTGAAAGATTTTGATAAGAAAATAACGAATGGATAATTTCTGATAAGAAAATGTCAATTGGAAATTGGCAAGAAGGAGTTTCTTGGCAATGCTGTTGAGAGCAGAGTTAATGTAACAGTGAAGGTGGGAGAGAGATGACATTAAAAAGATGAGTAAGCAGGAAGGAGGAAATAGAGCCAGTGTGCCAGATCTTCCAGAAGCTTGGCTATGATTAAAAGGAAGGTTAAAAGGTATCTATTTTATGTTAGGTCATGAAATAAAATCCAGGACATTGTTCTGGCCTCTGAGGAACTTAAAATCCAGTAGAAAAAAAGAGGTTTCCACAGAGAAGAACAATAAGGCAAAGAGCCGGATAGTCTGGGGTTGAGAGGAGTTCTCACTGGTGATTGAACCATGAAGGGGAAGCGTCGCAGAGGAAGTAGAACTTGATCTGGTCCCCAAAGAAGGAGTTAAACTTAGAAGGAGAGGGCATTCCTAGAAGGAGGAAGAAAGCAGATTAAAAGCACAGGCAAGTGATAGCCTTTGAGGAACAAAAAGTCGTCCAATCTAGATGGAGCAGAATGATAAATTTAGAAAGGATCTACATTTCATAATTTTCATAGTGCCCCGAAAAGCCTTCGGGTTTTCACAGAGATGTCCACAATATTTCCAGATCAAGGGTCAAATCCAGCCTGCCAGCTATTTTCATAAATCACATTTTACTGGAACACACTCATTTGTTCACATACTGTCTACAACTGCTCTCACATGACATGGTAGAGTTGAGTAACTGAGGCAGAGACTGCATGAGTGATTCACAAAGCCAAAAATTTACTATCTGGCCCTTTTTAAGGAAAAAAAAAAAAAGTTTGCCAAATCCTGTTCTAGGTAAAGAAAGTCTTTCATTTTCATCGTTATTGGTAGAAATCCTTGTAAAACACTTTAGATGGTTTTGCCCAGACATGATGACTATTCCATGAACTGGATCTTACTGTGCTTTTCCACAAATGAAATGAAATGGGTGTCTTATGGTCTTTCTTTTCTTCCAAAGTAAAATATAATCAAACATGATTGAACTTTGCTGAGATGACTCTGGCATTGTTGTAAACTTAAGTAATCACATTAGGTTATGGAATGTGAATGCCTGCTGGAAAGCTCTCCAGGGCTCACCCATATCTAGTGTTACTCTCCGCTAGCAAAAGGGAGAGTTACACTTGCCTGCCCCCTTTGCACTTCCACAGGGTTATGAGTTTAGTTCTACCCAGTGGTAGGGGTGTGTGTGTGTGTGTGTGTGCGCGCGCGCACGCATGCACGCATGCGTGTGTGTGTGTGTAAAGAAAGTGACTTTTGGGCAAAGCTGTAAAATGCCAGGAGGGAGGACGATTATGGAAGCATATAGTGCTATGGACAATTTTCCTCATGGCATTCAATGATGAATGTTGAGAGTCAGATGTCCAGTATGCAGTAGCTTAAATTAATTATCCTACACGTGGAGGTTACTAGACTGGGAGAATCACCCAGACCAGAAGTAGTCTTTGAATAAGGAATTGTCTTTTGTGGTATTAAACTTCTAAGATTTTTGGTAGTGTTTGTTACTACAGTATAACCTATCCTATATTGATTAACATAATGACCTATGGATTACCAGCATAAGAACACTTCCCTCCATGCTATATAGTCTTAGAGTCATATACTTTAGAGCATTTCGATATTTGAAACTTTATGTTTTCTCTCTTTCTTCAATATCAGGCTATCATCTTAAGCAATTATTAACGTCTCACATTCACATTCACTTATAATTTGCTGCTTTTAATCTTCTATAGGCTAAGAAAGCAGATACTTATAACCATTATAATCATTTCTAAAATAAAATTAATTTTCTTTGAGAGAAGTCCTTAAGGGAATTTCATGTGTTTAAAATGTTTTAGTAGAATGGGTCCTATAACATCCATTTTGACAATTCAGAATTCTTTTTTTTAACTATTTCCTTATTTTGGATGGTATTCTTCATCAGAGAGACTATCAACCAGTAATTTTTGATAAGACATGAATGAATCACCATATGTTTAATAAAACTGCATGAGATTTTTCTGGAAATTTTCAGATTTATCATAGGTAGTTCTGACATATAAATTTTAAAATTATTTCTCCACATTCGTGGTCCATCTTCACCCTACTTATCTGTCATGTTTCTCAAAACAGACTTGTCACCCTCCTATTACACCTACTTTAATAACAGTTTTCATTATCTATAAACTCATCTGAGGCAAAACTCTGCTGTCTTCTTTGATTCCTCTCTTATCACTCCCCCAACAGACAATAGACTGTGGGGCCTTGTTGATTCTCTCTCTAAAATTTGCTTTAAAAGTTTCAGCTAACATACAACACCCTTCATGAATTGACTAAATCTTGCTTTTCATGTACATTTGTCATTTTCCTAGCCAGTATCTATTTCCATTTATTTAGGTAATAGCAACCAAATAGATGAGAGAATCTACTTTCCCTCCTCAGTACAGCTTGATAGGACTCTGTCTATGGACTCCGCTCTCTCCAAGCTAAGAGGTATCTAAATTGTACCAATTAGATGCTCCCTCACTGAATTCTGATGTTTAAGGGAAATCACTGAAAATGATTCTCCCTGCGAGGTTTCCTGAAGAGACCACCATTAGTTTTTGATGCCCCAGTTCCTATCTTGAATGCTGGCTATCAGCATTTCCTACAATATAGTGAATAGCACTAGATGCTTCCAATAAGTTGTGTGTGTGTGTGTGTGTGTGTGTCTACACGCACGCATATGCATGAATGCTAATACACATGCTTCTGTGTGTGGCGGCGGGGGTGGGGGGCGGAAGGGATGGTGATTGTGTATGTTTGGCATGAGTTATTCCATAAGTTTCTATTTTTTATAATCAGAGAATTCTGGTACTTTACCTCCCAACTTCCATCCAGACCTCTCCTCACACGTCCTAGATCTCAGGACCATAAAAAATTGAATAGTTTTCACAGCCTGGTATATATACATCCATTTTTCAAGCTTTTGTTCACAATGTTTCCTCTTCCCATGGCCCTTTCGTTTCATTCTCGGAAAATTCCAATTCATCCTTTCAGTGTTAAACTATGAAAGAAAGTATTTCTCCTTCAAACCCTTCCCCAACCTTAACAGGCAAATGTAAGTGTCCTTGTCTTTGTGTATCCATAGCAATTTATACATCTTTCTTACAGCATGGTATCATAGCTAGTGATTCACACGTCCAGCCCTTCCAGGAGCTGTTGAAATCCTCAAGGACACACAGTCAAAGTTCAACAAATATTTGCCGAATTAAATGGACTGAATCACATCTAAAGAAATTTTTTTTTCCCAAAAGATGGCTCTCGTTTTATTAATTTATTTTTTGTTTATATGTTTAAAATTTTCTAATTCTATTCTCTTTTGAAAATTCTCTGAAACAAATCCTATTAACACTTTATAGAGTTTAGTATTAATAACTGAGATGTAGAAAGCAAAAATAGTTGCCCCAATTCTCTTCCTTCTGCGATTCTCTATCTCTCTTTTCCACTGACACATCACATTTCAATGACATTTTTTTTGTTTCCTTCCAAGTTCCCTTGGCCTCTGTCTTTGCAGAAATATGCAATGAGCCATTATGCAATGAGTTACATTGTATAACAAATAGGATTTCCCTCCTCTCCTGAGACCATGTGGAAGAAGGAAAAAAACATGAAGTCCTTAATAAGGCTGCTAATGTGGATGAAGGCCGAGGATGCAATCCCTTAGGAAATTCTGGAGATGGATACAGTTGGGCTCCTCTTGGTAAATCACTAGTGAATTATTTAATAAAAACAAAACATGAAGAAGAAAGTGCCAGGGGTTCCTGTCTACCTTCCTGAAAAGATTGATCCAAAGCCCTGCTTTGCAATTGTTCAAATGAATTAACTTCAATCAGCGAAGCAAAATGCTAATCAAACTGGGGGATGCGGAATATAAATGGAATTGGTTTTTCTCTTTGTATTATTTAATGGCTCCTGTGGTATCTCACCTGCTGCTCTTCCTGACTGAACAGAGAGTTAGTAAATATTTCTTTGGTATTAAATGTCCCCATCCTTGAAGTAAAAAGGAAAATGATCTTTCTCACTTTACCTCTTGAGCCTCTTCACTCTAACCCTTTTGCCTATAAAATGAATTCCAAATTTCCTACATTAGCACACAAGGCCCTCAGTGATTTCATCTGGCCCCAGCCTACCTCCTCTTCCACTAACTCTACCATTCTACTCCCAAAGTCAGTTGTTCCAAACTTTTCCAGTTTCTCCAAATGCTTTTATGATACTCTTGCATTCAAGCTTGCCTCACCTTTAACTAGGAAACCTATTCCCTTTATTTTGCAGTAATATCCTTGTTTACGCATTTCAAAGACTTCTCCTCTCATTCCTCTGAGCCCACATCGTTCTGTAAACATGTTTCCATGTTCTGTGTAATTTATCTTTGATCTATTTTTCTCTCCTAGATTCTGCGCTTCTTGAGAGCTGGGAGCATACACTAATCACAGTTCTCAGTATATAATAGATACTCCAATATTTGTTGGATAAATTAATGACTATTCACTCCAAAATAAAGCCATGGAAGGTTGTTGCTAAGAGAAAAGTAAATGCCCAGGTAATTGCACACATACTAATAATGAGATTAAACTGTGCTTATTTAAACCTATTTTATTACAGGAAATTTGCCATTTTCGAGGCCCACTGAAACACTTTGGGGACAAATACATAAATGGGCTTCATGGTGGCAGAGAGGATTTCACTGGTCTTTGCTGTGCCAGTTAGAATTCATGGTATCTGGAAGTTAACACCAACAGAAACCAAAGGAAATTTCTCTATACACACATAAGGGTATAAAATAGCTAATCTACAAAACCATATGGACACCACCAATAAGTGACAAGGGATAAACATACACTTATCTCCAACTGGTTCTGTTTAGGGGAAGAAGAAAAATGAGGTCAATGACTTCACTCAAAAAGCTATTCTAGGTTAAGCCTTTCTAACATGAGCATAGATAGAAATTGGTTATTTCAGCCCAGATTCCGACAGCTTTAAAGAGCTTTTCTCTTTAGAGGGAAACATTCATTAAAGAGATCTTTCGATCTATACAATTTCCCAATTCCTAAAATTGATCACAGGAGTGACTTGATTCCAAAAGAAGATAGCACTTCAAAAACGATGGTAGGATAAGAAATAAGAAATTACTACAAACTCTTTCACTGGCCCTGAAATTAAAACGCAATATGGCACTGTGGAAAATGCATAAGCCTTAGACAGACACAGGTTCTGGTCCTAACTCTTTCTTTTCCTGGCTGTCACTTTCTGCCTTTGGGAATTTTATTTAGTAAGATTTTTAATCCCAGTGAACATCAGCTTTCTCATCTGTGGCACTGAAATTTTTAAAAAGCCCACTTCATAAATGTTTATGATATTGTAAGGGACCTAGACTAATACTTAACACATACTTACTTTATATAAGTATGCTAATTGCTTAATTTAACTTAATTATTTAATTAGCATTTGGACAAGGAATACCAAAGTATATGGGAGACTATTCCTTTGTTCCTGATGTTTAGTTAGGACACAGTATAAGGAAAAGTTAAGAATGAAGAGCCAATATAAAGAACAAGACAGAAAGGGAAGAGGTAGAGGATAAATAAAAATAAAAATATAAAATAAAATAAAATAAAAAACATGGTTATTTGTCCGTTTGTCTACATTTGGTACTAAAGGAACCCCACAGAAGACTGACGATGAGTTTTCACAAAAATCAATAATCTAATAACTAATTCTGCACCAGTTTCAGAGAACCCCAGTGAAGTCAAAGAATGCATTTTCCACAAAGGCTACCAAAGAATATTCTCCTGGAGGAGTTTCACTGGGCGCAGCTTTAAGACTCTTTCATTTCCTTACAGAGGTGCACTCAGATGTGGTGACCTTCTGCCCCTTCCAGGTGAGGGCTTTTTAGTTGTGGGAAGCCCTGAGTGGGGACTTTTCAAGGTCCCTACATTCCCAACAACATCACTCTGGATGTCCAGCATAAATGATGTATATATTTGCAAAACCTGTCACCTGAAACTAACATCCAGGTCTGGATATAAATTCATATCATGCTGCCAGCCCATCTCATTTCATTGTTGTCAGGTTATGTTTTCTGACACAATATCACACTTGCCAGTCTCTTGGCAACTGTGCAACAATGGCCAGTCTGTAGGTGTGTGCAATTAACTACTCCTCACAACACCTGAGAAGGGCAGAATGTGGAGAGCCTGCCTGGTGAATGTTGACCTACCTCAGCTCTGTGGGCAGCTGAGGCAGCTGAGTTCCACAGGACATCTAGCAGAAAGGAGCCCCGGATGTGGGGGATCAGAGCACTTACCAGCCATGCAAGCTTTGGGTGAAATCGAGGAGCATCTATGAGCCTCGGTTTCCTCACTTACCAAATGGGGATAAAAATATTTGCCCTGCCAACCTTTCAGACTGTTTGGGTAGATCAAAATGTAAATAAATAAAATTTTTGCGAGTTCAGTATAAATTATAAAGTATTAGGGATTATAGTAATATTAACAGTATTGTTATTATTTCTTCCTATAGGTACTTAAAAATGTCTTATAAGTATTTGAAAAAACACATGATCTTGAAATGAAAGATGAGGATCAGACAAAAGTGAGAATGGAATCTGTTTATTTGGGTCTTCGCTAAATACCTACCAAACCCACTGGTATGTTGGGCTTATATCTCAGACAATTGTTTTTGAAGAAATAATATTTTGTCCCTAGAAAGTCTTATCAGAATGATGAGAAAAGTTTTAGTTCTCCATTCTTCTCAGAAAGTCCGTGAGTGCTAATATCTTCTCAGAGCATTTCTTCTCAGAGCACTGTTACTCACTGTAGAGTGCAGCTGAGAACTCTGACTGACACACATGGTATAGTGGACCTCTGGGACCAGGCGGAGCTGGATTGAAACTCTAGTCTCATCGTTTACTAAATGTGGACAGACTTAACCTCTTTGAGCCTCAGTTTCTAATCTGTAAATGGAATGAGAGTCATCTCCTCAAGGGAGTATGTAAATTAAATTAATATGTGTAAAATTACCAAACAGGGTGGTTGGCACCTAGAAGGGTTTAATAAATGACAGTTGCCTTTATTCTGTAGGTCAGTGGTTATTTACCTCTCAGATCATTAACACCTTTGAAAATCTAATGAAAGCATTGGGTCTCTGACCCAAAAAATATCCACACAACATCTTACATATAATTTCAGAAGTGTTTTTGGATACACTAAAAATCCAATAATCCACCAAAACCAGATTAATAACTCCTGCTATAGGTAGTCACTTATGACATATACATATTTTTCCTTTGAATGTTAAGTGCCTGCTTTGTTGCTAAGCCCTTCTGCTACTGCTATTACCATCAAAACTCAATAAACAATGTTGACTCACATAAAGAATAACTACTTACAAAAAGCTTTCACATTCTTCATATCATTTCGTCTTCAGAAAAATCCTGTGAGGTCTGTCTGATGGTCCTATTTCACAGATTAGAAGAAAAGAGATTTTTTTTTTAATGTTATATTTCTCCATTGTAAATAAGCCTCATGAGCACATAGACTATATTGTTTTAGTCACCATCATTTTGTCGACACTTTATACAGTGCTGAAACTTGTGAGGTGCTCCCAGTGTGTTTGAAATAAATGAAAAGAAAATGTAAAAAGAGGACTCTCATGTCCTGATTAAGACAACTCAATGATTTGAGGCAAAACCAGCACAAAGCTAAAACTCTATTAGAATTTCCTCATGGACTTAGCCCAGAGCCACCAGAGATATAACAAACTCTTGGTGAATGTCAGTGGATGGACAAGTGGATAAGCAGATGAATGAATAAAACCTCATTTCTAAAAAGTGAAACCCTGAATTTCAACAAAAAGTTTCTGTTTCCTTTATTACTGCCCAAAACTTAGTGGATTAAAACATCCTGTTTTTGTGAATCAGGAATGTCAGAAGGGCTCAGTTGGCTGGTTTATTTCTAAGCCACATGGCAACTCCTGGGGCGAATGAATGGGGCCGGGAGATCCATTTGCACACTGACTTCTTCTCCCACTTGCCTGTGCCTTGTCTCAGCTGGGATCCTCTCCTGTTCAGTGTCAGAGTCTCTCCACTTTATCTCCCTAGCAAGATAGGCAGGCTTCTTACACAGCAGCACAGGGCTCCGAGATGAAGAAGCGAAAACCACAGTCCACTTAAGCATGCTGGCTAGAATTGAAGCTGCATCATCTCTGCTGCATTCTGTTTGTCAAAGCAGTCACAGGCTGCCTGTGGTTCAGGGGTTGGAGAAACAGATCTCACATCTTCATGAGAAGATTAACAAAGAATGTGGAGCTACTGTTAATCTGCTCCCGTTTCCTTAACCAAGACAGACGTTCACAAACATTGAACTATGAAGCTGCTTTTGTTGCCACCCTCAATCAGACATTCTTCATGGAACGATTTTTGTTTCCCAAATATCAGCAAATAATTCTATAAAACCTTAGATTAAAATTCAACAAAGCTTGGATGCATATCTGAATTAATTTCTATGCTTCAGTGAGCATGTCTCAGGGGTAACATAGGAGTGTCTGAGTTCTAGTTATTTAAGGTAATTCAAACTTCTCCAAATCTAGTGGGATCAAGCAGCCAAAAATATCATTACAGCTAAAAATTTACTCTACAGTAAAGTGTCACTACCAATCAACCCTGGGCTATCCACCTCCTGGGCATGCAAAAAATTCAGCACTGCTATCTATGTTCAGGATATTTTAGCATCTCAACAGGGAATATGGCTAAGTAAGAGCTAAAATAGCACAATGATCCAGAAATCACATAGAAGAAAGGAAATACAAATAGCACAAACAAGCACAGGGCATCTTGGACAATCCCAAAGAGAATTAAAGTTTATTCTCAACACAAGTTTCTAGAGGCTCCATATTTTAAGGAGTTTTACTTCTGAAGGTTTTAGCCACCCCTACTCCCACAAATTCAAATTACTTCTACAGGCACAAGGATTATTTTCTCATTGTGTCATGATGTTAATCTCTACCTGTCACAAGCATTTATATTACACTTATTTTTTCAATAACCCAGGGCTTTTCCTATGTATTAACTGATCAAAAAGAGAAACTGGTTGGTTTCATCTAATGCAAATGTGCTCTGGGATCATTTCGGTTCATAGGAACTTTCAATATAAGGGCTGAGTATATTGAAGAAGAAAACATTTTGTAAATGCAAGACCTGCCATAACTACGGTAATTTTAGGCACAAATGTGGAAACCTTAGAAAATGAGAGTAAAGGAGACCATAAAGCAAGATGGGAGTTGTAGAAGCTACAGATATTAACCTCAGCTGAGCAGAATGGTCCCAATTCAGAATCATAATCTCTCATTCTTAAAGCATTCACTAGAATGCAAGATCTATGGGGAACAAGACTTTGGTCTCTTTGCTCATTAATGTATCCTAGACACCTAAAACAACATCTGGCACATAATGAACACTCAATAAATATTAATTCATTTTTAACAAATGAAACTCATGAGGATTGGTTGAAAGGAATCCAGGAGGTTAAGTGGGTGTAGTTACTGGAGATCCGCTCATGAAGCAAGAACTCTGTTCGTGACATAATAGAACAGAGCCAAGATACCTGCCAATACTGGGGCAAACTCTAGGGTCCCTGCCCAATGGACAGTGTGTAATGGAGAGCCCTTAAGTGTTAAACAGAGCAAGCAGCCAGAGCTATAAACCTACCATCTCTTGGGGACTCAGATCCCAGCCTGGTGATCAGAAAGGGGCATGGGAGCAGAGTGGACACCACATGACCTAAGGTGTACTGCAAGACATAATTTCAAGATTTACTCTACTCGAAGGATAGGAGTAATATAAAGAACATCACAATTCACCCTCTTTAACTTTTCATTGACTGGGTCCTAGGGGTCATGTATGAGTCAACTTGACGTGTAGGCATGCAGAGGTATGGGAAAAAAGCAGAGACTGACATAATCCACTTTAACCGCTAAAGCAAGATATTCCATAGTCTCTCTCTTTCTGAGATATTCTGAATCTGAAGACTTTTTCAACAATAAAGCACATGATATTTAGTCTCTAAACTTTTTAATGGATAAAGAAGAACTGATTTGAAAAATTATGCATGGTCAGTTTTGCATCAGAAGATTCACAATATAAAACTAGAAAAGAAAAAAAAAAAAATCTCAAAATTCAAGTAGATGACCAAGCCAATGAGATCTAGCCAACGGTTTTTGCGGGACAAAACAAAACAAAACAAACAAACAAAAACAAATTGTGCAAAATAGAATAAAAGTTCAAGGCCCATGCCTGTCCTATTCAATGCTTTATTACCAGCACTGCCAATAGCGATGAATTCATAGTGAATTAAGAAGTCTGGCTTTGGACATGTAAGGCACTGTCTTAATGCTCTCAGAAGTCCTGTTCACCAAGTAAGTTACAGGTAACAGAGGCTATATTCCCTCCCAGGAGATCTGTTGCCCCCTGGAAATATTTCTGCATGCCTGATCACCTGACCCTTTGCCAGTCTACTATCCTTGCCATGCATGTACCCTTATTCCACTGCCTTTCATAACCTAACCTCATTAAAGAACTACATCCAGTTGGGCCCCAAATTGATTAGAACAACTTTAAATAGCCTGAGATCCTCAAAGTTGATGAAAGAAAAGAACAGCATTGAAAGAAGGATATATGATAACACATATGCATAGAAAAAATCTGAGAAAATATCTAAGCAATAACAGAGATGAGTAGTGTAATTGTAGGTGATTTAAATTTTTTCACCTTTATGCTCTTTTTGTATTTTCTTCAAAGAACGAACATTATTTTTATATTGAGAAAATATCATCAAATTGGAATATATATACATAATCCATTTTTACTTTTATAAAGAGTGTGTGTGCCTGTGTGTGTCCATGCATATATGCTTGTACATGTATAGAAAAAATCTGGAACTCCAGACATCAAAACTATAAATAGTGGCTAAGTTTTGAAAATGTTACTGAGGGAGAGCAGGAAAAGAGGAGAGAAATTTTACTTTTTAAAATTATTTTTTAATGTTTGAATTTGTATTTTATAACATGTAGTATTTTAAAATACAAAAAGAAAAAGGTGACTAGAAAACATATTCTAAAATGTCCTCTTTCTAGACAGGTCCATGGAAAATAAATCCAAGCATAAAATTAAATGTTATTTCTATGATAATGTGTAGTTATTGATATGATAGTATATTATTATTATTATTATTATTATTATTATTATTATTATTATTATTATTATTATTATTATTATTATTATTATATTGCTATGATAATAATACATCTGTATAGGTTAAATTCCTTTCCTTTTTTTAGGTTACACTAAAAAACATATATAAGGGAAAAGAGATAAAATACGGTTCTCTAAACATAATAAAGTGCTTGTGACTTACTCATGAGTACTTCCTGAAAACAAGATGAGAAAAAAAGCTTAAGACCTGCTCCTTGAGGAAGTCAGTTGAGTTACAGAGAAGATTTCACACAATAAAGGTAAGTGGCACCAGTGTGGGTTAGCAAGAAGCACACACAGAATTACTTTCCCTGGAGGACTTTAAAAATAGGCTGGTGTGCCTGGGTGAGTGGAAATATGTTTCCGCTGAAGGCCAAGCAGATGGACTTGGTGACCCCTCGAGGTCCCTGATGGTCCTGTGACTTGGGTTTACAATCCCTGCTCAGACGCAAGAGCTCCATCCTTCCCAGATAGTCTTGCCTGCGCTCATTGGCTGCTGCATCTCTATGGGCTATTCAGATGCTCCCCACGACCTGCTACACCTAGAATCCATGAGCCTCACTCCCATCAGGACAGGGAACTTAATAGCAAGCTCCAGCAAGACGATCATAGTTCAGAAGGAAATTCAAACCATGAGGTCTACAAAACCCATACTGAAAGACACTATAAAATAACTGGCCTGCAATCTTAAAGCTGTCAATGTCAGATAAAACAAAATAAGGCTGAGACGTATTCCAGATTAAAGAATATTAAAAGGACATGGCAACCTGGACTGGATCATATAACGGGGGGAAAATGCTATGAAAAGACATTGTGTCAATATATAAAGTTGGAATGTATTGTATCAATGTTTAATTTCCTAAATTTGATAACTATACCATAATTATGTAAGAGAAAATCCTTGTTCTTAGGAAAAAGACACTAAAATATTAAGGAGTAAAGAGATGATAGATAGATAATGATGATGATGATGATGATAGATAGATAGATAGATAGATAGATAGATAGATAGATAGATAGATAGATAGTTGAAAGATAGATACACACAAATGATAAAGCAAATATGAAAAAATGTTCAAAATCAATGAGTCTGAAAAAGGGTCTATAGAAATACTTTGTACCAATCACACAACTTTTCTACAAATTAGAAATTATTTCAAAAAAAAGTTTTAAAAAGTGGGCTCTAATGTTGGTATCATGACTTAGGAGATTCAGGATTCCTGCCTCATCTAAGAACTTAACACTAAGAACCAAGAACTGCATCCATCTTGGCCAACCTCTAACACCTACTTCCTACTTGGTCCCAATCTTTTGAACTGCCACCATTCTGTCCCGCACCTTGTCTCCCCTTCACTTCGTTAACCCCATCCCTTCAGGATCAGGACTCAGGGCATTTCCTCAGTCCTGGTTCCCAAACAGCAATTCCCAACTGAAGCTGCTTACATCCTGACATGATGGCTGTCTACCTTACCCTGAGCGAAGCTCCAGCTCTTCTGGCTTATCCATTCTTGTAAAACAAAGTGTATGTGTGTGTGTGTGTGCGTGTGTGTGTGGTCTCCCTTACATTCATAGGAGTTTGGCAAGCCAGGAGAAGTGATTTGCTCACAATTTGTTTTCATGTATGTCTGATAGGGTGAGAATCTTAACGTAGAAAAGAAGTAACTTTGGAAGGGAGGATAGGAACTAACATTGATGAGTGCCACCCTCACGCTAAGTGATTTATATATATTATCTCATTTAATCTTTAAAACATTTCTGCAAGGCAGATTTCATTATCCCTATTTTGTAAATGAGAACTTTGAGGCTCAAAGATGTTAAGCAACTTGTCCAAATTCATAGTTACTGAGTAAGCCATTAACCAAACCCATTTCCAAGGATTGTTATCTAATCAATTTCACTACATGGCATCCGGGTTCTGTGAGCACACAGTAGGGCAGTACTATCTGCACTGACTTATAATTAGTGATAACAAATAAACTCTGAACTGATTTACATAAGCTATTTTGTAACACCAATTAAATGCCAATAAATATAAGCCACTTTATAACAATCTTTCATTTACATCTTCTATAAAATAGTTAACAAAATTCAATCTATTTAGGGAAAAAAAATCCCTTTATTGTTAGTACCGTCAGTAGGAGAAACACTGGTCCATTCCTTTTGAAATGCAACTTGACAATATGTAGATACAGCTTCAAAATATGTATATCCTTTAACCTAGCAATTTCTGGATGTTTATCCAGTATTATAACTATGGGAGATGGGTGATGTTGTATACCAAGATGCTTCCTTGTAGTATTATTAACAGTAGTTAAAATGTCCAATGATAAGGGGGTAGATAAGTAAATCATTACATTTATCCCCATATAATAACACAGTCATTGAAAATTACTTCTAATGTGTTAATGATATGAAAAAAATCTGTATCACGGTATTGAGTAAAAAAAGCAACACAAAATTAAATATAAAGAATGACTGCAGCTTTGAGAAAATTTCTATATTTTAAAAGACCGTGTCTTCCTGCTGTGTGGAGAATAGTTAACAGAGTGATAGGTTCACCACTTACGAAATTAGTGCATTGGTCCAGGGAAATAGTGATGAAGGTGACTTGGATTCAGGTGTTATTGTGGGATGTGGTAAGAATCTGTCAGATTCTCTTATATACTCTGAAGTAGAACTGACAGGATTTCCTAAAGAATTTGTTATATGGTATGAAAGAGCAGAGTTAAGAATTCCCTCCAGCATTTTACCTCAAACAACTGAAGCTGCCATTTTCTGAGATGGAGACAATAAGGAAAAGCAGGTTAGAAATGCTAATGAAGGCTTGGGTCGGGGGTATGTTACCTTCAAGATGCTGGGTAGATGTTCATGGGAGAATGTTTTAGGCTGTTGGACATAGGACTCAAGTTCAAGGGGGAGGTCAGAGCAATGGACATTTGGGGATTGTCCACTTAGAGACAGCACTGAAAGCCATGAGATTAAATGAGACCACTAGGAAAAGTGTGCAGCTGGGGAATATAAGAGAGCCAAGCAATGACCCTGTTCAATTAAAGATTAAGAAGATGACGAGAACTGAGCAAAGGAGACAGAGAAGTAGCAACCAGTCAGGTGAGAGAAATCATGAGAGAGTGCCATGTCTAGAAAGTCAAGCCAAGATGTGGAGTATTATAAAAAAAAAAAATGATTAGTAGTGACAAAAGCTACTGATAGGCTAAGCAGTGATTGGTAGCATTTGAGTTTTGTTGTTTTGCTTTGTTTTGTTTTATTTAATTTTGTTTTAATTCTGCCTTCCGGATAGAAATAAGAACAGTGGTTGCCTAGGGTGGGGAAGGGAAGCCATGTGGATAGATAGCAAAGGGATATCAGGGAGCTTTCTGGGTGGTAAAAATGGTTTACATCTTGACTAGTGTGTGGGTCACACAGGTGTGAAAATTTTCAAAACTCATCACTGTGCATTTAAAATCTGTGCATTTTACTGTGTGTAAATTATACTTCAATAAAAAATAAAAATAAATTCTACTTTTCACAGTCCTACTTTTTCCAATATTGCTATAATGAACATTCATTACTTTTATAATAAAAAATAAACATTTAGAAACGAAGGTTGGATTACTGCATATGTCAAACTTCTTTGAATTGTAAAGGTAAGAATTAGCAGGATATTATTTTTCCCTCAACCAAAAACCAATGTAAATAATAATTGAATAGCGTAAATAATGAAAACTTTGCCATGGATTTCCCAGGGGAAATTCACTTCTGCAAATAAAAAACTAATTCTTATAGATAAGCCAGGAAACATCTACTTCTTTACAGGTCAAGACTGGACAGTTCAGGTGATGAATAATTTTTGCACTTTACAAATGCAAAGCAATGGAAGTTAATATCAAAATATAGTTTTGTGTACTTAAGTCAGCTAAATTACGTGTCCAAGTTTGCTCCAAAATGGTAATAATGTTGTCTACCATATGTCAGTCTCCTCATCTTGAGACAATTCCATGAACTAATGACCATGAATGTTATTGAAATCCAAGGCCCTGGAAATATGAATATGGTCTGAGGCCATGGGCAGTCCATTTATCTCAGAAATCTTACAGGGAATGTTTCCTTTGGCACTAGACCTCAAAACCTCTTCTTTTCCTGGAAAAATAGCTCAGAGCAAATGTCCACATAGCGAGCACTCAAAAAGATGAAAGCATCATCTTTCTCTAGCCAGTGCATGTTTGTAGTATAATGAGTAGCTCATGTCTTGAGAAGTTGTCAAATGACCCCCCATTCTCTTTTTTCTATACCTCTTCTATCTCAATTCTCATTAAAACAAGAGGCTCTTGTCTTCTTGTACATTAGTTGAAAAGTAAATTTTAATTTATCTAAAAGGCATACGAACTTCCCTATGTCCAAAAATGAAATCTCTTCCTCCCTTCTCTCCTGCCAACATGCAAAACCTACTCCTTTTCCTGTGTACAAAGCACCTGAGCACATTTCTACCACCCCAGAAGTTGTGCTTGAAGGATAGTGAATAATTAGTATTTTTTAGAATAGAAAGTCAGACCAAGAAATTAGAGAGACGATCAAAATAATACAAAGCTAAATGATGTAGGTCTTATCTTATGGGCAATGGGTGTCATTGAAGGTTTTTGAAAAGGATTTTTAAAAATACATGCTGTCTTAGCAGATGAATCTGGATTTAGTAAGCACAGTGCATTGAAGAGAGTCAAGTAATAGAAAAGCCTTCAGATGAAAGTCTACTGATGTGGTTCAGGCAAGTGGAGGTGAAGTCATGAGGGCAGTGAGACCAGAACAGAAGTGAGAAAGTCAGAAAGAGGATGCAGGCATGAAGAAAATGAAAATATGGTTTAGGACATGGTGAGATTAAGGTGACAGTGGTATCCAAATAGAAATGCCAGTCATAAAGATCTGAAGGTACAGGACTACAAAGCAGAAGAGTGGCTTCCAACATAACACTTTGGGAAGAGTATGCCATTCGGTGTTGTCACAGAAGGTCTGTATAGTTGCCTTCACCGTAAGAGTGCAGCGAGTGTATTTATTTAATTACATGTTTAACATAATATATCAGAAATATTTTTTCAGCATATGAGCAGTATTTTTAAAAATTAATGAAATAATTTGTGTTCTTTTTTCCATACTCTTCAAAATCTATTTTCCATAGCAGGAGACCCCATCCCCCGGGCAGCAGGCCAACCTTTACTGTGGCCTGTGAGGAACCGGGCCACACAGCAGGAGGTGAGCAGTGGGGCAAGCAAGCCCAAGCTTCATCTGTATTTGCAACCGCTCCCCAGCACTAGCATCACCATCTCAGCTCCACTTCAGATCATCAGGCATTAGATTCTCATAGGAGCACCGGTCCCTGGTGCCAAAAAGGTTGGGGACAGCTATTCCAAAGTCTTCAAAATCCAGTGTGGCTTTTACACTTAAATAACATCTCAGTTTGGGCTAGCCATATCTCAGGTGCTCAGTGACCATACTAGACAGTGTAATTCTAGATACTATCTTCCTGCTTCTCATAGCTTAGCATTAATAGCAGAAGGCTGCAGGGAAAAGAAAAACTGATCACCAAGACAGAAAATGTGAGACGGTATATAAAAGTACGTGTGTGCATATGTATGTTTGTATTTATGTTTACTTACAATGACATTTATCAAACTTTTCTTATATGCCAGGCAATGAATTTAGCATTTTAGATATATTAGTATGTTAAATAGCTGAAATGGCTCTGTGAGTAAGCTCTATGAATATTATCCCATTTTACAAGTCAAAAAATCATCTTAATAAGATTAAGTAACTTTTTTCAAAACTCTGCAACACTTACATGACTTTGAAAAAGTCACTTTTCAACTTTAAACCAGACCAGTCTGATCCCAGAATCCTCGCATTTAACATATCAAGATTTGTGGGACTTATTTTATTGACTTTCTTTTCTGGCAAAAAATTAAATTTCAGAGCTGCTATTATCTAAAAACTCATTGTGAGCAATATTTCGTGTTATAAAATAATCTGCAAAATTATGATTGTAATGATTGTGCACTAGTTAGACAACAATTTATTTAATCATTTCTCCTTCTCTGGAGCTTAGTTTCCACCTTACAGGTGGTGTTTTGTATTTAGCAATAGAAGTAACTGGCTTCCAGGTTTAATTGGGTATGCAAAAAAACTAGAGTGAAATATATACTGAAAACTAGATTATCGTTCAATTCCTCAGACAAGGCTTTCCATGGGGAATAGTAATATAGCTATCGCACTCCATTCCACACCACACTAAACTGCCACAGTCAGGGTCTTAGCCCAGTTATCTAAGAGTCTTGGCAAAAGCCTCCATTTCTGCCCAACATAGTCACGGTTGACAAATACAGAGCCCTAGCAGTAGCCCTGAAGACAGATATGCCAACTAAATGTCAAAAATGGTGCCAAGTCAGAATGTTCTCTTGTATCTGTCAACTCCACAGGTGGGCAATGAATGGACATGCTCTGCTAACATGTGGCAAGTTTCCAAACCCAAGGCTTCTCTTCCAATTGAGAACCAATTAGGCTGAAAGTACTTAACGATTAAATCCCTCCTCTTGGTACGTCCACAGTCCTATAAAATTCCAACAGATAATTGCAGAGGAGTAAAAGAGATCAAACTTAATCATGCTTATAAAGCATATGTCCAACTACTCAAGGCTATGTGATGTTAGTAGGATTATTGAGTACTCACTGAACACCTTTTCTCCTCTGCCTCCAATGAGTCCCACCCACAGGGATAACGGGGGAAGACAAATATGGGGCTCTCAGTAAAATGCTACACCATCAAGTTTGAGTCTAGGCACATGATCAGATATAATATACTAGTAGACAAAATCCAATTATTCTAAATTGCATTAACTAATTGGCTTGGGAATGAGTTTTCCTGAGATCTAATGGAGCAGATCTGTCCCACAGAACCCTTCATCTCTGCTGTCCACATCCTGGGTACCTGCGTAAGCTTTCATAGTCATCATCACCATCATCATTATTACTAGCAGCAAGGTTAGTGGGAGGATTTTCAGAAATAAATAACACACAATGGGCATCTCCTGGAATTTTCCAGAAAATAAGTAGCCTTAAAAAAATTGCCAGCCTCTACACATGCCTAAGTCCTTTTAGGACTTCAATTGTTTCTCCCAGGGATCCTTAAAAAATTTCAAGTTATTACAAAAGAGAAGTTGCTCATGCAACCAAGACTCTGAACAAGGGTCCAGACACTTCTAGTAAAGGGTGAAATGTTCCTCTTTTCTGCCCCCACTGGATTATACACAGACATCCACCCAGGACCTATAGAAACTTGTGGCACTTTTTTTGTTTGCGTTCTGCATGTGTGCACACACGCACATGCGCACACGCACGCACGCGCGCGCACACACACACACACACACACACTCTTAGTGTTTCTAAAAGTGTGGTCTACAGACCACCAATATCAAAATCATGGGAGTAGGATGATTGATAAAATAGTTTCCTGGAACATATTCCAGGCCAACTAAATTATAATGTTTTAAGAGTAGAAAGCAGGATTCAGTCAGACAATAAAGTCTGGCAACCATTACCTTGAACCCTAAATCTCTCGAGTGTAGGAAGTATGTTTTAGCAGGAGAGGAGGTTTGAGGCCAAAAGAAGGACTTTTGAGACCTACCAGGTTACCCTACCCTGAATACAGGCACCGGTCATTTCTGCCTAGAAGGGCAAGACCAGTCCTACTAGGCCTGAGAGGACTCCAACATCTTGTCTTGTTAGAAATTCTGAAATATTTAACTTTGAATTTGAAGCTTCTGGTGAGCATAGTGCATAATTTCTCACTCCTACTGTCTAGAAATAGGTCTTTGAGCAAGAACGAAAACTGGGATAATAATAGAATTGAGTTCCTGGGCTGTTTTAAGGAATTACTATTATAATTAATCACAAAAGAATTTCCTAATATAATGTAGAGTGAAACTTTTAAAAATAGGAATAACAAATCTAGATTTGCTTATTTCCAATTAATTTGTTAATTTATTTAATTTTAATTCAGTAAATATTTATTAAGTACCTACCATGCATCAGGTATTGATATAAGGAAAAACAAATTAGACAAAGTCTCTGGCCCCATATGGTATAAATTTGGCTCATTTATTCACTCATATTTATTCCTTCATTTATTTATTTAACAAATTTACTAAACACGCTATTTAAAAGCAACAGGGACAAATACTGTGAAGAATAGTTAAACAAATTATGCAGAGGCCATGCTATCAAGCAGCTTTCACCTGGCTGGGGTCTCAGAGATCAAAATGATTCATACTAGTACTAGGAGAAATGAATACTTAGTACTTAATAAAATAAATACTAAGTATAAGAATGAGATTACTTCTGACTAAAGCTAACCAAGGAGGAGAATTTGAGCAAATCTGCAAATTGCAGCAAATTTTGTCACACAGATATCAGAAGAACATTCATCTGTTGAAATAACAGGGGGAAAGGCAAATATGCCTATCTAATATTTTAAAAAAGGTATAACAAGTTGAATGTTTTATAGGGTGGGTTTTAAGAACCGGAAAGAAAAACATCTGAACAGGTTGAAGAATACCTCCCTAAAGATTTAGTCTATGTTGCATCCCTATATGGGTATCTTCTTATTCCATTTATTCACTCGACTACTCATTAGAAATTCATTGAGCCCTTTATATGCGTCCAATGTCATAGTAGGTGAATATACGTAATAAAAGTCTGATCTATACCCTTGAAGACCTCAGGGACCAAGAGAGAAATAGTGAATATGTTTCTATTCCTCTTGCCAATCACTGAAGTTGCCAATTAAGACACTACCCTTTTCTGCTTAGTCTGTATATACAGTCTCTGAATATTTTAAACATAGTATTTCATGCAAGCTTTTTTTTTGTAGGTGTTGTTACTCGCATTTATTTTTTTATTAAAAATTATTGAGGTGACATTGATCAACAAAATCCAATAAGTTTCAAGAGCACAATTCAACAATATGTCATATACATATTCCATTTGCAACAACATGGATGGATCTTAACATAATCATGCAGACCTTTTAAAAAGTCAAATTCAGTGTATGAGATATATGGAAGAGGGCTGGGATTTCCCAACTGAGGCCACTCTGGGTCACACATATAAGAGCAAGGAAACATTGAGCTTAGCCCGGATCTGCAAAATCTTCTACCAATCTGTAAATCCATAAGAAATAAAACATGGTTGTTTTCTTAATCCACTAAGTTTTGAAGTGGTTTGTGATACACAATAGCAAACGGACAAAGAATTTGGTGTTACACTTGGGTTCTGTCATAACTAAAACATACAATATGTCAGAGCAGTCCACAGAAGCTGAAATAATGCTGAAGAAATTGTTAAAGAAGACTGAAAAAATGGTGATGCATTTCATATGATGGTGAAACAACTGGTGAAATTTTCACCTGTTATAACTAAGATTTGAGCAATGAGGTTTCCAGGTAAAATGTTGAAAGTGCTGACTGGCTCTTATTAGCTGTATTTGATAAACTGCTATAAGAAGGACAAGCTCTAAAGAAAAAAACTACGTAGTTTATTAGCAGAACACAGGAAATATAGAGGGTTTATGATTTTCTGGCAGGGTATACATAAAACTGTTTTCCATCTCTCGGTTCTCTGGGAAGCAGAAAACCTCTCAAAATAAAATACAGCTTGAGGATAAAAGATCAAATCACAGGTGTGGCTATAAGGCCCTTCGTAAAGATCTGTCAAAGAATTAAGGCAGGATCTAGTAAAATTTCTCTTTTATATAAAAAGGCTCACAAGGGTAATAAAAGAGTGGCTTTTAACTCATAGAGTAGAACCACATCATATTCAAGGGAAATCCACAATGTTTTTAATTCAGGTGGATTGGCAGTGTCGTGTCAGTATGGACTGAAAAAAATTGAGTCTGTAGAAAATGTCTCAAAACTGTAGTTTTGTGTCCCCAGGTCACTAAAGGCAGGAAGCAGGAATATTTTCCAATACCCTCTTCAGAACTGGCCGAGGAGGGTGAAAAAAAACCACATGCCAGAGAGTTGAGCCAAAATCCATGGAGAAATGGACAGCGAGCCATTCCCAGGGAGCAGAACTAAAGTCTAATCAAAGAACATTCCCCACATCCGGAGTAGGAGAAGCTGACAGCATTTGCCCAGAAGTTCAGAATTGCTTATGAACCAGTGACTACTATGTAATTTTTATTCTTTCCCTTTCCAAATGGGAATATTTATATAGGTTATTCTGTTCTCATTTTATCACTACATGGTGGGTATGTATAGGGCAGATGGCTTTTTTTTGTAATGTGTAAGTTTCTGGATCAGAAGGAGCCTTATGAAAACCTGATATAGATCACAATACACTAGACTTCAAGCTTGATGCTATGACTTGAGATTTGGAAGGGTTTTGGGGTAGGAGTGAATATATATTTTTCATGTGCAGTATGTTAGTAATTGTGGCCAGAAAGTAGACTGTGGTAGATTGTTTGACTTAGTAGCTTTAGGTTTTCATGACTCCATGGTTTCTTTGGTCATGTTTTCTCACTCTAAATCTGGGCTTGACCACATTACTTGTTTCGGCCATTGAGAAAATCTGATACGAGCAGGGACTTGAAAAAGTTTTTGTGCATTCTGCCTTCTCTTTTTCAATTCCTGACACTGCCATTAGAACATATCTGGCATCGTCTAGTGGAGGGAACAAGAGACATGTAGCAAAGAACCATGTAGTCCTATCTGAACCTACAGTAGATCATACCATCCCAGTCAACGTGCCTGCTGACTACACATGCCTGAGGGCGCCTAGGCAAAATGAGCTGAACCTGGTCCAGATCAACAGAACCATTCAGCCAGCCTGTAGACTCACGAGAAATAATGACCACTACGTTTATGTTCGTATGTTACACAGCAAAAAAAAACAAATTGATACAGACAGAATGTGAGATATAATCTATTTGCCATCTCAGTACTAAAATTTCCCTTTGAAGAAGTTTAATTAAGACAAATTTGAATAATATTCCCTAGTTAATAGATTCATCTTTTAATGATATCCGTAAAATCTCGGCCAGATGGACATCTCTAAATTTACAAACCAAAAAAAAAAAAAAAAAAAAAAAATAGCAGAGAGACTACTACCAATATAAGAACTCCACAAGTCTATGTCTGAATCACTGAAAACAGCCATGTTCAGAGATATGATTATTCTATGACAGCCTAGCTCAGCCTCTTTATTGCAGAATGATGCCCAAGGAGACCATCCATTCTTTAGAAATAGGTCTAGTTTAATTATATTTGGTAATTAGATAATGCTTCAATAAAAATCACAAAGGATGAATGTGTGTGTGGGGGGGGGGGATCTTAATGGGATTAGAAAAGGAAGGCTTGACCTATGAGACATAATCAAAGGAGAAACTGATTAGTCCTATAGTCAAGCTTGAATGGGGAAGTGTGAAAAATGAGGCATCAAAGGTGATAACAACCTAGTTACTAATCTGCTTAAAAACCTTGAATGGCTCCTTGGGAACTTATGTGACATCTTATTTAAAGTCTAACCTCTCATGAAAGACAAGGTTATTAAAAATCATCATTCCACCTCACAAAAGCTAATATTTATTCAGTACTTATGCTTATGATATGTCAGGCAGTACACTAAGAACTTTGCCTTCATTCATTATCTTGTTTATTCTTTACAACAACCCTGGAAAATAAGAACTAATATTACTCCCATTTTATAGATGAGGAACTGAAGTCTATGGAACTTGAAGTGACTTGCTCAAGGTCGGCCAGCTAAGACAAAGTGGAGTCAGGGTTCAAACGAAGGTCTCTCTCTGACTTCAAGACACTTAAATACTACCTTATTCTGCCTCTCTTATTGGGACATTTATTAGCTCCTCAATACCAACTCAGGTTTGGCACATAGTAGATATAATACATATCTAATGAATGGATGAATAAAAATAAATAAATAAAATAATAAGTGAATAACCAAATGAATAAGAGAATGATAGTACCAATGACAGAGACAAAAATTAAAAAATTGAAAGAAGGACCTTAAGGAAGGGGTAAGAAAACTTTGGACTTCGTTGTGCTAATAAGAAAATGGCAATTCCTCTATGTGTTCCAGAAGAAATTAACAGGATGGAATTTGAGAAAGAAATTAAATGAACATCATTTTTGGCATCATCAATATAAAGCAGCTTAGTTATTTACACAGATAAGAATGACCTTTGCATATCTGGAGGCAGAAGGCAAAAAATAAAGGGAAAGGAAGTCACCAAAATGAGCTAGTCGACAAGCTCTGGAAGTTTGCTGCTAAGAAAGAATATTTCACCAAGTCGTGATAGAATGTGGCCATGCCGTAAAGCCTTATTCCCAGGATGCACCTGCTTCCGTAAGCATCGACCCTACTTAGCAAGAACAGCTGAGAAGTCATTGATTATGTCCCTACAAGTACTATTCACTGTGCCAGACCCTTCATATGCATTCCATAATTTAATCCTCACAGCAACACTCTGAAATCAATATCATTCCTTCCTTTTACAAATGAGGTTCAGCCAAGGGAAGGTCATTCGGTCAGAAAATAGTAGAGGAATTCAAATTTAGATCTGTCTAACACTAAAACCCTTTCTTATCTTCTTCTATCTTGCAAACAGAACTGCCAGACTGCTCCCTTAAAGAGAAAATAGTCCCCTTTTGCCTTCAATGAAGGATGTTAAAGAAATGCTTTCTCCCCTCCAATACATTTCCAAGGAAAGAAAAGTATAATAAACATGAATGGTATTTCCAGGCAGTTGACTATTTATATCAGTTATCATTGGTCTTTATATTTAATTCCTTTAAAAGAACAAGATACACTCAACTTTGATTAAACTACTACAGCGCTATGAAGGCTGTAACAGAGAAATAATAAAGTAGCAAGTTGTTTTTCTTTTCCCGCTCAGTGTCTTTATTCCTTTCCTTTCAACTGCCATCCAAACCACTTATTTTGTCCATGTCAGATTATAGGGTTTGACTAAGAATTTGGTCATCTCAATTATAATCCCTTGGATGGCACAAAAAGGCATTCTCCATGACATGGATGCCAACTTTTGGAGTGGAAAGTTGGAGTCTTTCCTCCACTCATAGTTACATACTCTGGTGTTAACAGGATGATTTCTCCATTCCTAATAAGTTCTGGGAGAGAGTCAAGAATCCTATGATGGGCACCCTCTGGAGACAGTTTGTTTGTTGTCCAAAAAGTTGTTAGTCTGACTGTTTCCTGGAGTGTCAGAACAGATTTGCTGGACATAAATGTCCTCATTCCCCTGTTTACTTTAAAGTATTTTATAAGCAGACAACTTACACCAAGTTCCAAGGCACTTCTTACTTTCAACCTTCTTTGACTGTCATTTAAGGACATGCATTATGTTCCCAAAGACACTATAGTGTTTTGAGGGCAGGTCTTTCAGATGATCAGGTGATGGCAAGATGAAACTGAGAAGAGTCTCAGACTGAAGGACTTACTACACAAAATAGGGTAAGGTAAGCAATAAGAGGCAGATCCAGCTATCTTCCTGACAGGCCAGCTGAGGTAAAAACCATGCGGTCAAGGCGGGAGGCAGTGTCAGAAGGAGACAAAAAGTCAGACAGGTAGAATGTGGTGATAAACATGGCAGACAAAGGTAATATGAATAGGTGGTCAACACCAAAGAGATAGCATGGCCACAGAAGGGCCTGGGCTTTAGGAACAGAACTCTAGTCACCAGAAGAAAAGAAGGGGTTCTGCTGGTGACAAATGCAGCCCCCATTCTCAGAAGTACAAGGGTCCTGGAAAAGAAAGACACAAGGGAGCAAGACAGAAACCCTGGCAGTGATTTGACCTCAGGAATGGGGAAGAGTTGGGCTTATTAAAAAAATCGTGCCAGAGCAGAATGGAGAATGAGGTCCTGAGCCCCTAAGCCAGATTTCTCTCAGATGTCTGTCTCGAACATCCCAGGATGTCTCCCAGAGTCTGTGTTGGTACTCAGCTTGCCTAAAAGATCTCTAAGGTTTAGAGAAATTAAGTCAGTCTCTTAGTGACTTATAGGTTATACAACTTTGTGTTCCACCACAGATTCAAGTCCAGAGCCCTGAGTATATAGAAGACACTTAATTATAATCATATATAACTAAATGCATTCTATGTGCTAGATACTAGTCTACATGCTTGGCATGTGTTATCTCATTTAATCTCACCCTAAGAAGTATATACTATTATTCTGATTTAACAACAAGGAATCCAAGGCACAAGCAGATGAAGTAAATTGTCTGAAATCGTCTATTTTATAAACGGTGATGGTGGAATACATACACATACAGCTTGACAAAAAAAAAAAAAACAGTTTTTAAACTATATTGGCAATCTTGATCATACTTTTTTGTACACCTATTTGCTAAATTTTTATCGTGTCAGACCCTATGCTGGCTATTATAGGTACCATCTATGCCTTTAAGGAGGTTAGTGGGAATATAGATGCATTAAAACGATAGTAACATTTACTCCTGGGCTCTGATGGAAGGCTTGAGGATGCTATGAGAGAACTCAGGGCTGGAACCCAATATTCCCTTAAGTAAGACCTCCTAAAGGAAATGATGGAAGATTAGTGGTCACAATAGCAAAGAATGGAGAAAAAAAGGAAAAGAAAACCAACTTGCTCAAAATCCCAGAGGCAATAAAAAGTATAATTTCTTTCAAGTTATTGAAATGAGGTAGAAGGAAGGGGTTAAGAGGTATCAGTAGAGAAGTGGGCAGAACCCCATTATGCAGAGCCAGGGAGGCCACATTCAGGGGTCTAGAGTTCTCCCTGATGAAAAAGTGAGAAAAGGATTTTAAAAGGGAGTCACATGACCAGATGCGTATTTTGGAAAATTATTCTGGCTTCTATATGGAAAGAATGGATAAATAGACGGTTGGATGGAGGGATGGATGGATGGATGGATGGATGGATGGATGGATGGATGGATTGGTGAATGGAAAACCAACTTTTCCTCTTCCTAAACCATGAGACAGGCCCACGTGGGTTTAATTGCTCCTGCAGCCCATCTGCTCTTCAGTCTTCTATTAGGGCCTAAAGCTCAGATGACAGCCCTAGGGGCCAAATCTACCAGCGGAAATACTATCATGTGGAAACAGTGACTGGATTTCATTTAATGGTGGTTTCTTTCATGCTCTGCATGGCCACTCATTGCTCCCATCCCAGCCAGGCAGGCTCCACTGGTTTCTGAGACTCTGTGCCCTGCTTTTATAACTCTCACAAGTCATCTATAACCCTCCACCACTACTACAGTAACTGTAAACATATGTTTTCTGCTCTTCCACATCCCTGAAGTAGAGCCTTGGGTTCTACTTAGCTTAATGCAGAGGAGAAGGTGCACATAAAAAGTTCTGGAATGTTAGGCATAATCCCAGCCACACAACAGATCTTGACTTTATGTGATAAATCATAGCTTCCACATCTGTCAACGGGAGAATTAAAAGGGGCACATATCCTCTTCTGTGTGTGGCCAAATCATTTTCTCCCAGCACTGAACAAGCCCATTTGAAGCACAGGTTGGCAGGGGTCAATTCTTTTAGCATCACACGTGTTTTAACAATACAGGTGCTCATAATATAGAGTTCTGTAACTGACAAAAGAGAGACAGCTTTGAAGAGTCCTTGCTAATGCCTTTCAGGAATTATGTCTAAAAAATTCTGATTGTTGCAATGAGTTATGCCCCATTTACATTCCTACCACCTTTTTTTTTTTGTCGTATGTAGGTACGCTCTCTAATTTTTTACCCCATCTTGTCCATGCAGAGAACCAAATGGGAGGAAGGGTTCTAGAGCAGTTACCCACCTTGGGTACCTGTAGACAAAGCTAGGGTGATAATTTTAGGTCTTTTTCACAAGACCATGCAGCCTAGAAAAAGAAAGGGCAAATGTTTAGAAATAATAAAACAAGCGTCAGGCTAGACATCTTTACTTTTTCTCTGTCAGACTAAATTAAGACTAGGTTTTTAGCAAGGTTAGTTTAAGACAACCTTATAGCCATTATGACTACAAAATGAATCAATGTTAGCTTTATACCAAAATGACAAACGCAAATGCCAGTAGGGAGAACATTCTGAACAGTACAAAGGGCTCTAAAAACGCAAAGCATTATGGCTAGGTTTTTCATTAATCCCATATAGCTATGACACCCCGCCTCTTGTCAATATTCTATCATACACATTCAAAATAGACTTGATGAAAAGAAACACTTCACCTGCATGAAATTCAGTAATGAAGCAATCTTACTTTCCTGAGACAGAGAAGGAGGAAGGGAAAGAAAGAGGGAGGGAGAAAGGAAAGGAGAGAGAGAGGGAAGGAAGGAGGGAGGGAAAGAAGGAAGGAGGAAAAGAAGGAAAAATGATGAGCCACTGATCAGGCAAGGTTGATATAATAAAGCTTCTGTATTTTATTCACATAAGAATGTTCCTGGGGCTCACATTTAGAATCGATTTACTTATATTTTAGGCATAACATTAATGAACGTGATTGTCTAGTTTCCCAATTCAAACTGTCTTGGAGGAAGCAGGTCACCAGGGAGACACATACTGGCAGCATCAAAAAGAGACAGCTGGCAGCCCGAGAACTGATGAAGACAGAAAAACTCTGAAAAGCTGATACCAGAACTCCAAACTGGATCCCGCAGAGGTTCAAACACAGAGCCCTGCACTCAACAGGCTCTATTACAGCCCTTTCGAATAATTTATGATTGAGTCATCAAGACAAGATCAAATTAGAATGTTCTATTTAATAAAGCAGGGAAGTATATATACATTTTCAAAGATGTTCACCAAAAATAGTTTAAATGAAACTATTTTTATACATATGAACTTTGTAACCAGAACAACTCATTTCCTTAATGTTCTAGATAGATAGTTGACATTTTATTGTACGTTGGTTATGTCCCAATTTTAATCCCAGCTGCCTATTCGTCCTACCCATTACTGACCAGGAAGCCAAGCTCAGAAAACACAAAGTCATTATGCTAATACTACCCTAAGCTTAACAAAATTAGGCAGCAAAATTTCCAACCCCCCCAAATAAAATCACACACTCCTTTCTACCCCAGCCCCAAATACATCTATGCTTCTGCCTGTTGCCAATCACATGTAAAAATGTTAGTGTATGTGCTGACCAAGTTCAAATCCAATTTTAGCAGACCACTTAAGAAGATATAAGTCTGAGTTTTTGTGATTCAATTTATCTTTGAATCCCTTAAGCCAAATTCTCAAGAAAACAAATTATTGTCACCCAAATAGAACTGAATTATTGAACCTAGAAGCAAAAAACAATAGATTGACTGGGACCTAGAAGATGGAACAAGAACCTACATAAATGATATTTCACATGATTCTTTTCATAGATGTTAACAGTGGAAAAATCGGTCACCAAAACCAAAGCAAACTTGAGATAAGAATTTTGCTGGACAAATGGTTGAGGTTTCTAGACACTGTCAACACTTGAAGTAAGAATTAAAAAGGAATAAAAGGAAGCAAAGGCTAAGTGTACAAAAACCAAGAATCACCACTCACTTGGGGGGTAGGGTGCCAAAATCTTTAGCATAGTGCGAAGGAGGAAATAACCCTCTGGAGATAAGCTTTGCAAAGCCATTCATAAAAAGTCACGTTCAGTGTTATAGGTTAGAGGAAAGGAGGCATATCAGACAGGATAATGCTGTAGTGATGAACAACCCCAAAATGTCAAAGCTTAAAACAACGAAGGTTTCTTTCTCTGCCATGCTACTTGTCTACTGCAGGCCAGCTGGGGGTCTGTTCTTTGTTGCCTGCTCTCTTCACCCCAGGGTCTAGGCTAGCAGAGAAGCTATTATCTGGTCATTGCAGTTCAAGTTGATAGAAGGAAAGAGGAAGCAGCAAAGCGTAAAAGCCAGTATTTGGAAGTGGCCATGGTCATTTCTGCTCACATTTTTTGGCCAAAGTAAGTCACATGATAAAGTCTGACTTTCAAGGGAGCAGGATGTATAACCCTCCTTCAGGGAGGAGCTCCAAATACTAGTGTGTTGGAATATAGTCACCACTGGCAGTAAGACAGAACTGATGAGTTGTTCACCAGAAGTCAGGGCTTTTCAAACAAGCACACACGAGAATCCCGTGGAGGACTCATTAAAGCACAGCTTTCTGGGCCCCACCCCCAGTCTTCCTAATCCAGTCAACCTGGGAGGGTCCCAAGATTGTTCATTTCTAACAAGTTCCCAGGTAATGCTGATGTGGCTGGTCCATGGACCTCACTTTGAAAAGACAGACATTAAATGCCCCACCCTAACAGACAAATGGGGCCAACTGACTAGCTCTCACCAAGGAAATATGAGCAGAAGTGATGTGTGTCACTCGGATTAAATTGGTAAAAAGCAAATGCCTTTTCTCCCACTTCCTTCTCCCATACGCTTTCTACACTTGATGCCCAGCCAGGGCAGCATCATAGCTCATGTTTAAAGTCAAAGCCTTCATCAGCCTAAGCCACTTTCCCCCACTGAAAAGAAGCAGCTGCACCAGATAACTACGGAAAAAAGAACAAGTTTCTATCACATTAAGCCATTGAAATTTGGGGGTTTGTTACAGCAGTTAGTGTTAACTAACATGGGAAAGAATGGGAAAAGGTCAAGAGAATCTTGACCCTTCATTTGACATTTATCATTTTTCTTTCCTTCAGTTAAATGATAAACCTCTTCTGCCTCCTTAACTTCCACAAATGTCACTTTTTTTGATCCACCTTTATAATATGTTTTCTTCTCTAACTCACTGTGGTAACAGATAAAAATAAATGGACTAGGATTATAAAGTAGACAAACAGAATCATTTTAATTCCTGCCTAAGGTCCTAGCTATAGTTCACTTATATATAAGTCATTCTTTAAAAAAAAAAAAAAACCTTACTCAGTGCCTGCTTACATATGTCTAGGACATATTCCTGCCACTGTAAATGGCAGGGGCACTACCTCTGGCCCCTCCTGTAACCATGACAGATACCAAAAATCAAGAAAAGTGCTTTTTCTCAGTAAGCTCACACAAAGCCACAGAATCCTTTACAGCAGAGTGCTCCAAATAGCCATTACCAATAACTCTATAATGGTGGTTTGTCATTAAAAGAAAAAAAAATGCAATATGTATTCAAGTGGTTCCTATTTGTATCTCAATAAATGGTTTTTCCAAAGCTGTTGCAAAGAGGTTTGGTCTCCCATGGTCACACATTTCAATTTACTTTTAATATGTTCTCTTGCGTAATAAAAGCTGTAAAGATCAAACTACATGTGTAGCTAAGCTTTCGCACTGATTTAAGTTCCGCTAGGAAAACATAACTGCACAAGACGTGAAATGCAGAAATCAGCATTGTGAGGTGACAGCTTTAAATGAAGAGATTGGACTCCCTGGCAAGCACAGTTGCAGAAGTGTTTGGTTCTCCTGAAGCTGCTGTAAGGAAAGTTCTACAGGTCAGTACCTGGCACCAAAGGTACAGAACAGCAGGTACGTTACCTGTGGCAGTCGGGTTTCCCTTAGCAAGGCCCTTGATGTGGTTACACAATTCATCAGGCCGCACTGTTCCTGAATGAGTAGGACCTAGGCTTGGTTCCACTCTTAGATTCAGGTAAGAGGGGCTCCTGCGCTGGGCCCAACACTTTAGAAGTTCTTGTTCTGGCTCTGGCCACCCCCCTTCACACTGAGTGAGGCATATGTGGGGCTAATGGAACATAACTAGACCTCTAGCCCCAGACTGCATACTGAGAACCATGCCTCCTGATTCCTTACCCGAATGGCCCTGAGCTTGCTTCCAGGGTCTGTGTGGGCCACCTACCTGGGGCCATTCTCTTGAGAGTAGACTCACCACCAGTGTGGATGCCTTTAGTTTTGAGGATGGCCCCAGGGCAGCTTGTTGCCAGGGTTATGGATAGAGCTTGGACACATGGGTTGTAGTGACCACACACATGCAGATGAGGGTCCCTTGAAGTACAGAATGGAGTCAGAGATGGGAACAGAAGGGCTAGGAACCTGGATTGGGGGCTGGGGTCATGCCTTCTCCCATGTCGCTATTCTTTGATGAGGAACCCAAAGGAGTCTGAGAATTCTAAAGTCAATCTTGAGCTTCCAGGTTATATTGGAGATACCTTTCTCAAGGTGCAAACATAGCATATATTTCATTTACCAGTTTGAAACTTATGTTTAACTTTCAAGTGTTTAGACGTGTCGTGTGGATCTCCACTTGTAATCTCGCCTTAGACCCTACAAATTTTAGTAGCAGGACTACTTAGTACTCTGTCCTATGATACATCCTGTAAGCTAACTCAGGCTTTATAATAAACCCCTTTCTGCTCAGGATATATTTTGTTCTCTCTAAAACCAAGAACTCTGGCTGTTATAGTTCCCTAATGTTTAGAAAGGGATGCCATTTTCCTTTCCTTGTAGATAAGTCTACATCAACTCCAAGATTACAGAACTCTTCCAAGATCAACCATAGCTTCAATTTTCTGAGAGTCTTTTTGATTCCAAGGCTGTGCCCTATGGCAGAAAGAGTATTGAAGGTTGAATGAGAGCTTGGGTTGGAGACTCAGCCCTAACACTTACCAGTTGTCTACTTTGAACAAGCAGTTTTTAACTTCTCTGAATCTTAGTTTCTTGCCTGAGATTTTAATTAGATAACATGTGTATACACAGCACTATGCATGAATAGCACTATGCAGATGTAACGTTGCCATTTCTAATGCTAGAAATAAAGAAGAGAGTTAATAATAGCTGACACCTCAGGTATATTCTCTGTGGTGTATTCTCAGCTACCTGTTCTTTTGTTTACTTCAAAAACCTTTGTTCCAATCATTTCCCTCTGGAAAACCAATTCTACTCTCCTAACTTATGACTTCATCAGGATATATTTCTAGAAAGTCATTCAAATGTTTCCATTTGCCAATTCCATTTTGGTACTTCGAGTTCTAACTCCTTATGCTCCAGGAAATCATTTTCTTCCTTGCTTGATATTTAAACTCTTCAAGCACTTGTCAAGCATTATTATGTCATACTCACCCTACTCAGGGATTTAATCACACACACTCCATCCACTTCAAGATATATTAATTTTCTGGAGTATCCAATGACATGATCCACAACAGCAGAGATAAGGATTCAAGCATTTAAGTTCCTCTTAAGTTTTCTTGATTTTCTGAATCTTAAGGAATCTTTTAGAGTTAGTCCTACAGCAATGCAAGTTTCAAATAGCTTTCATAACATGACGTATTTTCTTTTCATTATGTTTTTTCAGATTAAGAACCTATTACAAAAGTAGCCTGTTCTAGCAGGAAGATAAGCTTTCTTTGGCTCATAAACTTGGAAAAGGAAATATTTCAAAAGTCATATTATTGGCATATTTCCATTAAATGCCTAAAAATCCACGATGATATGCACACAGACTACATTAGGTAATTTCTATTTTTAAAATATTTTCCTAGTTTCCAATGATCTCCACCAGATGGTTCTATAACGTTCCCAAAAATGAAAGTAAATGACTATGGAACATTGAGACATAGCATCAAACAGTTGAAACTACATAGAACCTCTGCAAAATGCTTTAGATTCTGGAAACAATCAATATACCTATTGATGCTGTAGCTAGGAACTTGGGCATGTTGGCTCCTGTCTTTGTCCTTCCACTTAGCTCTCTATAGGAGCGGGAAACTGAGCCCTGCAGTCTGTGATTCCCAGGATCCCAAATCAGCTGTCTTCTGGCTGAGTTGTGACAAAGGAAAACACTGGTGGGAGGTTGAATGGTATGGGAGAGAGAAGGCAGGGATTTCTCTGCTTCTCTAGCTTAGGCAGTTTCTCAGCAGTTGCTTCTCTTTTATGGCTCCAGATTCTTCCTTTCATTGCTTGACAGTTTTGTCTTAGTTCCGGCTTCCA
>NW_011888857.1:3597945-3628680 GCF_000151845.1 Pteropus vampyrus
CCTGTTAGAATGGCTATAATTGATAAATCAACAAATAACAAGTTGTGGTGAGGATAGGGAAAAAGGGAACCATCCTACACTATTGGTGAGATTGTAAATTGGTGCAGCCACTATGGAAAACAGTATGGGGATTTCTCGGAAAATTAAAAATCGATCTACCAGACAACCTAGCAATTCCACTCATGGGTAGTTATCCAAGGGAAAAAAACTCTATATACACTCCTATATCATTGCAGCATTATTTACAATGGTCAAGATATGGAAAAAGAAGATGAGGTACATATATACAATGGAATATTACTCAGCAATAAAAAGGAATGAAATGTTGCCATTTGCAACAACATAGATTGACCTAGACGGTATTATGCTAAGTGAAATAAGTCAAAAAGAGAAAGACAAATACCATATTATTTTACTTATATGTAAAATCTAAAAAACAAACAAACAAACAATCAAAACAGAAACAGACCCGTAGATACAAAGAATAAGCTGATGATTGCCAAAGGGGAGAAGGGTGAGGGAATGAGTGAAAAAATAAAAGCTTAGTTTGAAAAAAGGAATCTTCTAACATTATACTTAATGGTGAAAAACTAAAAACCTTCCCTCTAAGATCAAGAACAAGACAAGACTGTCCACTATCGCCACTGTTATTCAATATAACATTGGAGGTCCTAGTGAGTGCAATCAAACAAGGGAAAGATATAAAAAGCATCCAAATAGGAAACGAAGAAGTCAAACTGTCACTATTTGCGGATGACATGATTCTCTATATAGAAAACCCTAAAGACTCCACAAGAACACTACTAGAAACAATAAGCAAATACAGTAAAGTTTCTGATTACAAAATCAACGTTCGAAAATCCACAGTGTTCCTATACTCTAACAACTAAGTGTCAGAAAAAGAAGTGGAAAAAATAATTCCTTTTGCAAGTGCAACAAAAAAAATAAAATACCTAGGAATAAATTTAACGAAATATGTGAAGGACCTATATCATGAAAACTACAAGACTCTATCAAAAGAAATCAAAGCAGATACAAAGAAATGGAAAGATATTCCATGTTCTTTGATTGGAAGAATCGACATAGTTAAAATGACCATATTACCTAAAGCAATATACAGATTTAATGCAATCCCCATCAAAATCCCATTGGCATTTTTTTAAGAAATAGAACAAAAAATCATCAGATTTGTATGGAAGCACAAAAGACCCTGAATTGCCAAAGCCATCCTGAGAGAAAAGAATGAGGCTTGGAGGCATCACTCTGCCCAACTTCAAATTATATTACAAAGCGATGGTAATCAAAACGGCATGGTATTGACAGCAAAACAGACACACGGACCAGTGGAACAGAATCGAGAGTCCACAAGTAAACCCATATTTATATGGGCAAATAATTTTCAACAAAAAAAGCCAAAAACATACAGTGGAGAAAGAAAAGCTTCTTCAATAAATGGTGCTGGGAAAACTGGAAAGCCACATGCAAAGGAATGAAACTAGACTGTTGTCTATCACCACATACCAAAATGAACTCAAAATGGATTAAGGGCTTAAATATAAGACCTGAAACAATAAAATGCATAGAAGAAAACATAAGAATGAAACTCAAGGACCTGGGACTTAAAGAGTATTTTATGAATTTGACCTCAAAAGCAAGGGAAGTAAATGCTAAAATAAATGAATGGGACTACATCAAACTAAAAAGCTTCTGCTCAGCAAAAGAAACCGTCAACAATGTAAAGAGACTACCATCAGAATGGGAAAATATATTTGCAAGCAATGCCTCCGATAAGGGTCTAATATCCAAAATATACAAAGAACTCATACGACTCAATAACAACAAAAAACCAAACAATCCAATCAAAAAATGGGCAGAGGATCTGAACAGATACTTCTCCCCAGAGGACATACAAATGGCCAACAAACATATGAAAAGATGCTCAACGTCGCTAGCTATTAGAGAAATGCAAATTAAAACCACAATGAGATACCATCACACACCTGTTAGAATGGCTATAATCAACAGGACAAGTAATAGCAACTGTTGGAGAGAGAGGATGCGGAGAAAAAGAAACCCTCATACACTGCTGGTGGGACTGCAAATTGGTACAGCCACTATGGAAAACAGTATGGAGGTTCTTCAAAAAACTAAGAATTGATCTCCCATATGATCCAGTAATAACTCTACTGGATATTTATCCCCAAAGACTTGAAAAATCATATCCTTAAAGATATTTGCACACCAATGTTCATAGCAGCATTATTCACAGTGTCCAGGACATGGAAGCAACTGAAGTGTCCTATGATAGATGACTGGATAAAGAAGCTGTGGTACATATATACAATGGAATATTACTCAGCCATAAGAAGAGATGAAATACAGACATTTGCGACAACTTGAATGGAACTTGAGATAATCATGCTAAGCAAAATAAGCCAGAGAGAAAAAGTTGAAAAATCACATGATATCACTTATATGTGGGATATAAACCTAAAAGCAACAAATGAACAGGACAAACAAACAGACTCATGGACATGGACTATAGACTAGTGGTTACCAGAGGGTAGGGGTTGGGGGAGGATGGAGGAGGTAGATGGGGTGGGTAAAGGGGGTCAAATACAGGAGGGGTGGGGGAGGGGGAAGTGGGTAAAGGGGATCAAATATATGGTAGCTGAAGGAAACTGGACTTTGGGTGGTAAACATACAATAGAATATACAGATGTAAAATTATAATGTACACCTGAAAATCATATAATTGTATTAACCAATGTTACCCCAATAAATTTAATTAAAATAAAAGAAAAGAAGAAAAAAGGAATCTTACAAAATTCTAGGGAAATTAGAGGAATTAAGAATAGTAATTTGGAGGTAAATGAAACAAAACTATTTGGTAATTTCTGTTTTGATGAAATATGTATGAAGACTAAGTGAATCCATATTTAAACGGGTGTCTTTTTCTAGTTTTAGCCAAAAATGGAAAATCACTTATTTTATAGTATTTTTGTTTGTTTTAAAAGAAAACTACATTTGTTGTAATTTTTAAAAATATTTTAGAATATAAAGAAAAAAATTTTTCTCAGAGATAAATACTTGAACATATTATGTTATTTCCTTTCAATTTTGATATATATGTATCTGTGTGTGTTTGTGTGTGTGTTGTGTGAAAATCACATATACATAAAACAAAATTGGAATGATGCCGTTAATATAAAATCATATCTTATATAAGTCATTAAACATTACATGAGCTTTTTCGCATCATTAAATGGTCTTTAAAAATGTGATTTTTCATAGCTGTGTAAATTTTGTTGTATGGATAATTTACCTATCCATTCCTCTATTATAAGAGATCATGTTTCAAATTTTTTATTATCAAATAAACTAAATAATTATTCCCATATATGATTATTTCCTTATATTTTCAAAATGGAAATGGTTGTGTAATCTTATTCTCTATTAAGACCCACAGCATTTTTAATAATGATTCTATACTATGAAGATAAGAATCAAGAGAAAAACAGGTACTTCCTATCAACAATTCAAAAATGAATGCATTTCTTTTCTGCCTTTTCCGTAGACAGACATTTGTGCCCCAGGGATCACGGACCTTGCTCACCTACATTTTCTGCATTATCTCTGTAGTTCCAGATTGGCCAAGGGTTTATTTGTCCTCACAATAGAGATGTTTAACCTGCAGTTACTAAGCTTCAAGGGGCCTTTGAACACCATGAAATTGCATATAACATTTTCTCTTTATGTGGGAACATTCCTTTTTCTGGGACACACTCCACAGTTTTTGATAGATTTTCAAATGGCATTTTCAATCCCTCGAAAACGTTAAAAAATTATTGCTGATAGGTTTCTTGAGATTTTTGAGGAAGTACATGATGAACAAAACAAGGTATAGACTAATTCTCAAGTTCAAAACACTAGTCTAAGAGATTGCTACAGTAATTTACCCATCATCAGAATGTGTGGGAGTAAAACCTCAGGGTACAGAAATTAGTATGATGGCAATAAATAAATAAGTGAATAAATAGATAAATAAATAAATAAAAATAAAAAATAAAAAAGCTTTGCTTCCCCAGGCTTGAAACACTAAATAGGAAAAAAAGCTGTATGAAAAATATTTTAATGCTATGTTATAAAAATCAGCTATTAACCAGATAGAAGTACCATTATTAGCAAAAAAAAAAAAAGAAGGTAAAAATATTTACTCATTTATTAGCCACGTTCCTAGAGACCTTAAAAAGAAACATTTCTATAAGTTTGTCTATAATCATCATAGTGCCTATGACAGAGTCTACTGTGATTGATCCTTTAAAGAGAGGATTAATGGGAAAGACTGCCTGTAGGATAATTTGGCAATCTTTAGGCTAAACTTTATTAATTTGGGTCATACACTGTCTTTTACATACTCTTGAACTCAAAGTCCCAATTTATTCTAGATTAAAATCACACATGCATCACTATGCACCTCTGAATGTCATTGTGTGACAGTGATGAAAATGACAATGTAGACAATGAAGATGATAGCCAACGCTGATCTTGTATTTCATAGGTGCCTCACAGAAAGTCTTTTAGGTAGGGACTGTTAACTGGTTTACAGACAAGGAAACTGAACTGTAGAAAGTTTAAATAAATGATCTTGGGTCACAGAGCTAGAAAATGCCCACACAAGGATCAGAGCCAAACAGTCCTATTCCAGAGCTTATTACGTTAGTTGGCTCTAAGATGTAATTCAGGAATTTGCTCATATACTCCTTATTTTTCATCATCCCTATTCTTTCCATATTTGTTCTCCCTTAGCTATCTCACCCAGAATGCCCCCAAACTTCCTTCTAGATTTAACTCCTAGAAACTGCCAGCATTTCCCACAAGCCACAAAGGACTGGTTGTCTCAGTTCATGACCTAGAAGGACCCTGGAGGGGCCTTGACTGTCATAGTCCTTGTAATAAGAAATAGAAACTGAAGAATTTACATCGCAGTGGTCTTCACAAAGTTGGCGTTAAACTCTGAGCTGTCACATTTTACAATCTGAGCAGTCATATTTTACAAGTCATATGTGGAGATTTTACAGGTCATATGTAGAAGGTTGAGTATGTGGGGTTTGCCAGGAATGAACTCAACATTATATAAGACTGAATCCCAAAACTATGGCTATTCACATAATACCTTCATGATTTTTGTCAGTTCTGTACTCTCTGTACTAGCATTGATTTGATATTTTGATTTAAACATACGTGTTGTTTTTTAGTTAAGTAAATACGTAAAAGTTTATTTCATCACAATAAATAAAAAACTAGTATCATCTAACTTAAATAAGGGGCAATTTAAAAAACAAACACAACAAAACAAAACCATGTTGTTAAGTTCTACCTAGATTTTATTGCCTTCCAAGGCTCTAATTATTGAGGCTTCTTTCCGTTTGTTATAAAGGGAAATTATGTTGTATTAGAGAAAAACTAATACCAAACTAGGATTTTTCTTTAATATAATCATAAAGGTTAGAGGGGAATGAAGAAAAGAATATTTTTTTTACTATATGATTTACTCTCATTTAATGCACATTACCTAAAATTCATCTTGAGCAATACTGCCCAGTAGAAATATAATGCACATCATGTAGAATTTTTAATATTCTACTAGCCACATTAAAAAATAAAAAACTGAAGAAATTAATTTTAATATTTTATTTAAACCCACATATCTAAAATATTTTTTCAACATATGTAACCAAAATAAAACTTATTTATGAGATATTTTACACTCTTTTTTCACATTTTCTTTGAATCTAGTTTGTATTTTACACTTATAGTACATCTCAATTCATACTAGCCGCATTTCAAGTACTCAACAGTCACATGATGCCAGTAGTGGCCACAGTAATAGACAGTACAGAAGCCCTAAATTGTACTCTTTAGAAAATACTGGCTATAATCAGGAAGCGTGGGCTCTAGGACCTTTGTGTTTGACATGGTTATGACCTCTGGCATCCAGTTAACTTTTCTGGACCTCAGTTTCTCTGCCTCGAAAATAAGAGGATTTCTCTGGCTGTCCCTGTGGTTTCAAGCTGTCCTATTTTATGATGACTGCCATTTGTTTCTTTCCTGTTGAAGCTCTCCTTAAAGCCTTATTCCTATTCTCCTAGGCACCATCACTCCCTAAAGAATATACATTGTTAGTGAATGCTGCCACAGGAGAGTAGATAACAGGAATGGTTTAAATCTGAAGGTTACAGTGCCTGAAAGTTTCAAAAGAAGTAAAGCACAGTAACACTCAGTGATTCTGTTTGTTCATTCATTTATTCATCCATTTAACAAATGTTCATTGAGCCTGCTCTGTATCAGGCCCTGTGCCAGGTGTTGGATATAGAGAGCTAAATAGGATATGATCTTATCAGTGACAGGATGGGTTGGGAGGAGTTTGGTGAGACAATTGGACAAGTACTGTTGACTGAACCCCAGAGCTTCAAGAGAACAGAAGCAGGACTCCTAACCCAATTTAGGGCTTCTTGGAGAAGGTAACATTCAAATGGACTCCAGCAATAAACTGGAGGTAACCAGGCAATTAGCAAGAGAAATGTTTTAGGAAGCAGAAGCTGGTGCAAAGGCCCAGAGGCAAGAGGAATATTTGGGGAGCTCCAGGTAATTCCTATCAGATTTCGAGATGGAGGTGGTACTAAGAAATGAGAATGGAGAGGTAATAACTAGAGTGTGGATCCGGAAAGGTCTTGAATGATGTTAAATAATCTAGACTTTATCCTAAAATCAGAGGAGCACTGGAGACTTTAAATCAGGGTGGGGGTGGTGCATAATAATATTTATATTTGATTATTATCTCTCTGGCTTCAGAGAAAAGAAGGAAGATGAGAGAGCCAAGGCTGAATGACAGCCAGGGGACCAGTTAGGAGGCTGATTCAGCAATCTAGGCTGAGAAAGAAATGCATTGAAGGGACATTTAGAGGGCAATATCCATGGATTGAATTAACTTGTTGCCACTGGTAAGGAAATGAAAGAGGCAGAATTAATGATATTCTAGGTTCTGGCTTAGGTAGCTATTAGATAACAGTGACAGTCCCTAAAATAGTGACCAGAGAAGTGGGAAGAAGTCTGTTCACAACTTTGCTGTCCTGGAATCTGGCATATTTTGTTGAAGTTCTGAAAACTAACCAGTCTTGGGTGGGCTTTGGAAGGCTTCGTGCAAGAACTGGATGTTTGCCTTAGGTGAGAGCTATACATGTTTATTTCACATTCACTGACAAGAAAAAAAAAAATGGGTCAATCAACACAATAATATGAAGCTTTATTTTACTTCCTAGTTTAAAGCTATAATTCTTTTCATAAGACTGAATCTTCCTGAAAGTAAGGTAAAGTTGTTACAGTAATAACTTCTCTGATCTATCCTCGAAGTATCTTCCTGCAAGAGTTTATGAATTACAAGGAGGCAGGTTTTTTCAGTTTCTTTTAGCTTGCCAAATGAGAGCATCATCAAAGCCAAATGAGAGCTTCCCTTTGGGGTTCAGGAAGGGTCAAGTGCAGGTATGCAGAGCATTATGAAAGCTTTCAGCTATTTATCCCCAAACATGGCTCTGGCTGCCTTGTGTGGGTTTCAACTGTGTTGGTGTTTACAATCCTCATTACAAAGACAAAGATTAGAAAATGACATTAAGTAAATGAGAAGGCAATCATCAAAATGATTACTCAATAAAAGAGCAGAGATAACAACAGCATAGTCAACAAAAGGAAAAAAATATATATAAATATGACAGAACATGAGCAAGGACCAGGAAGTTCTCGTCTCTAAATTTAGAAAAATGAAAATGATTTAAAAAAAAAAAATCCTGAGTAATAGATAATTACCTAAAGAAATAGATTAAGGTATTACTTCTTAAGGGAGGCCTATAGGTAAAGGCCTGAAAAAGGATCACCCCCGGCAGACAGTTTTAGGCAGGAAGCCATAGTCAGCTGATTCTTCTTTCAGGCATATATTAATAATACCAATGAAAATAATTAATTCCCTAACTGAGGCATTTCATTAAATTGAAAATACAAATATAGCAGTCTCACATCCACTTAAAATCAGTAGGTCTTTGTCAAAATTAAAAAGACAACACACATCACTGGGTATGTCATTTATTTGGAGATTAGGGATTATACCAAATAATCTATTGTTTGCTGAAATAAAAACTTGTTGTCTATTTTTAAAATAGAGATCAGTAATGACTTCTTATTGACAACTGTTCACATGCACTTATTTTTGCTCATACTGGTCCAGTGGAAACCTTGCCATTAAAAAGATTTCAAATAAGTCACTGCTCTCAAGTGTTTTCAATTCTGTCCAATTCAATAGCAAACGAAGCTAGTTAGGGGGGAATACTTGTCTTTGCAAATGTAGTGTTCCGAAAACACGTTGTTGTGGTTAGTGAGCATTACACGATCCATCCATATTTAGCAAACATTTTCATTCCCTTGTCCAAGCCCACCCACAAGAGTGGATGGAACTTTGATTTCATCCACACTCATCTGGGGAATGTAAACCCCTCAGGTCCTGCCAAGCCTACTGAGCAAGAAAGCTGAATACAGAAATGTCAGAAAAATATGTAACCTTTGGACCTAAGAGGGAAAGAGGGTGGGGGCAACTCAGACTCCACTGACTATTTCAAGTTGCTTTTTAAACTATTTCTCACCTTATCCACATCAGATCTTCTTTGTTTGCCCAAGGAGCACCTGGAAAGACGCCTAATTAGGGGAAGACAGCTGGCTGTTTATCTGAGGAGCGGGACCTCAGCATTGACCATGGCTCACCTCTGAGCTGAAGGTCAGTCCGGGATGTGAGCACTCCCCTCCATGCTGATGACTCTGCGTGTAGTCGTGCTTTCTTAAAGGATTGAAGACGTGTAGGCTTAAAGTGAAGCTTGGATTACTGAGGTGGAATGAAGCTGCCTTATATGGGATAGGACTGCTGCAGAGAAAATCTGCTTTGTACAAAGCTACACATAGTAGGTTATCGGTAAACAATGGCTGAATAAATTGTGGCCATCTCTAAGCAGAAGGCCAAATCTAGATCCTGAATCAAATCTGCATAGCAGTTTTACTTATATTTCACTGCTTAAGCACAGCAAAAAGTGTGAGGAAGAGAAAAAAGAATGAACTAAGATTAGGAAAGCCAGTTTGTTGTAAGAATTTCTTTGAAGTCTCATGTCCTTTCTTAAAAGTTCATGCAAATTTTGCACTCTATATTACACTATATAAATATTTAACTTATGGCTTCAGGTACCACCTTGCCAAATAGTTTTAGGAAAAATGGCAATCTGTCATTCTCTCTGACCATGTTAACCAAAGAAAAGTTTAGAAAAAGACTTTGAGAATGAGTTATACCAACCCCAAGTTTATATATCGCAATGTTTGTACAAATACATGTCGATTTTAAAAAACTTTATTTTTGGCATTTCATTATCAATCAGTAGATGTGTTTTGATGTTTTCAAATGATTAAAAAGATTTTATACCTTAATATATTGAATTCTATATTAGAGGAGTAAAATATGCAACAAATAAAGCAGGTAATCTTGTATTAGCTCCTTGGTGTGTATCTGTCACTACTATCATGCAGAATTAGATTTTATAAAAAATAGCTAACTAATATTTCAATACATGTGCTGTATAGATAAATGATTTTAAAAAAACCTCTTGAAATGAGTACACATTGCTTTATAATAACTTTCTGCCAAAACAATACGAATGTGTTATCTAGACGTTTTCTTCAGAGAGATGAAAGTAGTTTCATTTTCCCTTTCTTATAGGAGCTGCTATAGGTAAAAGAGAATGAAATTCTCTGAGTCCTAATGCATTGAAAATAATCCATAGTTCTATCATAAATATCGAATTCTAATACTAAGTATACTTTCAATTCTGAGTTCTAGTTCTGAGTTTTAGGCAAGTGTGAGAAATACTAAAACAAGTAAATTAGATTTCTGTTGTTCAGTTAGGTTATGCTTTATGTTACCTAAAATTCTTGGCTGTAAGAAAATTGCTTTAGCCAAGCTTGAGTTGAGTCCCAAAATTCTGAAGGCAGGATCAAGTTCTTCTGAAGCAAAAGGGAATTGTAGCAAAGAACAATGACCAGATGATGTCTGAGAATACTGCATATACAATATACATATGGAAGAAACTCTCTTAAATTAATTTCATTATATTTTATTGTGACTATGACTAATAAGGATCAGCTCACTGTTTCTACAGATTGCAATAGTGGTATGTTTGGTGGGAAGGAATTTGCCAAGGTGGTATTTTAAATACAATTGTTTTGAGTAAATGATTTAATTCATTCGGCTTACACCTTATGTGCATCTATTGTGTATCGGGCAGCATAATGTATATATAAAGATAAGTAACACATGACTCTTTCATAATTCTGGGGAGAGACAAGTACAAACTAATGAATATAGGAAACCAAGGTAAGAATTTTGTTAGAAAAGCCATAGGAGCCACTTAAAGTATAGAGCAGCAATGATATCATTAAAAAGATTAAACATCAGTAACATCTTTATGTGCACATTGTTGTAAAAAAAAATCTAATATCTTTAATCCATGTGGACCTCCCAGCATGGGAAGATTAGAACTGAAAGAATCCATGAAACATTCTAGGATTTTTTTAATATTGAGAACTTTTGTCCTCTGCCATCTCTAAGACCACACTTCTTTTTATAACTTCCATCTCCCATATCTGTGAACCAGAGTATGTCAGTGAAATATCAAAAAGAGAACAGAGAAGAAAATTAGACCCAAAAAGGACTGAACATGATTGTCAGACTTGTGCAGATAGAAAGCTGCAGAGGTCGCGCACATTCCTCAACGTTTAGATTGTTGTGGATGAAAGCTTTTCTGACTCTTCCTGTTCTTTCCCAATTGCCCCTATGAAGGTATTTTTAATTTGTTAACCTAATTTGTTAATTAACATCTGCTAATTAACAGAAATGGAACTCATGTGTCACAGCGAACTGTGACAACCAAATCTAACTGCTCAAGATTGCTCCTTCCTCCCTTCACCTCCTATTTTCCTCCCTTCTCCCTTCCTTCATTAATCTTTGAGCAAAACATAAGATACTAGGCTAATAAAGTATGGTCCCTATCCATAAAGTGCTTGGCCGAATGGAAAGAAGTCAGACACATACACAGGTAATTGTAACACAATGTATACATTTAAAAATGGACATATGTGCATTCTATGTGTACGCATATACCCACACATATATACTATATTACATAAACATATATGATATATATTAATATATGTATGTGATCTATGTGTATATGTATTCACACAATGCACATGTACCATGGGTATACACACACACACACACGGAATAGAAAGAGGGACAGTTATACAATTTAGAAAAGAGATTTAAAGAAGGCTTCCCAGAGGAATAACACATAGTGATCAATAATGATGTGGTAGTAAGCACCTAATGACCTCACCATCTTGTGTTTACATCCTCGTGTAGTCTCCTCTCACAGTGAGCCAGCATGGACCTGCACGACCAACAGAGTACCGCTGAAATAATGGTGTGTAACTCCCAAAGGCTCACAAAAGGCTTTACAGTGTCAGCCCTGTCTCTTGGATCACTTGCTCTGAGGGAAGCCAGTCCCCATGCTGTGAAGACTGTCAAGCAACCCTGAAGAGAGGTCCATGTGGAAAGTCCGCCTACCAAAGCCAGCCATGTGATGGGGCCACTTTAAAGAAAGATCCTTCAGTGCAATTTAGCCTTTAAACGCCTCACCCCCCCTCCACCCCGCTATCTGACAGCAACCCTTGAAAGACCCCAAAGTCGAACCGCCCAAATAATCCACTCCCAAATTCCTGACCACAGATAGACACCTTGAACAATAATAAATGATTATCATTGCTTTAAGCTACTAAATTTGGGGGTGATTTGTTATGCAGCAATAGATAACTGATACAGCTGAGCAGCATTAGGCATGTGAAAATCACACAAGGAGGCTGAGTGAGAAGGGAAAAGGGAAAAGGAAAAACAGAACAGCAAAAGCTCAGAATGTGTGGGGAGCTAAAAGTGAAGCTCTAGTGCTAGAGAGATAATCTTAGGTTAAAAAAGTAAAAACTGTGATTGGAGAAGTAGCTAGAGCCAAGCCATAAAGGGTTTGTATGCTATGTTAATGACTGGAAGTTGATTTCAACAAAGATTCTCAAAAATGGGTCTGGATCATTAGATTCAGATCAGTTTACTGAGTTAAAAATCCCAATGGGTGAAGCCTTAGAACATGCTTTTTAATAATCTTCAGCTGGTTCTCGAGTCCATACAAATTTAAGTATGTGATGACAAATGGGGAAAAATTAATAACATTTTAAGAAAAGAGAGACTTGGTTAAAACTGAGTTTTAGGTGGACCATGGCAGTTACATAGTGAATGAATTTTAGAGGAGAGAGACTATTTACAAGCCGCCAGTTAGAACACTTTTCACAGGGAAGGCCACTTGCTTCCCATCCAGTCCAGCTAAAATCTTATTTCTGATATATTCTCATTGTCCAGGCCATCAAATTTAAACCTAATCTGAACTTTAAGATCTAGGAACACTAGCTTAATAACAGCTAATATTTACTGTACATTTATTATCTGTCAGCCATGCTAAGAAGCATTTTTTATATAGATAGAGAAGTTAAGTGAGTAGTCCAAGGTCACAAAGCTGTAAGTGGCAGAATTAGTGTTCTGGATCAGTCACCTCCAAAATGGTTCCTCCGGTTTACAGCTTACTATTCTCCAACAGAGTCTCCAAGGAACATGTCTATTTGTCTTTGGAAATTCCATGCTGCTGGTTAATCTTCACTACCGTAATGTTCCATATAGTATTTCTCTTCCTAAGATGTTTTCTTTCTGGAGCAGTAGAAAAAATACCAGCTCTGGAGGCTGTCTTGTGTTCAAATCCTGCCTTTGACTAATTAAATATGTTATCCTAGAGAAGTCTTTTAACCTCGCAATTTCTCAGTTTCCTTATCTGTAAATTGGGAATAAAACATGTTTACATTGCAATTGTGACAATTTTGAATAAGAAAATATTTTTAAAGGGTTTAGTATACCCACTGGGCCTTGGCAGATACTCAATAAATCATAATTTTCTCTTTATTTTCCATTTCTTTTGTAGTCCAGAGGTAACAAACTCATGAACTTGAGAGCTAGAGTCATCTGCCATATATGTTTTGTTTGGTTGGCATTTTTTTTTTTGTAAAAAATACATAGCATAAAATTTACCCTCCTAATCATTTTTAAGTGTACAGTACTATAGTGCTAACTGTATGCACATTGTTGTTAAATAGATCTCTAGAACTTATTCATCTTGCAAAACTGAATTTCTATACCCATTGAACACTTTCCTTCTACCCCTCACCCCAGCCTTTGGTAACCACCAATCTACTTTCTGTTTCGAAGAGTTTGGCTACTTTACATACCTCATATAAATAGAATCATGCAGGAAATGCCTTTTTGTGACTGGCTTGTTTCATTTAGTATCATTTCCTCAGATGAGACCATGTTGTAGCATGTGACAGGACTTCCTTCTTTTTTAAGGATGAATAGTATTCCATTGTATGTACAAATCACATTGTCTTTATCAATTCATTTGTTAATGGGCATTAAGGTTGCTTCCACCTCTTGTAACTTTTTAAAATAATGCTGCAATGAACATGGGTGTGCAATTATTTCTTTGAGATCCTGTTTTCAATTTCTTTAGATATATACCCAGATATATATTCCTAGAAGTGGTATTGCTGGATCATGGTAATTTAATTTTAAATTTTTTTGAGTTCTCCAAAACTATTTCCAAAAATTACTGTTTTCCATAGCAGCTACATTCCCATCAAAAGTGAGGAAAGATTCCAATTACTCTACATCCTCATCCACACTTGTTATTTTCTGTTTTACTTCCTTTTTTAAATTCTTCTTTCTTTATTTTTTTACTTATTTTTGGTTGTCGTGGCCATCCTAATGAGTGTGAGGTGATATTTCATTATGGTTTTGACTTGCATTTCTGGAGATTAGTGATGTTGAGTATGTTTGCTGGCCATTTGTATATTTTCTTTGGAAATACATCTGTCCAAGTCCTGTGCCTATGTTTTTTTATCAGGTTATTTGTTTTTTTTGTTGCTGAGCTGTAGAAAATTTTTCAAATATATTCTGGATATTAACCTATTATCAAATATGTGGTTTGCAAATATTTTCTCCCATTCTGTAGGTTGCCTTTTCATTGTTAATTCCCTTGCGTCACAGACGTTTGATATAGTCTCATTTGTCTATTTTTCATTTTATTGTCTGTGCTTTGGTTTCATATCCAATAAACCATTGCCAAATCCAATGTCATGGAACTTTTCTATAAGAATTTTGTATAAACACAAACGTTGAATATATAACATTTTACTATCAGCCCTATAAATCCATGTCCTTCTCACATGTAAAATACATTTGTTCCAACTCAGTAGCCTCAAAAGCCTTAACTTATTCCAGCATCAACTCAAAAGTCTCAAATCCAAAGTATAATCTAAATATCATCTAAATCACACATGGGTGAGACCCAAGATACAATTCATCTCAAGACAAATTTCTAACTGTGAACCTGTAAAACCAAACAAGTTATGTGCTTCCAAAATACAGTTGTGGGATAAGCATAGAATATACATTCCCATTCCAAAAGGGGGAAATAAGAAAGAAGAAAGGAGTGCCAGGTCTCAAGTAAATCCAAAACCTAATAAGGCAAACTCCATTACACCTTAAGGCTGAAGAATAATCTTCTTTGGGTCACTGTTCTGCCTTCTGGGCCTACAGGGGTGGCAATGTCACTCCCAAAGTTTGGGAGCATAGTCCCATGGCAGCTATCTGCTGGGGCACACCCCAGTGATTCTCTTAAGTTGGGGTTGAAAGCTCACAATTCTGGGTGGTTCCATCCTTTGAAACCTAGGTGGAAGCCATGACCCTGGAACCTGTGTACTCTGCAAGTGGCAGAGATGACACCACACAGATGCTGCCAAAATTTGCTTCCTGTACTGGACTGCACTAGGGCAGAAAGGCACTTGGGGTCACTGAAGTACAGATGTGAGGCAGTGCCAGGCAGCAAATGCCAAGGTCCCACAGGTGCCAGAAATCTGTCCTTTGAAACTGCTCAGGCCTCTGGCCCTTGCACTCTAGGCCTGTGATGTAAGCGCAGATCTGATGATCTCCAGATTGGCTTTGGCGTCCTTCTTCCATGGTCTTAAAGAATAGCTCCTGGCTCCCGTTGAGAAGGCTCATCTATACTTATGTCATGAGTGTTTCATTTTTTTGCAACACGAATAGGCTGAGAATTTTCTAAACCTTTAGGTTATACTTACTTTTTGCTTAACAATTCTGTCTTTAAGCCATTTCTCTCTTCTCATATTTTACTATAAACATTCAGGAGGTGCCAAGCCATACCTTCAGCACTTTGCTTAGAAATAGCTTCAGCTAAATATTCAGTCCCATTGCTTGAAAGTTCTACTTTTCACAAGACACTAGAACATGAACACAATTCAGCCAAGTTCTTTGCCACTTTATAATAAGGATGACCTTTCCTCCAGCTTCCAATAACATCTTCCTCATTTCCATCCTGAGACCTCATCAGAATGGCTATTATCATCCATATTTTTACTAACATTCTATTCAGGATGACTTAGGCATTCTCTAAAATAGATTAAGGATTTCTCTATAGCTCTCTTCTTTTCTTTCTGGGCTCTCATCAGAATCACCCTTAATGGTCTGTTCACAGCCTTGCAGGCTTTTTTCTTGCCATGCACCTCAAAACTCTTCCATCCTTTAGCCATTAACCAGTTCCAAAACCACTCCTACATTTTCAGGTATTTGTTACAGCAGCACATCACTCTTCAGTACCAATTCTTAATTCATTTGGGCTACTAAAACAGAATACCATAGACTGGAAGGATTAAAAACAACAAAAAATTCATTTTGCACCTTTCTGGAGGCTAGGAAGTTTAAGATCAAGGTGCCAGCAGATTCATTGTCTGGTGAGGGCCAGCTCTCTGGCTCATAGACAGCTGCCTTCTCACTGCATCCACACATGATGAAAGGGGCAAGATGCTTTCTAGAGCCTCTGTCATAAGGGCACTGATCTCATGAATGAGGGTTCCATCCTCATGATATAATCATCTCCAAAAGGTCTCACCTCCAAATACCATCATATTGAGGATTAAAGTTCAACATATGAATTTTGGGAGGACATAGACATTCAATCTACAGCAAGGTGTTCGATCCATTTTGAGTTAATTTTTATATATGGTATACGGGTCTAACTTCATTATTTTGCATGTGGATAATTCATCCAACATTGTTTGTTGCCAAAACTATTCTCATTTGTAGCCTTGGCCCCCTCTTTGAAGACTGTTTGGCCACATGAATTATGGGCTCTCTATTCTGTTCCAGTGTTGACCATGTCTGTTTTTATGCCAGTCATACTGTTTTAATTACTTTAACTTTCTCATATGTTTTGAAGCCAGGAAGATAAGGCCTCTAACTTTTTTCTTATTTCTCAAGATTGTTTTGGCTATTTGAGGTCCCTTGAGGTTCCATATGAATTTTAAGATTTTTTTTTCTATTTCTGCAAAAAATGCCATTAGAACTTTGAAAGAGATTGCACTGAAGCAGTAGATCATTTGGGTGGTGTCCAAATACATAAGTTCCCTGTCAGCATTCAGAGTTATGTGAGACAGAACCAGACCCTCGGGCAGCCCCCTAAAAGCCAAGAATGTTGAATAAACATTGCACATTTCTCTTTCCTTCCACAGGGAGAGGTGGCAAGTTGCACATTTTTTTCCAGCTTCACTGAGCTGTGCCATCTTGGGGAAAGGGTGAAATACAATGGCTTTTCCTACTAATTTCAATGTAAGTGTTCCTGACTTTGCACTTGCCTGGGGTACTATGACTTCTTAACTGGAAGATCGAGTTCTCATAAAGCTTTTGAACTGTATATTGCTGTGAAGTCAGTCTCTGTGGAGGAACAAGATCTAGGAATTCCTATTTCACCATCTTGCTCTGGCACAGTGCTTTTAGAAAATGTGTATATAAAATTTAGATGGGCAGAACATATAGCTCTAATTTAGCCCTACCCTCACTTCTCCTCTTATCTTACACGGAGCTCTGAATGACACAGAATTCTTTTACAAGCTCCTTTAGAAAGTTTATTATCAAATATTTTCCAATATCTGAAACCCAATATCAAAATATCACTTCCAAGTAGCCTCGCTACAAGGGCTCCACTTTCTTCAGGAATGGAAGGCTCGCTGCCTCATGAATGAGCTCATTTAATTGATGAATGGTTCTAGGTTTCAGAAATTAACTTTTTTTTCTTTTTTCCACTAAACTGTAATCTTCCATATTATATCTACTCATTGTTCCTATTTCTATACTCAAGAGAAAATAGAACCAATTGGTCTGTTTTTGTTTTTGTTTCAATTATACAGGACAGTCTTTATTTAAGATGGATATAATGACTCACTCTAGTCTGGTTGTGGATGAAAATCCCTAGACCCTTTTGCTATATGGATCCAAGGCCTTCTCTCCATCTTCATACCCTCCAGTTTATTTTTGTCTTTCCTAAAACTTTTCTTTAAAATATCCCATAATTGCAGACCCCTTCCAGGTGGTATCAGACAAATGTAAAGTACAGGGGAACAATTACTGCCTACCACGGACTCACTGTGCTCCTGACATTAGAATCTTTCCTTTAAGTTTTTTTTTTTTTTTTAAGCATCAAATTAAATTTGTGGGTTTTTTTTTTCAATTCTCTGTATATTTTTCACATACAATGATGCCAATTTAAGTCTTCCATATTCTACACTTGTGAAAGGAATCTGACAATTTCCAGACTCAGAGTCCTAAGTGAGAATTGTGATTAATATAGAAAATGGTAGGTTATATTGCCTTACAGTATGACCTAACATACTATTTAATCATCTCCACCCAGCTTTCACTCAACTTTTTCCTTGCATTTTTCTTAATATCACAATTGTGATTCTTTACTCAGTTATTATTTGGTGAACCCACTGCTTCTGTAATTTGTATTTGTTTAATGTCATTTGATTTGGCTCTAGTGAAGCTCCATGAGCAGCGAAACTTCCTTTATCTTGTTCTCTGATATACTTGGTATTGAGCATACTGTGCAGCCACTGATGATGGTCAATACATATTTATTGAATAAATAAAAATGCTCCCTCCATTTTTCTTGGAAGATCAGCTGTGTTGGTTAGGTCTTCTGGGAAACTGACATTGAGATAAAATTAGGAGTGCAAGCAGTTTTTTGGAGTAACGCTTGTAAATATAACAGCAAGAAGAAACTAAATTGGGCAGAGAGCCTCCAACATTCTTGGAGGGACTCTAGAGGAAAGACGGTTCATTAGAGGATTCCTGTTGGGAATAAATAGCAAGGTACTGGTATCTCAACCTCTGTAGCCAAAATTGTGGTGTGGTCACCTTTTCTGGAATATAATAAATATAAAATAAATACTTATTAAATAAAATAGCAATACCATAGAACTTGTCATGCCCTCTGCCCCTGCCCCTGCCCAGAAAGGAAAGATGTGTTTACAAAGAGGATACGTTTCTGGCAATATATTCATTAGAACTCCTCATTGAGAGGCAACAGAAACCAAATCTAGTTAGCATAAGAAAACAAAAGTGGGCGGAGGGGGGAGGGGGAAAATAAATAAAATGTTTAATTAATTAATTAATTAAAAAATGTTTTTTTAAAAAAAGAAAACAAAAGTGGGTCAAATATGTGGTGACAGAAAGAAATCTAACTATGGGTGGTGAACACACAACGCAAGATATATATGATACTGTTGAACTGTGCACTTGAAACTTATTGGATTTTGTTGATCAGTGTCACCCCCAATAATGTTTCATTAAATATAAATAAATAGTCAATTATGACCATTGGAGGGAAAAAAGAAAAGTAGGTGAGAGGAATATATTTTAAGAATAAAGCAATGCTTTATAGATCTTGATAGCTACATGAAACCAGGTCTCAGATTCTGGAATGCCTTCTGGAATCCAAATAGTTCACCTTCTTCACATTATGCCTTAGCTTATCCCTGTGGCTGATTAATTCTATTTCTCTACAAATAGACTTTCTCCACGTCTCATGTCCCCTAAGGGAAAGCAGCACTCCAACATCTTCTGAGTTTACATTATATGGTTATAATACACACCGCTTCTCAGTTCCAAATACCAGTTCCCGTGAGAAAGATTAGCATGGAAAATCTGCTTAGTTCATCCTGGATCACGTTTTTAACCCTGTTCCAATTAGCCATGGTCAAAAAGTGAAGTGGGGTGGGAGATGAGGTGGTAGAATCATACCATGCAAACATGACTGGTGAGTCCATCTCCTACTTGTATATTGGGGGAGCAGTTCTAAGGAAAGGAAGACAGCAAATGAAAACAAATTTTTGGACCATTGGAGATGGGCTACAAAGAGAAGGTAGGGTGTCTGTGTCCCTAGAAATCTTAAAAGAGGAGAAAGTATAATGATGTGGTTTAGATACTCTCTTAAAGGCAAAACACTTAGTGTCTCTTCCAGCTCCATGACTACAGGGACCATGTGCTCTCTCTCCTGAGAGGTAAGATTATTTTCTATGTTCTTTAAGAACATCTCCAGAGTCAAATTCATTTTTAGACCAAGCAGGTAAAGAGATATAAATCAAAGTAAAAGAACTGAACCACTCAGAAACCACTCAAGAGACTTGATGTTAATAGGGCTTATAAGTTAACATCTACATAAAGTTACCTCAGTAGGAGGGTAGCTGATTTGGTAAATTTAACAAAAGTCATTCTTTCAATTAAATTAGTTCATCAAAGAGCATGCTAGGTATGTTTTTTATGAGTTGCAAAACAGAACAAAGCAAATAAAAATTTCTTATACATGTAAATTTAAAACTGAAATTCACTCTATGATCCCAACAAGTACTTGCACCTTTTAGGTCTCAATGTCAATAGTTCATCAATTCTCCCACACATTTATTCACTGTTTCATTTAACAAACACACCTCCAGTGGCTACACTATGTCAGGCTCTGTGGTTGGTTTGGGAAGTACAAAAGTAAATCTCATAGTCCCTTCCCTGAAGACACAAATACACTGCAGAGATGGTCACATAAATAGATAATTACAAAATACTGAAAAGTACTACAATGAAACTACATAATGGTGCTGAGAAAGTCCAGTGGAAGCAGTAGCAAAGATTAATCTGAAGGTCTCAAAATCTGGATCTCTGAGGTTCTAGGTGGAAGTGTTGCACTGTCTACCTCAGACCCAAAGTACTGTTTTCAGCATAAGCTACTTCCTCTCTCTCCTGATTAATTTTTCATTGTTAATACTTCATGCTTCAGGGAAAGTTGCAAGCCTGGTGTATTTTTTTTATTGATTCTGTAACAAATTACCACAAACATAATGGCTTAAAACAACACCCTTTTTTATCTCATAGTTTCAGTAGGTCAGAAGTATAGCATGACATGACTGCATTCTCTGCTTAGGGTCTCACAGGGCTAAAATCAAGGTGTCAGTCAGGGCTGTAGTTCTTGGTCTCTTGAGGCCTAGGATCCTCTTCCAAGCTCACTGGGCACTGGCAGAATTCAGTTCCACTTGGTTATATGATCCTATTTCTTTGACACATGCTCCCCTTTATCTTCAAGCCAACAACAGCACATAGAAACTTTCTCATGTTTTTAATATCGAGGTCCACTGATTAGTTAACTTAATTATATCTGTGAAGTCCCTTTTGCCATGTAACATAGCATATTCAGGGGTATGCCATGAGAAAGAGAAAAGGTCATTGGGCCAAACTTTTGCTGACTATTACTGACGTGTACATTATTCCTCTCTCTTTGCTGATTGACTTCTTTCAAATCACTACAAAATGTGACCAGTGTCTTGGAGAGAGAAGGGCAATGCCTAAAGAAGTGAAGATTTCTTTGTATTAGATCAGATAATCAAAGCCACTTAATCCTAATTTGTGGTTTGCTTTCATCAAACCTCCCAGTACATCTATCTTTACTAGGCCAGTAAAGATAGAGGCCGGTAACTGAGCTAGTTGATATCTGTTGAGTAGTTACCAAGAATCAGGTACATAAACTCATGCCATCCTCACAATACTCCTATAAAGTAGAATTATTACTGTGATTACTTGACAGATACAGCAATTAAGGTACAGTTTGGTTTGCTAAAGTCTGCATAGATAGAACAGGGAATCCTGGGATGTGAACCCAAGGCTATGTGGCTTGAGAGCGAAAGTTTTTGACCACTAATGCTGTTTCTACTGGTAACTACAGAGAGATTTTCCTTTATATGCCAACTAGGTGAGAAAGTAAGAAGAGATAGAAAAGAGAAGGAAATATTTATGTGTCAAACATTCACACACACACACACATACACACACACACTATCTCATAGAATGTTTAGAATGGTTATACCATTTCCATTTATTGAAGAGGAAGCTGAAGTTCAGTAATGTTAAGTGATTTTTACCTAGACCCTAAAACCCGTAAGTGGTAAAGCCAGAGAATCGCATGTAAATCAAAAGTCTGTGGTCCTTCAGTCTACTCTTATCAGCCCTACAAGCAATATACACCTTCCAAAGTTAAAAGCTAAAGTTCTGCCAACAAGGAGCAGGAAATGTAAAGCAAAGAAGTGTTCTGTGTATAGTGAGCCAGGATGTTGTTATTAGCAACTGTGAGATTCTGGACATGTCCATGGAACCAGGCCCAAGTGTGAAATTGAATGTGCCCAGTCTCCTCAAGAAATGAGCCCTGAGGCCAGCACACCTGGGCCTGTGTCAGCCACGACCATGCCAGGTAATGCCTTTTCCACCCAGGAGCACATCCTGGTTCAGCCAGGACGCCATCTGGGTCTCTGATTAATTTGAAGATGAAAAATTATAACTTGAAGGCGGGTTAGCTCTAAATACCAAGAGGCGCTGATATTAACCTGTGAAATCACTCCAGATTGCTCTACAAAATGGCCTCATTCAAATGATGCTTTTGTTCCCAGGCCTTTGGTCTGGCATGGTTCATCTGGTCTGAAAATGTTTTGTCAAATGAGAAGTCATGCCACTGCTTTAACAGAGCCACCACCTTTGGGGTCAGAGAATGCTAGGCCATTGTCTATCCCAGCCAGAGCTCCTGGCCTGGCTTTTTTTCTAAACAAACTCTGGCCTTTGGAATCTTTTTTTTTTTTTTTTAAGAAAAACCTTTTCCTGCTTCCTCTTAAATATGCCCAAGCAATTACTTCTCAGAAAGAACAGAAATTATTTTTTACTTGTTCATTTCAAAATGTTCAATCTAACCTTCCCATAGACTTTCATATACAAATGGCTCATGTCATTCATTCAACAAATACTTATTGTCTACTGCATGCCAGGCACTGCAGCTACCTGGGCACTGCATTAAACAAGATTGACAAAGTTTTTTCAAAATCTTGAATTTCAGTGGGAGGAGACAGAACATAACAAAGTAAATAAACAAATGAACAACATAATTACAGGTTGTAAAAAAGTACTATGAGAGATATAAACAAAGTTATAAGATCCCAAATATCTTGTAGAGGCAATTTTAGATAGAAAGCAAGGAAAGACCTCACCGAGAGGGTGATATTTGAGCTGGGACCTGAAAGGTGAGAAGGAGCAAAGAGCTGGAGGTATAATATTACATGTAGAGAGAACACTTACAAAGGCCCTGATGTAGGAAACAGCTTGATGTTTTTGGAGTCAGCAATGTGCCAGAAAGGAAGTGAGTGAAGGAAAAATGTGGTGTGAGATAAAGTTTAATAGGTGGAGAAAATCCAAATCAGGGGGAGCCCTGCAGGTCATGGTATACATTTTTCAATTTGCTCTTCCCATAAACTTATTAAGTATTAATTTTTTTCTAGCAATGAAGAAACGGAGGCTCAGGAAGTTTAACCAACTCAGTGGTGGCTGTCCCCTCCAAAGACCAAGAAGGCTTGGGCTTGCAGAGCAACTATTAACCTACAAAGTAGTCCCAAATTGCTACATAAACAAAATTCTTCAAGAGGAATTTTTGTTTCCAAGCCCTTGGATTGATAGGGCCCCAAACATTCCAAAATCCATTCAAAAGTAAGAAATTTTGCAAAGTCTTTCAAGAGAGCCACCTTTAAAACAGTGAATTGGGGATAAAATGATGCTCCTACTTCTATCTAAAACTGATAGCCAAAAACAGGTTCAGGGAGAAGCAGAAAAGATCACCTCAACCACCTCTGTGCTAATGATTTTCGAAATCTGTGCTCAGCCCCAGGAGCCCACCCAATTCCAGTTCCACAGTTCCTCTTCCCTTATATAGTAGTTCTCAACACCTTTTTGTTGGCAGCATACTTTGACACACTCGAAACATGAAGGGATTAAAAGTTCAACAATGATTTTAAAATAAGTTTTGTAAAATTGAAAAAAAAATCACCCAATTATCGCACCACTTACCAATTTCCCTTAAGCTCTATGTCACTGTATGAGTAGCAATGTTTACTGCCCTGACCTTTCTCGCGTCTGTTAGCTGAAAGAGCTGAACTAAGAAGGATACAATAGTCGGTTTTATTTTTTATTTTCACTTCTGCCCTCAAACCATTCTACTAGATCTTTCTTCTCTGTCCTCTCAGGCCAATTCTATAGGTTTATGGCCAAATAATAATAATAAAGCATCATTTTCAAATATTAAAAATCAACCTAGAACAACTTCCAATCTCTCATCCAGTTTTAGGCTCCTCTCTCCCCTACTATGGCGTGACTCAAGAATTCTACAGACTAGCAGTGGGAAAAGAGATACAGCCAATTTCTTCACTGCTCTGCTATCCCATTCTCCATCTTCTCCCCTCCTCCCCCCACTATGTTCCTATGGGAGCACCAGAGTGAGAGAGCCATGTTGACTGCTTCATGGCTCAACCAATGAAATTTTACCTAAACATTTCCTCTTTCCAGAAGGAAGACCAGGCAGCACTTTCTCACCTGTGCTATAAAGAAGTGCATGCTAGATCCTGGAACATCTTTAAAATTAGAGTTCAGATTTTCAAGCTCAACTTACAAAGAAAGGAAGTAGATTTAACGTAGAATACTAAATTATATCACAAAGATTTACAAAATCTATACCTTATCTACTGCCTCATAACTTTCATCCACAGAGCCAGTTTCATCTTTCTAAACATGACATCCCTATGAGGGAAATCAAGGCAGAGAGAGTAAGTAACTTGCTTCACAGTTCCAGACAAAGCGATCCTTCCAACAGAGGTTATCAAACCTAGTCCCTCTCAGGCTTTGGCTTTAGAGTCTTCCTAACCATGAGCTGCCTTCATTTAAGACCTCTCAGTGCTGCCTATAATGGTTTTGCTCAGTTATAAATTTCCCGACATGCCTCATTCAGCCATTATGTGTGACTGGTTAATACTATTCTGTCACATTAAACTGCCTTAAGTTTCTATTTAATGATACTCAAATGCAGGGACACATGTGTTAAACTACAGCTTAGGCAGCAAATTGTACAGATCAATGAGGATTATACTTCCTTACACTTAAATGATATGCCATGCTTTATAGAACACTGTCATGGGCATGCTATGTCATTGACTCCCCAGTAAGGCAGATACTGTTATAGATAAGTGGGGCAAAGAGCTAGAAAGATGATTCCAGAAATTCACATTGTTTATTGATTTGTGTGGTTGAACGATTGTTTCTGAATTCATAGCTTTAAGTAGTCAGTCTTGAATTCCAGTAGGTTTTACAAGTAAAGTAGGTCCTGGTGCTATTGCCCCACTCTCTGGAAAGAGAAATTAAGGGAGTTCATTCCACTTTCCAGACTGGCTAAACTTCTCAAATTCAAGTAGGAAATAAGAGAGTCAGTAATCTTTGTTAATAAAATTTGCTTGGTAACCAATGACCTAGTGTGAATATATTTTAATAGTTAAGGTAGGGAATGTTTATGTGGGAGTTTCTAATTACTACTTCTCAATATTAAAATTTTTAAGTATATTTCATTTTCCTAAATAGAGTACAAGCTCCTTAGCGACAGTGTCCAGACAGTCAGGGAATACCTGTTGATTGCGTCCAGACAGTCAGGGAATACCTGTCCTCTTGAAAATCAGTAGATTTGTGAATTTGACCATCATCCATAAGGCAGCAATAAGAATTTGTAAGCAGCTTTGTAAACAATTCCCTCGACCAGGCTATTTTGGATGCAGGCGTTATTTCTCATTTATCTACAGCCGCTGGAGCACAAAGCACATAGTAGGTATATAGTAGATGATTGAAAGATGAATATATATGGAAGGAATAAAGAAGGAAAGAAACAATTTGCATCAATAACATGACTGATGCTGGTGGCCATCTTCACTGTAGCAACGAGAGAGCAACTCTGCGAGATGTTCCCAGAGCAAACCATTGTGCCCAAACTCCTTCCATTTATGCAACAACTTCGATGCTATTCTATACCCCTATATCATCTTTGCCATTTGTAACCTTATCTAATTTTTTGATTAACACTTTTTTTCTTAAAAAATATTAACAAAGGAAGCAAAGCCAACTCTGATATACATCAGAACAGTGAAGGTCTACAAAGGATAGACTGACTGTGATCTTCTAGGGAGATGAAAATTTTCTATATCTCAATGTGGCACATGTATTTGTAAAAAGTCACTGAATTGTATGCTAAGAACTATGCTGATTAAAGTATGTAACTTCTTCCTCCATTAAAATATATTTAAAGAAAAGAAATAGATGAGGTAACTAAACTCATTCCCAATTAAAGCAAAAGTGTTATTAAATTCCAGATAGACACTATTTCTTATGGAAGGCTCTATGGCTAAAGCCTACTTTCTCTTTTTAAAATAAAGATTACTAAGTGTTCAAAAATAATGTAAAAGAATACTAGGAGTTATGTCTCTTTCTCACCCTATGCCCTTGTCCCTTTCTTTTCTTTAAAAAATATTTATTGGAGTTCTTTCTTCCATTGTCAAACAGTCATGAGTCAGGCCTGACAAGCTATGCTGCAGAGGAAGCCGATCTCAGCACAGGGCAGGTCCATTTGCGAAGAGGGTGGTAATATCAGAAGATTGACTATGCCCAGAGAGATTGAGCAAATAAGTAAATATATCAAGAAGAATAAGAGTCAGGTTTTTCACTATTGGAAAGAGAGTTACAAATATGGAAAAAGATAAAGTTAGAATAAACCCAGCCGTCATTGGATTAGAATTGGATGTACCAGGGTGAACTAATAGTTTTCATTACAGATAGATATAGAAATAAATAGAGATGTAAATGTGTGTGTAGTTCCTCGCTATCTGTTGAAAGGGCCTGGGAGCAGTGCCATCCCAATAGTAATGAGCACTAAGTGCTCATCTCTTGATTTCAAATACTAAAATGAACCAATGTTCCTTGAAGAAATTACTTAATCCAGAGCTGTGGCTGAGAAAGAACATGATGAGCATGGGACATTGTGGGTAACAGAAAGTAAGAAAATGCTCAAAGAAGGGTGAGGGCATATTGGAAGAATACAGAATTATGCTTGAAGGGATTCCAGCTGGCCAAATAAAGGACAATTAGAGCATTAAAATAAATGATATAATAACAAATTGTACTTCACTGAATAAACTAGTCCTCTACTAATATAAATTAATGACTAAATAGATGGGGAGAAGAGAAAGTTCTTCTTTATAATAGAAAGCCACCAATTAAATGTAGAGGAAATAATGGTTATAGAAAAACACCATTTGGCAACAAGCACAGTAATAATTAACCCGGTAAGAAATATCAATATATACTAAAACTAGTAGGTAAAAGTAAGGTAAGGAATGAGATTTTTACCTCCCTATATAATATTTGTTAATAACAAAGGAAACAAAAAGCAGAGAAACCTGGTTGGATGCCATGCTGATCATATGATCAAAATGAATGACACTAGTAATGGGGCAAATAGACTTGGGCAACCAATAGAATTTAATGAAAAGAATATAGTGTGATAGTCTGACCAAAAATACATAATCTAAGTATAATCAAGAGGAAACATTAGACAAATCCAGATTGAAAGATATTCTAAAAAAAAACAACTGGCCTATCTTCAAAATTGCCAATATCATGAAAGCAAAGTAAAGTATGAGTGCAAGAAGAGGATGCTCTCTCAATTCTGCTTTGAGATGTCAGGGAAGGCTTGTTAAAGGAGATGACTTACATGTAGTCTTGTAAAATGAAGTTGTCTTATAAACTAGAGAAGAGGTCATTTTAGGCATAGGAGACAGCATTTTCAAAGATGTAGAGTCTTGAATACTGTAGCGAGTTGGGGGTACCTGGAGCATAAAGAGATGCTAGATGCAGGCAGGGAGATAAAGTGGGACAAAATTATGAAGGGTCATTTCCCGTGCCTTCTTTGGTACAGTGTTACAAGCATTTGAGGAACTGAAAAATGTTACAGTTTGAAGAATTAAAAAAGGCATTTGAGTTGATGTATTAGTTCATGCCCTCTGAGTAGCAGATGCCAAGATAAGATTAAATGTGCAAGGAGTTTATTAAGAGAAATGCCTGCATGAAAGGAAATAGGAAGGAAGCTGAAGAAGTCTGGAAGAGAAATCAAACTATAAAGTAAGTCTGACCCTGAGTGAAGAAGAGCAGTAGGAAGGCTGGAAGGAAGATTCAGCAAAGCCATCTTTAAGTCTTGAGGCAAAGTTCGCTGTCAAAGCACTCCTGTGTCTCCCAGAAATGGGTTCTCATTAGTATTCCTACCTCACTCAATTATTGGTGGGAAGCAGGCATGGCCTTGCTGTAAATGCAGAGACGACCTTCAGAGTGCAGTATCTTGGACCCTTACTCAGTTATGCTCTCTGTAGTAGGAGGCAGCATTCTCATGATCTGAGCATATTTATCAATCTACAGTTAATAAACATGGACACTTAATCCTGGAGAGCCTACTAACTCGCTTTGGTTTCTTAATGTGGTTAAGTCTTCCATTTTTTGTCTTTGGTCCATTTGTGGAGGCTAACTTAAATATCATATAACTGTCCTTTCTCTGGAGCTATTTTGGCCTATCATGGCAACACAAGTTGTTTTATAGTGAAAAGAAGCTTGTCAGTAATTGTATATGCCTTTCACTAATGAAATAGGAAAATAAATTTTATTTATATTTGGTATAAAAATACAGTTTTTTTAAACACTAGGTTTATGTTGTGGGGAAAGCTGGTAATAAGGAAACAAAATAATAGCAAAAGGGATCCTCGATTTTGAAAAGATTGAGAACAATTAAAATCAACTGATCCTGTTGAGGTCCTGTTGAGTATGAAAGACTGTATAGGAATTCGTAACATAATTTCAAGGTGTTTTAGCCTACTCTTAATCGTAAATTTCCTAAACCCTATTAAAGAAAGGAAATGGTTTTTATCATTTTATCAGGTTTGGAGTTCCTCTCATTCTTTATCAAGTGTCTGGAAAGTTCTCTGAATTGCATAAGTACCAACTATAAAATATGACTCACTGCATTTTTTTGGTGAGTAATGCGATTAACACTGTAATATAGTAGCCACTATTTAAAAAATTCTTATTAACATTTATTAACTGCTAGCATGGAGATTTTTAAAACTTAAGATTCAAGATGCCCATAAATATTTTTTGACAAACTTAACAATGTACCCTTTCCTCAAAGAATGATGTCCTATTACAAATACTGTCATTTAAAAACACAACAGAGCACTTCACTGCGTAAAAAAAAAAAAAAAAATGAGGGGCACAGCTTGCCTGGAAGAATTTGGGAAAATTTTTTTCACGAATGGAAAGAAAATTGTTATTTCAAACATGAAATGCGAACAAAAAATAGCTTAACTGAGAAATCATACTAAAGATGTGTCAGTAAAATTGCTGTATATGAGCTATCCTTTTGGCATTTTGTCTTCAAGATTATTCAGTAAATGCTCTACAATATGTGAATAAGCAATATTTTTTGTGTGGTGATGGAGTGAGGAGGGAAGAATTTCCCTCCTTTTTAAAAAGTAATCATTTGGATTAAATATCTTTTATTGTAAGTGTTTTTCCTGGCTCACATATGCCATGGTTACTAGCTCCTGGTCAGGAACACAGTGATTTACCCAGAATATACACTCATCTTTTAATGTTGACCTGAAAGGCCACCCTGGTGTAGTCGATCTGAAGCAATTTTTAAAGAGGATGTTAGTATAAGTTTGCATAATTTTGAATGTGGGTACAAAGATCTGTTTTGATCATCTTATTTTTTAGGTTGTTTTGTAGCTACACCCAAACCACTGGCCCTTAGAGAAGAGGAACGAGAAGATGCAGTTTCTTTGTGGTCAGCGTCACTGCACTGCATGACTCCAGGGGGCACAGCTTGCATCATCTTCCATGTACAGTGCAATTTAATAGAAGATAAGAGATTATTAGCTATTCATTTATTCTCAAGGGATAGTAATTACGGAGGAGAGAATTTTTCAAAAAGTGAAAACTGATCTCTGCTTTAACAAAACCAGATATTCAGAAAGACTGCCATTTAATCTGGGTTTAAAACTGCGCTGTCCAGGGAGGGGGTCAAGATGGTGGAATAGGTAAAAGCAGAGTTCGCCTCTTTCCGGGACCGCATTAAAATGACAACCAAATTATAAAACAATCGACGTAGAGAACCACCTGAAGTCTAGCTAGTCATAACACACATCTGAGGATATAAAGAAAAAGCCACATCAAGACCAGTGGAAGGGGCGGGAACACGAAGTGGGCCGGTCTGGCACCCACACGTGGTGGTTAAGCACTGGGAGGGAGATTGTGGCTGCCAAGGCCCACACAGGCAGGGACACCCCAGCCCAGGGTTCCAGTCCCACAAAATCTGACTACAAACATCAGTGGGCATTCCGACCATCTGGGTGAGAAAGAAGGAACCTGAAAACCGAGATGTCCCTCTTAAAGGGCCCGCGCACAGGCTCACTCGCTCCCACACACTTACCCTGGGCTCTGGTGGAGGGTCAGCAGCTCGGGAGGCACGAGAGAAAAAAGGGAAAAGACTGAGTTGTTTGGCGCTGGAGGGAGAGCTGGGGGAACAGCTGCCATTGTTTCTTTGCCAGGCCCCTGTTTGGGGCAGCGTGCAGACAGGTGCCATCTTGCCTGTGTTGAAACCTCCTCCTCCCTGCACGGCCAATTCTGAAGCTGCATTGGCCGGGTGAGACCCGCTTGCTCCATCTCGCGTCTCCCTGGGACCCTGCCCCACGCAAACCACAAATTGCACACCATAGGCCATTGCCAGGCACCGGCCCCGCCCCACCCCGCCCTTTTCCTGGGCCTCCTTCACAGACTAACAACCTTTGGCTTGCACAGCCTGTCTACGCGTACCAGGGGAAACTTTCAGTGGTGGGCCACTGGCACCAGCACGAGCTTCTGTGTCTCTTGGGTGGATTGCTGGGTTTGCAGGCCCAAGGAAGACAGCGGCTGGCCTCACTGTGAACTGTGACTTTTGCAGAAGTCTGCGAGCTCAGCACAGGCAATAATTCCTACTCTGCACTGACCTGAAAAGAACAGCTCACTCCGCCTCGTATCTCCCTGAGACCCCACACCACCCAATCCACAAATTACCCTCAGTGAGCCAGTTCCCAGGCAGCTAGCCCACCCTGTGCTTTCCCTGGGCCACAAATTCGACAGCAAACAACAGCCCTCAGTTCGTGTGGCCCACACGTGGC
>NW_011888857.1:3628730-3631162 GCF_000151845.1 Pteropus vampyrus
ATTGTGGCTGCCAAGGCCCACACAGGCAGGGACACCCCAGCCCAGGGTTCCAGTCCCACAAAATCTGACTACAAACATCAGTGGGCATTCCGACCATCTGGGTGAGAAAGAAGGAACCTGAAAACCGAGATGTCCCTCTTAAAGGGCCCGCGCACAGGCTCACTCGCTCCCACACACTTACCCTGGGCTCTGGTGGAGGGTCAGCAGCTCGGGAGGCACGAGAGAAAAAAGGGAAAAGACTGAGTTGTTTGGCGCTGGAGGGAGAGCTGGGGGAACAGCTGCCATTGTTTCTTTGCCAGGCCCCTGTTTGGGGCAGCGTGCAGACAGGTGCCATCTTGCCTGTGTTGAAACCTCCTCCTCCCTGCACGGCCAATTCTGAAGCTGCATTGGCCGGGTGAGACCCGCTTGCTCCATCTCGCGTCTCCCTGGGACCCTGCCCCACGCAAACCACAAATTGCACACCATAGGCCATTGCCAGGCACCGGCCCCGCCCCACCCCGCCCTTTTCCTGGGCCTCCTTCACAGACTAACAACCTTTGGCTTGCACAGCCTGTCTACGCGTACCAGGGGAAACTTTCAGTGGTGGGCCACTGGCACCAGCACGAGCTTCTGTGTCTCTTGGGTGGATTGCTGGGTTTGCAGGCCCAAGGAAGACAGTGGCTGGCCTCACTGTGAACTGTGACTTTTGCAGAAGTCTGCGAGCTCAGCACAGGCAATAATTCCTACTCTGCACTGACCTGAAAAGAACAGCTCACTCCGCCTCGTATCTCCCTGAGACCCCACACCACCCAATCCACAAATTACCCTCAGTGAGCCAGTTCCCAGGCAGCTAGCCCACCCTGTGCTTTCCCTGGGCCACAAATTCGACAGCAAACAACAGCCCTCAGTTCGTGTGGCCCACACGTGGCCCTTGCATCCTGGGAGAGATGTTTGGTGGCAGGCCATAGACCTCACCCCGAGATGCAGTATTCCTTGAACAGATCTCAGGTGTCACAGGCCTGAGGCGGGCAGCAGCTGGCCTTGCTGCAATCTGAGACTTTTACAGGAAGCCACAGATTCAGCACTGGCACGAAAAATGACTCTGCATTGATTAGGGGAAATCTCACTTTACCCTGGTGACTCCTGGGGTCATACCATCCAAATCACGTACCACCCAAAGGCTCTTCCGGCTATGGAGTCTTATGGGCAGCCTCAGGTTGGTGAGGTGCACTGGCTCTTTTGCTAAGCTGTCTTAGGCTCACTATTGGGGGTAACCAGACTGGCTTGCAGTGTGGTCTCTACCACTTGCTTCCAGATCCAACATAGGTAGCAACCATTCATGGATCACTGTGTAACTCCTACCAGATAGCCCTGAGCAATCAAAGACAGAGGCTGACCTTGGCCTATACAGGAGCTGCTCCCAAGGGGCCACAGAACCAACACACCCGGATGGTGGTGCCAGACTACAGAAGAGTACCAGATTACTAGCCCCACAAGCGGCACACCCAAAGGGTATTCTCAACAGCCTGCTGAGGAGAAACCCACTCTAAAGAGTTAGCCCCCACACAGCAACACAGACTCCGTAGGTGTGGCCAATCCTCACAGCCCGTCAGCCTAAGAGTCAATCCCATCCACTGACATGCTAACAGTAATCAAGGCATAGCTACAACAGGAGAACACACACACCAAGAAAAGGAAAACACCCAGAGCCCCCGATGCAGGTGATCAGGGAGACTGCGCCACTGGACTACACAGGACACCTACTACATAAAGCTACCTGGCCAAGTCTAGGAGACAACAAATCTTCCCAATACATAGAAATGAACACAGAGAGGCAACGAAAACGAGAAAACAAACATGCTGCAAATGAAACAACAGGAGAAAACTCCAGAAAAAAATAAAATAAAATAAACAAAATGGAGGCAAGCAATCTACCAGAGACAAAGTTCAAAACACTGTTTATAAGGATGCTCAATGAACTCAGAAAGAGGATACGTGATCTCAGTGAGAACTTCAACAGAGAGATAGTAAGCATAAAAAATGTTACAGAAATCATTTAAAAAGCCAGAAGTCATTACAATAATTGAAATAAAAAATACACTAGAAGGAATCAATAGTAGATTAGATGAAGTAGAGGATCAAATTAGTGAGTTGGAAGGCAAGAAAGCAGAACTGTAAAACAATTTTTTAAAAAAATTTTAAAAAGAGGAAAGTTTAAGAGACATTTGAGACATCAAGCATACCAACATCTGCATCATAGGGATACCAGAAAAAGAAGAGACAGTGTAAGGGATTGAGCACCTATTTTTAAAAAATGACAGAAAACTTCCTAATCTGGCGGAGGAATTAGACATACAAGACCAGGAAGTGCAAAAAGTCCTAAACAAGAAGAACCCAAACAGACCCACACCAAAATACATCATAATTAAAACACGAAAGATTGAAAACAAAGA
>NW_011888857.1:3635217-3637196 GCF_000151845.1 Pteropus vampyrus
AAACACAGGGAAGCAAAAAACAAGCTACTAAACAATGAATGGGTTAACAATGAGATCAAGGAAGAAATCGAAAGAGACCTAGAGACAAATGAAAATGAAAACACGATGACTCAAAATACACGAGACACAATGAAAGCGGTCCTAAGAAGGAAATTCACAGCAATACAGGGCTATCTCAAGAAACAAGAAAAATGTCAAATAAACAATCTAACCTTACACTTAAAAAAAAACTAGAAAAAGAACAGCAAACAAAACTCAAAGTGAGTAGAAAGAAGGAAATAATAAAGATCAAAGTGGAAATAAACAAAATAGAATATAGAAAAACAACACAAAAGATCGATGAAACCAATAGCTGGTTCTTTGAAAAGCTAAACAAAATTGATAGGCCTTTAACCAGACTCATTAAGAAAAAAAGAGAGAGGACCCACATAAATAAAATCAGAAATGAAAGAAGAGAAGTAACTACTAACCCCACAGAAATTCAAAGGATCATAAGAAAATAGCACAAGCAATTATATGCCAATGAATTGGACAATCTGGAAGAATGGATAAGTTCCTAGAAACATTCAATCTCCCAAATCTTAGTCAAGAAGAAACAGATAATTTGAACTAACTGATTACCACCAACGAAACTAAATTAGTAATCAGAAAACTTCAAAAACCAAAAGTCCTGGACCGGATGGCTTCACATGTAAATTTCACCAAACATTCAAAGAAGAACTAACACCTATTCTTCTCAAACTATTCCAAAAAATTGAAGAGGAAGGAAGCCTCCCTAATTCTTTTTATGAGGCTACCTTTACCCTAATTCCAAAAGCAGACAAAAATATTACAAAAAAATAAAAATAAAACTGTAGACCAATATCCTTGATGAACATTGATGCAAAATCCTCAACAAAATATTAGCAAACTGAATTCAGCAATATATTAAAAATATCATACGCCATGATTAAGTTGTATTTGTTCCTGGAATGCAAAGTTGGTTTAATATTTTCAAACAAATTAATGTGATATACCACATGAACACATTGAAAAATAAAAATCATATGATCATATCAATAGATGCAGAAAAAGCATTCACCAAAATCCAGCATCCATTTATGATAAAAACTCGCAGCAAAGTGGGAATAGAGGGAACATACCTCAACATAATAAAGGCTATATATGACTAACCTACAGCTAACATCATACTGAATGAGGATAGGCTGAAAGCATTTTCCTTAAAATCAGAAACAAGACAAAAATGCCCACTTTCATCACTTCTTTTCAGTATAGTATTGGAAGTCCTAGCTACAGAAATCAGACAAGAAAAAGAAATAAAAGCCAACCAAATTGAAAAGGAAGAAGTAAAATTGGCATCTTTTTGCAGATTCCCCCCCAAAACTGTTAGATTCGATAAATGAATTCAGTAAAGTAGCAGGATACAAAATTAATACTTAGAAGTCAGTTGCATTTTTACACACCAATGATCAACTTTCAGAAAGAGAAATTAAGAAAACGATCCCATTTACGATTGTATCAAAAACAATAAAATATCTAAGAATCAAATTAATCAAGTAAGTAAAAGATCTGTTCATGGAAAATTATAAGTAAATGGAAAAAGAAATTGAAAACAAGACAAATAAATGGAAAAAGAAATTGAAAACAATACAAATAAATATTCTCTGCTCATAGGTAGGAAGAATCAACATTGTTAAAATGGCCATACTACCCAAAGCAAACTACAGATTTAATGCAATCCTTGTCAAAACACCAATGGCATTTTTCAGAGAACTAGAACAAATAATCCAAAAAAAACCAAAAAAAGCCTACTCTGAGAGTTGGAATGGATGAAATTGAGCAAAGACAGGGCTTGGGCAGATTCCTTATTTCGTTACAAATTTGTCCTCTTTGAAGTTAAACCCAACGTTCTGGCCCGAAGAATATCCAGACTATTCCATGTCAGTCATCTGCTAGAAGATAAATCACAAAGAAAGTCA
>NW_011888857.1:3637246-3639960 GCF_000151845.1 Pteropus vampyrus
TTTCTTTCTCCTGGATATTTTTCACTGCCTTATTAGCTTTCTGATGCCTTCAAAGAGACTTCTTATAAAAAAATGTTTTCTCTATACTTTCTAATTGTTTTTAGTGGGATAGGTGGTCCTAATTATTGTCATTACTTAATTTGATATCAATTTTAACACCCAGGAAGACAACCTACACCTTGAGAATAAATCACATGAGGTATGGTCTGGCTTGATGTGATAGAGGAAGAAGGTCTAGTGAGAAAATCAGTGTTGGAGAGATAAAGCTGCAGAAGAATGCAATGAAGAACAATTTTTATGGGTGACTAGATCAACATTATCAAATGCTACAAGGACCAATTAAGTCAAGAGGAAGATTGGAATATTGGGCCTTGTAATTAGGAGGTCACCATTAATCTCTTAAGAAAATCGTTTCTATAATATAGGAAATGGATAAAAACAAGATAGGTGAAGAGTTGGAGGTAGTGTAGATTTTCTTTAAGAAATCAAGTCGTGAAGGAAAACAGAACAATGAGAGGTATTTTGGTAAGAAAAACAGAGGCAAGGAGAGATTTTAGTCATTATTGTTTGCTTTCAGCATGGGCACTTTTGAGCATGTTTGTATACTGAAGGAAAAATACCAGCAGAGAACAGATTAAAGACTAGAGAGGGCAAGGAAAATGAATGGAACTAAGTCTTGAAGAACAGAGAAAGAAAAGGAACAAGGATAAGCTTTCTGTTGAAACACAGGAGTACAAAATAGATATAAAGAAAAGTATTTATAATAAAAAAAAAATAAAGAATCCAATCAAAAAATGGGCAGAGGACATAAAGACATATTTCTCCAAAGAAGATATATTGGCCAACAGACATAAAAAGATGCTAAACATCACTAATCAGCAGGGAAATGCAAATCAAAACCACAATGAGATATCACCTCATACTAGTCAAAAAGGCAATCTTCAAAAAGTTAACAAATAACATGCATTGATATGGATGTGGAGAAAAGGAAACCTTTGTGTACTGTTGATGGGACTAGAAATTGGTGCAGACATTATGGAAAACAGTAAGGAGATTCCTCAAAAATTTAAAAATATAATTACCATATGATCCAGCAATTCCACTCATGAGTATTTATCGAAGGAATATGAGAACACTAATTTGAAAAGATACATACACCTCTATGTTCATTGCAGCATTATTTACAATAGCCAAGATATGGAAGCAACTTAGGTGTTTGTCAATCAATGAATAAACAAATACACACACACACACACATTGGGATATTACTCAGCAATACAAAAGAATGAAGTTTTGACATTCAAAACACCATAGATGAACCTAGAGAGCATTATGCCAAGTGAAATAAGTGAGACAAATACAAATACTGTACGGTTTCACTTATATGCAGAATCTAAAAAACAAACAAACAAACAAGCAATGACAAAAAAACAAACGAACAAACAAAAGAAAAATTTATAGAAACAGACATCAAACTGAAGTTTGTCAGAGGGGATGGGAGTCAGCAGATGGGTGAGAAAAGTGAAGGGGAATATAGTCAATAATATTTACATGGTGACAGATGATTATTAGACTTGGTGTGACCACATTGTAAGGTATATAAAAATCGAATCACTATACTGTAGACCTGAAACTAATATTGTATACCAACTATACTTAAATAAAAAAAGAAAAAAGTTTGATATTTACAAAAGCTGAGATGAAGGTTTAGCGGTAGGAATTACTTGAATCCTGTTCTATTTCTGCAATGTTATAAAAGATCATCAGCTAATTCTAAGTGTGAACAGTCCACTTGCCTTTCACCAGTTATTGTTCCTCTAACGCCTATAATACATACATTTCTATTGGTCCTGTAGCCTCTTCGCATTGGCTTTAGAGTGCAGAAGTAGAAAATGTTTTCATAATCCTATAGCAATCTTCCTCCTCATATCACACAAAGCACTCATTTCCTTTCTCTCCTCAAAATGTACTTTGGAGAATCTTACTGTCAGGACCACTTAGGATGGCCACTTACTGATATGGAAGTGTAGGAGAATGAATACCTTCTCCAATCTAAATAAATGTTAAATAACCAGCAACTACTTCTCTCCCACTTGCCCTGCATTTTGTTTTCTTGTAAATGGAAACTCCAGAAGGGCAATGATTGTGTTTTATATGCCCTGTCAAGGTATAGCAAACATCGGGGCTGTTAAACTAGTAACAAATAGAAATGAAATCCCCAAATAATAAAACTGACTATAACAAATCAATTGTTGCTAGTGATGCAGAGGCTGTACTTAAAACTACCAGGAATAAAGCAGACATGTCCTTAATCATGGTGTCCAGATATGCGAGTTACATTTTGGTAACTATAACTTTCAATTAAATATCTATCAATTACTTTCTTTTGACTTATAGATATCTGATGAGAAAGTATCAACACTATGCTCATTTTAAAGTGAAATAAATGAGGATTCAGGAGATTAAAGAGCATGCCCAAGTTCATATATTCAGCTAACATATGGAGACCTAGAATTCAAACTAATTTTTATGATTCCCAAAGCCAGTGGTGTTATTTACAAACCTATACAGTCTTCTCCTCAGTTCAACAGCTATAAGAGTTGGATATTACTTTTCCTTGTAAAAGAATGAGGAATCGTGCCACTTGACTGTTCAAAAATACAAAGCTTCATCCTGTGCAAGGCAGACAAGCATTATGGGTCAAACATAAAGAC
>NW_011888857.1:3640010-3641182 GCF_000151845.1 Pteropus vampyrus
GTTACAAATTTGTCCTCTTTGAAGTTAAACCCAACGTTCTGGCCCGAAGAATATCCAGACTATTCCATGTCAGTCATCTGCTAGAAGATAAATCACAAAGAAAGTCAATCAGTGCTCTGTCAACCATAGGAAGATATTCTTCAATGTTTTTTCAAACTTGAAATATCACCTTAAGATGATAATATTTCATATTAAGTGATGTGTTTGCATTTCCCAAATTACTAAAACCAAGAGATGAGAGTACCACATTTCCTGGAACAGGAGTCAAAATCCCTTTGGGTTTCATGGGCCAGACAAGTAACAGAGATGAGCAAGCTAGAATGGGTATAAGCAATAAAAAGTGGTTGGAATAATGACCAGAAAGCTCTAAAATTGTACTCATTTAAATTGTTTTTCAATGTAGTACATGCTTATAAACACATATGGGTCAAATCTAGCCACTCACCAATGTATGACCTTTTGAGACCTAAAGCATACCCTAAACTTGTGTTTTATAAAGACATTTCTGTAACTTTGAATTCCATGAAAGCTAAAAAAAAATAAAGTAAATTTTTCTCCTTGGATAAAAAAAAAACAAAAAACAAAACAAACAAACAAACAAAAACTGTGCTGTCCAGTATGGTAGCCACCAGATACCTATAGCTACAGAGCTCTTGAAATGCCGCTAGTCTAAATTAAGGTGTATCATAAGTGTGAAATACATACCACATTTCAAAGACTAAGTTCAAAAAAAAGGAATGTAAAATATCTTATTTTTTATATTGATTACATGTTGAAATATATAAGGTATATTAGTTTAAGTAGATTATATTATTAAAATTAATTTCATCTGTTTCACTTAACTTTTCTCAATGTGGTTTCTCAAATTTTAAATTATAATGTAGTTCAAATATGGTGTCTTGCTATTTCCATTGGACAGCACTAGTCTGAAATATTTGATCTGCTCAAGACCTCAGAAATCATTTTCTCCTTTCAATTTTTTTTGTGCCTAGCACAAAACTTCTATGGGGGACCAGGTTAACCTTGTTGGGACATTGACCAGGTTGGTTGATGCTAAGATTGGAATCCTTTAAAACAGCATTTGGAGCTTGAAGCTTCCAGGAATAAAGGAACCAGATGAAGTCAAAAGGTAGAAATTGTCAGCCTTCGTCTTTTGACATGCCATAGGATCA
>NW_011888857.1:3648697-3790927 GCF_000151845.1 Pteropus vampyrus
GTGTAGGGTAGTGATATATTTAATAGAGCTTGTGCTGCTAAAGGTAGAAAATTTGTTCGGTATTTATGATAAACAATTGCCTAAGGAGATGTGACATTACTGAAGAGGCAAACTTCCACTTTGCATATCAGAACATTAAATTTTATCTCTTTACTTTTGCTGTCTATCAATTTTGATAGATTGAGTAAAGAATGCGATAACCAAAAATTCTGTGAAAAATTTTAAGGTCCACCTAAATGATAGGTATAGTGAACTATCCCCATTGCATCTAGCATAATTAATTCTATTGAACTTTTAATGGTTTTGAAAATTTACGTTGTAATCAGACTTAAAAAATAATTTATATTAAAACTTTCTCTTAGTATTCCTGCAGATCATGCTATGTGTTACAAAACAGTAGTTGGAAATAGTAGCTATAAACAGATGAAATTTGACTAAATGATAGGTATAGTGAACTATCCCCATTGCATCTAGCATAATTAACTCTATTGAACTTTTAATGGTTTTGAAAATTTACGTTGTAATCAGACTTAAAAAATAATTTATATTAAAACTTTCTCTTAGTATTCCTGCCGATCATGCTATGTGTTACAAAACAGTAGTTGGAAATAGTAGCTATAAACAGATGAAATTTGAGAAAATAAAATAAAAATAGTTACACTTGTTATACAATCCAGCCTCTTTAGAATGTGATGATTTTTACAAACCATTCCTCATTCAACACGGAACATATGGCACTGAGGTTCTGAGAAAAATATATCTCTGATCAGAATTCCCATCATTAAATTTATATTTATCCAGCACCTTAAAAATTTCCTTTTACATTTCAATACTTATTCCTTTCTATTACAAAATGTTGCTTACACAAAAATGTGTATTAAAATATTGCAGCAATCACAAAAACTCAATAGAAAAATAGCTACATTAAAATAAATATTACAAAATTTTAACCAGAAACAATTTTTAGTTAATTCTTATCCATCAAAAGATTCTAACGTGTAGGGCATAGTTTTCAAGAGTATATGCTAATATGCCTAATATTTCTCTTTTCAGAGTAAATTAAACACATGAAGGTCACTTCAGTTGGCATAAGGATATCTATGTGAACAGAGAAAAGGAAAGAGAAGTATAAAAAGGAGAGTAAGATAATGTTTTTGATTTCTCCTAGTCAGCCTTTAATACATGTTTATTGAATGACTATAAATATATACATGCATGATTATATATGTATATAACTATATAACTATACATACATACATACATACATACATACATAATCCAAATGAAAGTGCTGATACAAATATTGTATTTGTTGTATATTTTGATTTGTCCATGAAGAACTGTCTCATAATTTTCGATGAGAGATTTCAAATAAAAATTATTTTTAAAAGTTTGCAGTATAGATTCATCATTATTTCTTCTTATTTAAAAACAAAAATTAGAAAAAATAATTTTATAAACTTCTGAAGATATGTAATACTCTGCCAATACTAAAAAAATACAATTTCAAATCCTAGCAAGTGAGTTTTAAGCGATATTAAGTAACTTTAAAAATCTGGTTATGCATACTATATTTGCTTATGAACTATGGGCTGTGACATAAATAGTTTAATATAAATGAATTTAAACACAAATCATATGTCATGTATTCATGAAATAGTAAAGATATATAGATATGATTAGTGTCTCAAAAAGAAAACCATAGAAACTGCAGACATTACATAGTAACATATACAATTTTTAAAACTAAATGAATATACGAAATAAAAATATCAACTCAAAATTATTTGCAGTTATTAAATTGTATCTTAATAAGCAATGAACTAAAACTTGTTAAGAACTGATGTACTATACAATGACATCAATACTACATACCAAATGATTGGTAGAAGGCAGTTGATACGGAAATTCAGAAACAAAAAACAATTGCTTGTTTTATATTCTTCATATTTTATTAGAAAAGTAATGCACATTCATTTCAATAATCAGTTTTTATTTTCTATAAGTATTGTTTGAATTTCCCAAAACCATTCTCCAGAGTTAACTGTTTAAAACTCATTCGTGTTAAAAAGTGGGCAGAGTACCTGAACAGACATTTCTCCAAAGACATACAGATGGCCAACAGACCTATGAAAAGATGCTCAACATTATTAATCATCAGGGAAATGCAAATCAAAACCACAGTGAGATACCACTTCACGCCTGTCAGAATGGCTATCATCAAAAAGTCAACAAATAACAAGTGCTGGCAAGAATGTGAAAAAAAGAGAATCCTCCTACATTGTTGGTGGGATTGTAAATTGGTGCAGCCTCTATAGAAAACAGAATGGAGATTCTGCAAAAAAACTAAAAATAGAGCTGCCACGAAACCCAGAAATAACATTTCTGTGTATTTACCTAAAGAAAACAAAAACACTAATTGGAAAAGATATATGAACCCCTATGTCACTGCAGCATTATTTACAATAGCCAGGATATTGAAGCAACCTAGGTATCTATTGATAAATGGATTAAAAAAAAATGTGTCATATATAATGGAATATTACTCAGCAAGAAAAAAGAATAAAACTTGCTATTTATGACAACATGGATGGACCTAGAAGATATTATGCTAAGTGATATAAGTCAGACAGAGAAAGATAAGTACTGTATGATTTCACTTACATCTGGAATCTAAAGCAGTTATTTACAAACCTATACAGTCTTCTCCTCAGTTCAACAGCTATAAGAGTTGGATATTACTTTTCCTTGTAAAAGAATGAGGAATCGTGCCACTTGACTGTTCAAAAATACAAAGCTTCATCCTGTGCAAGGCAGACAAGCATTATGGGTCAAACATAAAGACAGAGTCTAATGGATAGAAGTTATTACTCAAGAATGAGAAATGGAGCATGACCTCTTGTTTGATTTGTTTTGTATTCTAGTGTAGGGTAGTGATATATTTAATAGAGCTTGTGCTGCTAAAGGTAGAAAATTTGTTCGGTATTTATGATAAACAATTGCCTAAGGAGATGTGACATTACTGAAGAGGCAAACTTCCACTTTGCATATCAGAACATTAAATTTTATCTCTTTACTTTTGCTGTCTATCAATTTTGATAGATTGAGTAAAGAATGCGGTAACCAAAAATTCTGTGAAAAATTTTAAGGTCCACCTAAATGATAGGTATAGTGAACTATCCCCATTGCATCTAGCATAATTAACTCTATTGAACTTTTAATGGTTTTGAAAATTTACGTTGTAATCAGACTTAAAAAATAATTTATATTAAAACTTTCTCTTAGTATTCCTGCCGATCATGCTATGTGTTACAAAACAGTAGTTGGAAATAGTAGCTATAAACAGATGAAATTTGAGAAAATAAAATAAAAATAGTTACACTTGTTATACAATCCAGCCTCTTTAGAATGTGATGATTTTTACAAACCATTCCTCATTCAACACGGAACATATGGCACTGAGGTTCTGAGAAAAATATATCTCTGATCAGAATTCCTATCATTAAATTTATATTTATCCAGCACCTTAAAAATTTCCTTTTACATTTCAATACTTATTCCTTTCTATTACAAAATGTTGCTTACACAAAAATGTGTATTAAAATATTGCAGCAATCACAAAAACTCAATAGAAAAATAGCTACATTAAAATAAATATTACAAAATTTTAACCAGAAACAATTTTTAGTTAATTCTTATCCATCAAAAGATTCTAACGTGTAGGGCATAGTTTTCAAGAGTATATGCTAATATGCCTAATATTTCTCTTTTCAGAGTAAATTAAACACATGAAGGTCACTTCAGTTGGCATAAGGATATCTATGTGAACAGAGAAAAGGAAAGAGAAGTATAAAAAGGAGAGTAAGATAATGTTTTTGATTTCTCCTAGTCAGCCTTTAATACATGTTTATTGAATGACTATAAATATATACATGCATGATTATATATGTATATAACTATATAACTATACATACATACATACATACATACATACATAATCCAAATGAAAGTGCTGATACAAATATTGTATTTGTTGTATATTTTGATTTGTCCATGAAGAACTGTCTCATAATTTTCGATGAGAGATTTCAAATAAAAATTATTTTTAAAAGTTTGCAGTATAGATTCATCATTATTTCTTCTTATTTAAAAACAAAAATTAGAAAAAATAATTTTATAAACTTCTGAAGATATGTAATACTCTGCCAATACTAAAAAAATACAATTTCAAATCCTAGCAAGTGAGTTTTAAGCGATATTAAGTAACTTTAAAAATCTGGTTATGCATACTATATTTGCTTATGAACTATGGGCTGTGACATAAATAGTTTAATATAAATGAATTTAAACACAAATCATATGTCATGTATTCATGAAATAGTAAAGATATATAGATATGATTAGTGTCTCAAAAAGAAAACCATAGAAACTGCAGACATTACATAGTAACATATACAATTTTTAAAACTAAATGAATATACGAAATAAAAATATCAACTCAAAATTATTTGCAGTTATTAAATTGTATCTTAATAAGCAATGAACTAAAACTTGTTAAGAACTGATGTACTATACAATGACATCAATACTACATACCAAATGATTGGTAGAAGGCAGTTGATACGGAAATTCAGAAACAAAAAACAATTGCTTGTTTTATATTCTTCATATTTTATTAGAAAAGTAATGCACATTCATTTCAATAATCAGTTTTTATTTTCTATAAGTATTGTTTGAATTTCCCAAAACCATTCTCCAGAGTTAACTGTTTAAAACTCATTCGTGTTAAAAAGTGGGCAGAGTACCTGAACAGACATTTCTCCAAAGACATACAGATGGCCAACAGACCTATGAAAAGATGCTCAACATTATTAATCATCAGGGAAATGCAAATCAAAACCACAGTGAGATACCACTTCACGCCTGTCAGAATGGCTATCATCAAAAAGTCAACAAATAACAAGTGCTGGCAAGAATGTGAAAAAAAGAGAATCCTCCTACATTGTTGGTGGGATTGTAAATTGGTGCAGCCTCTATAGAAAACAGAATGGAGATTCTGCAAAAAAACTAAAAATAGAGCTGCCACGAAACCCAGAAATAACATTTCTGTGTATTTACCTAAAGAAAACAAAAACACTAATTGGAAAAGATATATGAACCCCTATGTCACTGCAGCATTATTTACAATAGCCAGGATATTGAAGCAACCTAGGTATCTATTGATAAATGGATTAAAAAAAAATGTGTCATATATAATGGAATATTACTCAGCAAGAAAAAAGAATAAAACTTGCTATTTATGACAACATGGATGGACCTAGAAGATATTATGCTAAGTGATATAAGTCAGACAGAGAAAGATAAGTACTATATGATTTCACTTACATCTGGAATCTAAAGCACATAAAAAATGAGCAAACAAAACAGAAACAGACCCATAGATACAGAGACCAAGCTAATGGTTGCCAAAGAGGAGGAGGTGGGGGGAATAGGTAGAAAAAAATTGAGTGCCATGGGATTGACTTTGATTCTTTACCCCCAACCTTCCCCCAAAACTAAAACTCATTCACATATTTTATTATGCATCTTACAACAAAGACTAGAAGCAGGTAAGAATGATTGTGGTTAAACAGCCTAATTAAAGAAAAGAACTAATATATTTTTACACTACAATATTTTGAAAGCAATTTTGTGTTTATTGAAGGAGGATTTTTTCATGCATATCATTCACAATTTTTTTCTGTCAGAGTTTTAGTTTTCTAGGGCCGCTGTAACAAATTACCACAAATTGGGTGGCTTAAAATAGCAGAAATTTATTCCCTCCTTTATGGAGGCTGGGTCTGAAATCAAGGTGTCAGCAGAGTTTTTCCTACTTAAGACTCTGAGAGAGAATCTATTCCATGTTTCTATCCTAGCTTTTGATGGCTGGCAGCAATTCTCGGTGTCCCTTGGCTTGTAGTTGTATCACTCCTATCTCTGACTTCATATTCCTGTGATGTTCTTCTCTTTGTCTCTCTCTCTTCTCTTAAGGACACCAGAAATATTGGATTAAGGGCCTGCACTTATTCTTATTCTCTTATTCAACCTTCATATCATAGTAAAAGCACCACACAGTCAGATCTGGTTTCGTTCAGTAGATGAGTTCCCTACTAGATGTTCTTATGGTACCTGTACTGCTTCTTTGTAGAATTTACCACTATGTCAATTTTATATTAATTTTTCTGATTATTTAACTACCATCACTCTCCTCAACTTGACTATAAACTCTATAACACAGGTAATGTGGGATATGTGTATTTTACTCACCTTTTTTCTCTATCAAGCTCAGTAATTGCTGAATAAATTAGAAGTGCATATTTACATATAAAAAGTTGATATGTGAATTATGAATCAATCTCATCAATTTATTAAAAACTCTCTACCAAGTGAACTCCTGAATAAACATTTTATAATTAGAATTCCTATCTAAACATTAAGGGTGCATTGATTTTAACATTTGGAATACATCATATACATTTTTATTTTAAATAGACTTGGTTGAATTATTTTGAATAGCTCAATTAAAAACTGTAGGATTCAAATGATGAGAGATTTTATTATTTCTCAAAGACATTTTTGGCTATTAAAATAAACACAACTGACTTTAAAATAAGTTTTGTGAAATTTATTAATTGCTGCAACAGTAAGTCTTCATTTTTACTTTGGAATATATAAAAACATGGCATATATAATAAGAAAAAATATCTTTAAAACAGTGGACACTATAATTTCAACAATAAAATTTATCAGTATGATGCATTTTAAAAATAAGACTTGATAACTTAAAAATGCTTAATATCTATATTTGAGAAAATTATAGTAATAATTATTTATTCCAATAATGATTCATTCCATAATCATTATTAATTTTTTGAGTCACAGAAATTCTGTTGCAAATCTGAATATCTAAATTCAGAATTTAGGGCATACAGATATAATTATAATCTCTTTCTTTTGACAGCTTAAGCTTACATAGTTAAATGCACATAGTATTCTTTTTTTTTTTAATTTCCTGGTTAGAGATAGGACATTTCAAAAGTCAAACATAATGCTAAGATAAACACATTAATCCAATTTTGAGATGCTGCTGCTCTTTGAGTTGAACTTTCTGTGTCATGCTAATATTCCCTGCATATATAGATATCTATAGATATCTAATATTCCCTCTCTATATAGATATCTATATCTATATAGAGAGGGAATATTATATCTCTATATTATACCTCTAATCTAATATTCCCTCTATATATAGATATCTATAGATACATATAGATATAGATACGTATAGGTACGTATCTATATCTCTATATAATATATATCATATCTATCTATATATATTATATACAGATATATATATCATATTTTTTTGTATTAAGTTGTTTAGGAATAGTGCATGCAAAAAATAAATAGAAACTGTGATGGAAAACTTGAAGAATTAGATGATAATGACTTTCTCATAATTTGATAGCTGCTCTAAGCTTGGCTGAGCGCCCTCTGGGGTTATCCTGTACATCCTGATCTTCTGGAGTAAGTACCTTCTTGTGTATCAATTTCCACATTAAAGGGGCCCTTCCTACAGAGACTCCTTCCTTGTTTTCATGATCTGAATCCAATTGTGGTGTTTGTATCACCTTCTGTCTAGCACTTAAGTTAAACTTTTCCGTCATGCTTATCCCAAGCAAGAATCGTTTGACAATGCGATCCTCTAGTGAATGGAAGGAGAGGGCGACAAGGCGACCACCAGGTCTCAGAAACTTCTGAGCTGTCTTCAGTCCAGTGTAAAGTTCATTGAGTTCATTGTTCACAAATATGCGAAAAGCCTGGAAAGTCTTGGTAGCAATATGGGTAGATCGGTGTAGCAAGTCTTTTCGTGCATATGTAGCAGAAGGAGGAAATGCACCTATAAACAGATTTTGTGAAAACAGGAAAAGAAGATAGATAATATTAATATTTACCATTGTAAATATACTGGTTGTGTTCTATGTGTATATACTTAAGGCACTAAATTTCCTTAGAAAACTGGCATTTCATCCATTCTTCTCCATTTTATTTCCAAGCATTCTAACAAGGCTTAAAATTATTGTATCAGAAACATCTTTCATAACTCATAAAAGAAAGTGAAGTCAAACAGGAGTAGAAAAAAAGAAGTCTCTGCTACCCCCAAATAAAATAAACAAAAGAAAATTACACCTCGGCACATTATGATCAAACTACTATAAGTGAAAGATAATGAGACAAATCTTGAATACAACAAAGAAAAACTATACATTACATAAAAGAGAACAAAAATATATCAAGTTAATTTCTCATTAGAACAATGGAGCTACAAGATACTGAAATAATATTTAAATTGTTGACAGAAAAAAAACTGGTCTTCCAAGAAAAGATTATTCTAAAACTAGTCTTTAAAATTAAAAATTGAAAGACATCTTCAAATAAATTAAAAATAAAAGAATTGCTAACAGGTCTGCATTCAAAAACTGCTAAAACAAACATTTTAGGACAAAGTAAAATGACACCAGGTGATAACTTGGATATATAAAAAGTAATGAAGAGAATTTATGTAGATAGTAGTCTTTAAGTAAAATTATAACACAATAATTTTTAGTTTATAATATAGAAATATAAAATATAGATATAGGTAAGTAACATATATGATAGCAATAGTACAAAGGATAAGAGTGGGTAAATGAAACTATCCTGTTGCAAGGTTCTTATATTTTACTTGGAGTTAAAGTTGCATTATGGTCCCTAAAGAAGTCAATAAAAATAATGCAAAGAAAGAAAACTAATATGCTAATAGAGAATAAAAATGATCCCCAAAAGTAATGTTTAACACACAAAAAAAGAAAACAAAAATGAGACAAAGAGAAGACAAACAGCAAAATGGCAGACAATAAATCCAAATATAAAGATATTTTCATTAAATATAAATATACTAACACTCCAATAAAATGCAGATTGTCTGACTGAAAGAGAGCAAGACCTAACTATGCATTGTCTATAGAAATGCATTTGAAATATAAAAACATGCATAAAAATAAAAGCAAGCAAAAGGCTATGAAAAGATATACCATGCAGACAGTAAACTTAAAAAATCTAGAGAGACTACATTAATATTAAACAAAACGAACTTTTAAAAGAGAATCACTAAACCCAAAGAGGAATATTTCTTATTGAGAAAATAGTCAAGACAGCAGGAAGATACATCACAAATGTATGTGTACCAAATAATATAGCTCCAAAATTTAGCTGTTATCAGAAAAAGACCCACATTTATATAGGCAACTGAGTTTTGAGCAAGTTGTCAAGTTAATTCAATGGAGAGAGAATAGATTTTCAATAAAAGTTAATATCATAAGATGAACTTCAACCCATATTGCACACTGTACACAAAAATTGATTCAAAATCAATCAAACCTAGGAGTAAACACTGAAACCAAAAAATATATATCTGACAAAACTCTCTTATCAAGAATATAAAGAAAATCTTACAACTTAATAATAATAAACTTCCTACTTGAAAAAAGGGAAAACATTTTAACAGATATATTGCAAAAGGTAAAACAGCCAATAAACACATGCAAAGATTTTCAACATCGTTATTAGTCATAGAAATGGAAATTAAAATCATAATGAAATTCCACTACATACCCACTATAAACTGCTAATTCCTAGAGAGATACAAACTACTAAAACTGACTCAAGAATAAAGAGATAATCTGAATGGACCTACTACAAATGAAAGAGTTGAAGCAGTAATCAAAGTCAACTCACAAAGAGAAGTCCAGATGGTTCTACTGATGAATTTTGTCAAAATCGAAAAAATAAAAAGTACTTCATAACCTCTTCCAAAAATTGAAGAGAGGAGGAAACACTTCCCAAATTATTTCTACGAGGCCAAAATTACCCTAAAACTAAAACCAAAGACATCACAAGAAAATTATAGATCAATATTTCTTATGAATATAGACATAACAACCCTTGATAAAATATTAGCAAGCCAAATTCAGCAGCATAGTAAAAGGATTATATACCATGACCAAATGGGATTTATTCCTAGAATACAAGGATGGTTCAACACCTGAAACTTGATCTATGTAATACACCACATTAACAGAATAAAGGAAAAACATGCACATAACCATCAAAATGATTCAGTAAACACATTTGAAAAAAATTTAACATGCTTTTATGACCAAAAAACCCCAACAAACTAGTGATAGAAGGAAAGCACTTCACCATTATAAAGGCCGTATATGAGAACCCACAGCTAACACATATCAATGATAAACAACTAAAGCTTTTTCTCAAAGATCATGAATAACACAAGAAATGATAACTACTTTCACTATTTCTATTCAATATAGTACTGGAAGTTTTAGTCAGAGCAATTAGATAAGAAAAAGAAATAAAAGGCATCCAGATTAGAAAGGAAAAAATAAAAACTATCTCTGTTTGCAAAGGATATAAGCTTATACATAAAAAACACTAAAGGCTACACACACGCACATACACACATACACACATACACACACACACACACACACACACACTGTTAGAACTAACAAATTAACTCTGTAAAGCAGTAGGAGACAAAATTAACAAGCAAAAATCACTTGTGTTTCTATATACTATAATCCAAAAATGAAATTAAGAAAACAATTCAATTCACAATAGCATCAAAAAGAATTAAATATTTAGGAATAAAGTTAACAAAATAAGTATAAAACTTAAGCTATGAAATCTATATAAATTTTCTGAAATTGTTTAAGATGGAAATACTCTCCAAACTCATCTAAGATTCAATACAATCTCTATCAGATCTCAGCTGACTTTTTGGTACAAATTGACAAGCTGATTATAAAATTCATATGGAATTGTAAGACACCCAGAACAGCCAAAATGATCCTAAAAAAAAAAAGAACAAAGTAGGAAGACTCACGCTTATGGATTTTAAAACTTACTACAAAGCAATAGCTATAGAGACAGTGTGGTACTGGTGCAGCAATAGACATAGCAATCAACGAAATATAATTGAAAGCCCAGAATAAACTCATATAGTTATGATCAACTGATTTTTGACAAGAATGCCAAGACCATTCAATGGGGGAAAGAAAGGTCTTTTGAACAAATGGTGCTGGGACAACCAGTTAGCTACATAAAAAAGAATGAGTTGAATTTTTAAATCATACACAAAAATTAACTCGAAATGGATCGAAGACCTAAATGTGAGAGCAAAAACTAATAAAAATACTAGATGAAAACACAGAGATAAATCTTCATGACTTTGAATTTGCAGAAAACTCAGAAGAAAAACCCCAAATCACAAGCAACAAAAGAAAAAAATAGATAAACCGGAATTCATTAAAATTAAAACTTCTATCCTTCAAAGGACATCATCAAGAAAGCAAAGACAACCCAAAGAATGGGGAAAACATGCCAATCATATATCTGATAATGAATTTACATCTAGAATATGTAAAAGAAGCAAATTACAAAATAAACATGTATGATACTATGTATATAAGATTTTAAAACATGAAGATCAAAAGAGACATGCCCCATTTAGCTTTCAAGGTAAACAAAAATGTTGATTTTTAAACAAATTAATAACTATGATTTTCCTTAGTTTTTCCCCATTGGCACACAAATATGGTATTAATGTTCAATGAATTTACACAGGAATTTTTATTTGATTTAGTAGCTTGTTCTCAGAGAATATTATCCTATAGAGAAGTGATCTTTCCAGTCCAGATTTCCTATGAATGAAGATCTGAAAGCATGACTGCAACCCTGGCACCTAAGTCTCCTTAGCATGATTCTTACAGCAAAATAAATTATACAAGACTAGTATCTTAGTTCACATGTCCAGTAGTAAAGTACATTAAAACACACCAGATTAATATTCTTAGGGAACTAGAAAATGGAAGGAGAGAAATAATTTACTAGGGAGCTAAGAATCTGGCTGTCTAAAGTTAACCAAATCAGTGTTATGAGTTCATTCTTTCCTCTACAAAAACTACTTTGCTGAAAAGCTAGAAAATGTTAGCCACTAGGGAATTTATCTTCCAACAACCAGGTCTCTCTGAAACAAAACACAAAGTCAAAGCTGAAGAGGGAGGTCAACTTCTTTCCATGGCTATTCAATTTCTCCATTTTCCAGAGAGAGTTTTAGTCATTGGAAAATGTGTTTCAAAACATTCTAAGGATCTGAACAAACATGCAACTCTTCATATTGTAGAGCTTAATTTAGAGGACATTTTCGGAAGGTTGCATTACCGAAAACTTTGTGTGATTCAAACCTTGCATAATTCAACACTAATTTTCTCAAAGGAGAAATATAACATAAAATACATTTTAAGATGCATGGATTTCATGTAAAATAGGAGGTAAACATTCACGAAGCACACGGATCAACAAATACTGTAGAATATTTTCGCTTTAATACTTAAAATTTTTTAAACATTATCTCTAATGTTTTATAGAAATTAAAAGCATAGCTCAACACGATAGAAGCTTATTCTATCACAGTAGTTCTAAAATAAATAAGAGCATTGGTTAGTTTGACATGACAAAGGTATTTCTGTTTACCAGCTAAAATGGCCCCTTCCTGTGGCAGAATTATTGTTTATAATTCATCTAGTCAGCTAGCTGTGAAACTAAGATTCTTGATGAATTCTTTTAATTAGAGAATGTTTTAATTTCAAAGTTTTCACATAAAGTGAGACTTTATTAATATTTTATATTATGTAACTTCAAGTTTTATAATTCATATGCACATTTAGTACATCCACACTATATATGAATTTGGAGCTGACAGATTAATACCACTGTGAACTGACAAGCTTTTCTTTATAAAATCTAATTAGGCCCTGCCAATGTCATATCATGAAGAAAGAAAATAAGAGCTTCCCTTTATATTTAGAAATGGATGGTCTTGAAGATAACAGGATTAACTCCAATCCATGAATCTTTTCTTCTGGGTCTTTCTTACTTTTGTTTAGGGAATTTTAATCTGAACTATGTCCAGTGGGTCTGCTGAAAAGAATTGCTAGGTGTGGTCCTGTCAACTTCCTCAAGTCCCATCTTTAGGCACCAAGGAGATGACAATGGATTGCAATGGGCAATGTGTTTTGTAAGCTTACCATGCTGTTCTGGGGATCTAAGGCACATACCCTCCCTTATTTTACATAGGTTCAATTTCCAGGGTTCCCCTTCCTTTACAGTGGCACTTTGTGGCTATAATTTATAGGAAGAAAGGTTGACAATGAAGACTGTGTAAAATAAAATAAAAAAGAAACAAAAGAATATAAAACAGCATATGGTAATAGAAATTAAAGTAGTAAAATAAAACATCAACTGGCAATGATACAAATACTCAAAATGACCAAAAAAAAAAAAGACAATCTTACTATTAAAGATTAAGCAAGGAAGGTTCTTCGTTTAAATTGGAAAGTTTAAGGGAAATCAGTAAATGTCCTGTGCCTCTGAGGTAGTAATGATGGGTTTCTTTCTGAAAGTCACTGGTCAGAGAACGAGAGACAGAATCCTCTTAGGTAATCAAAGATGAGGTAGGGACATCTACCAACAAGTAATCAAGGAAAAAAAAAGGTTCAAAAACTATACCAGATCCAATGCTTACCCATGTGCTGGACTCTGAATCAGGCCCTAGGAAGAAAAATATTAATGAGGCCTGGTCCCTACCCTCAAGGAGCTCACTGTTTTGCAATCCTTCTTCACCTCTTTCCCATCTCCTATATCCTGTTATCAAAAATAGAAACTGGTCTCTGCTTTCCCATTTCCTGAGTTTAATCACAATATCTTGTATGGCTAATTCATTTGATTAAGGCATAGAGTAAGACAGAAAATATGGACTCGATCACAATTTGGGCCATTTAGTTTGGTACTGAGAGAAAATCTTTTTGGTTTTATAGTCCATCAATGGACTTATTTAACACTAGGCCAATGTATATTAGTTCTAAGTGGGTAGAAGTGTGCTTACCCCTAAGTGTAGCACTGATCATGCTTTACTGTAATTACTAGTTTACTTGTCTGTCTCACTTGACTCTGCTCTCCTTGTGAACAGGAACTGTTCATGTTCATTCTTAAATCCCTTGCACTTAACAGAGAAGCTTGTGATTCTGAATCCTGATTGCACAATAGAGTCACCTGTGGACCTTTTTAAAAAATAAAGATGCCTGGCCCTAGTCCAGACCTACTGAATGAGTTTCAGAGGTTTATTGCACAGGAATCACTACTTTTAAAAAGCTTCACAGAGGATTTTGACTTGCAGCCAAGATTAAAAACTACTATAGTAAACACTCAGTAAATGATTGCTGAAAAGATAATGAATAGATAATGAATTTAAAAAACCCTAAATGGATAAATGAATAAAAATCCAGAAGCATTACCACAAAGAGTTTCATTTATATCATTGGATGGGTATATAAAGAGTATAATATTTAATCGCATCAGGGAGAACATATTTTTAGTCACAGAAAACATTATGAACAGAATGTAAAGTTAGTGTCATAAAAAGGGCCCCATCCTATATCCTACTTTTTGGCCATATGTAATTGTGGGTATAAAATTATAATTTTAATGGGGCAATTGAACTTTCAAATTTGCTAGTAATTTCATTGTCTCAATATAACTGTTTGCATGATTAAATGATATCTGGATACCGATTGGGAATGTCCTTACTGAATCAATCATTTGTACATGCAATGGAGAACCTGCAAATAATTTTAACCTTAAGAAATGCAAGTTTGCAAGCCCTTATTATCTGAAATGAGCAATATGCAACTTTATTTTCACATATTTCTTTTAAAGGATAAAATAAGACATAAAATATAATGGTAAAATTTGAAAATTTATGTTTAAATAAATTTGTGAAGATCTTCAGTGATTTAAGTTCAATTTTCCCCCAAAATTAATGCATAATATTGTTAAGATTTAATGTAAGCTTTATTTTAGTTAATGCCTATGAAATTCTAAACTACAAGTTTTCTCAATTCTTCAGAATAACAGAACTGCTTTCCTCTTAATACTTCAATAGCAAAATTATAGCAGTAAATTTGACTACAAAAGGAAATTAAAAGCTCATATACATTTAATAACAAGATGTTTTCAAGTTACGTACTTTCCAAAAATGAACATTTAAAATTAAATGTACATTAAATTCATTATGAGATAAGTTCTAATTTCAGTATAACTTTGAGACATTATTTAGCCCTTAACTTCTCTCACAGTAATGTTGGAAAAACTGACAGAATGACATAGCTGTTCAATCTCATTAGAAGCACTGCATTCTCACGTTCCAGAGCAGGTTCACTGTTGTTATTTTTTAGGTTTCCGACAGTTTCATATCCTTACTCTTTTCCTTCTCTCACATCAGCAAATTCGGACAGCTCCATATGTGAAATGTGTCCAGAACCCATCACTTCTCACCAACTCCATTACTATCTTCCTAGTCCAAGTCATCATCATCTTTTCTACCACCGAAGTGATCCTTTTCATACAAAAATTAGATCATGCCATTCCATTGTTCAACAAGTCTAGTATCTTCCTATCACATAAAATAGAAACTGAAATTTTTGTACCTTGGCCAAATGTCCCTATGTCATATGCAACCTCTGCTTACTACCGCCCCCATTTCTCTGACCACATCTCCTGACTTTGAGCTCTGTATTTTTAACTGAACCATGGGCATGGTCCTATCTGAGTCCTTTGATTTGTACCTACAATATCTGCCTTCACATACCTGGATGGCTTACTCTCTGCTTCCCAAATATTTGGGAAAGTCTCTTCCCAAATATCATGGAATTAGAAAGAAAGTCTCTGACTACATGTATGAAAATAACACCCTGTCACTAGAGTCCCCTTACGTTGCTTTATTCTTTTTCATAATACCTCATAGGGGACAAATATTTACTTGTTTATCATGTCCTCCTCTGTTAGAATACATACTTAGTGAAAATAGAGACTTTGTTCACTGCTATAAATTCTTTGCACCAAGAAGAGTTGGCACATTAAAAAAAATATTGCATTTGTACTTTAGAGTTATATCATTGTTAAAAGAAAAAAGCAAAAAGGTATATCATCAGCTGTATATGAAGTAAAACATTAATGTCACCACTCCTTAAATTCTACCCCAAGATACAAACAAAAGGTACATTTTCTAACATTTTTTCTTGATAGACATACATGAAATTTGTATATAAACAAATATATAGCAGATATATTTTGTGAGAAGGTAATGATCTGCACAGTGATCCGAAACTTGCTTTGTTTACTGACTTTAATTTATAAAATAATTTCAGTTGCATAGATGTATTATAATTCATTTTGTTTGTTCATTTAACAAATGTTTGTAATGTCAAGCACAGTACCAGCTAACTGGGAATACAACAGTAATTAAGATAGAGGCAGTTTCTACTCTGGTATGGAGCTCGTATTACCAACACAGCAGGGATATTTAGAATGTTTTCTATTTTTGCTATCACAAAAAGATGCTGCAGTACACATGTAAAATGGACATTTTAAATTTCTACAAGGCAAAAATCTCCACAAAGTAAACAGACAGTTACAAACTGAGAAAAATATTTGTTACTGTATGTGAAGTTGTGATAGTAGGATTAGAGTTGTTAGGTCAAAAGTTACTTATGCCCATTTAAGTTTGGATCAATACTCCCAAATTTACTCTCTAAATAGATTGTATCAATTTACTTCTATCGATAGTATATGAGAGAGTCCATCTACCCACATCCTCACTAGTCCTAGAAACTATCACTCTTTTTAACCTAATCTAATATTAGGCAAATGATAGTTAACAGTTGTTTTAATATGTGTTTCTTTGGCAATTAGCAGAATTTGGAATCTTTTCAAACCTAATGGCCATTTGATTTCAGCTATGAATTGCTTGAACAAATCCTTTGTCCATCTTCTTAATGTGATGTTGCTTTTTTCTTTATTGATTTGGAAGAGCTATTTATAAAATAAAGATATTAACCCTTTGTCTCTCATACATAGCTGCAAATATTTTTTTCTAGATTGTAACATTTTCACTTTGTAGGTTTTCTGCCATACAGAAATTAAAAATTTCTATATAGCTTTTTTTCCATGTCTTTTAGGTTTTATCAAGTTTAAGAAGCCTTTCCCCACTCTAAGATTATAGACAATCAATTCTGTTTTCCTGGTGTATTTCTGGTTTTATTTCTTATATTTAAATATATAATCCACAGGAAATTTATTTTTTAGTGTGGTATCAGGTAGGAATATAACTTCATTTTTTAAAAAACTATATAGCCAGTTGTCCTATTGATTAAACAGTACATTCTTTACTCATCTGGAGTACCACTTTGGTTATATACTACACTTTTATATGCAAACAGATCTGCTTCTGGATTCTCAATTGTGTTCTATTGGTATATTTCTCTATTTTCCTGCCAAAACCAGATGATTACTTTTTATTTTTCCAGTACATTTTTCTATCAGGTGGGGTCAGTCCCTCTCCCAACATTACCTTTCTTTTCAAATTTTCTTGGGTATTCTTACACATTTATTATTCCAAATTAAAATTAGAAACAATGAAGTATATCATAATAAATATTTGATTGGAATGGCAGTAAATTTCTAAACTAATTTGAATAAAGTTTACTCTATCATAATACCAAAACCATCCAGGGAACATAGTATTCCCATTAATATTTTACATGTCCTTTATTAAAGTTTAATAGCTGTCTTTACATAAGTCATGGTCAGGCTATTTGTAAGTACTATGTTTATACATATACATTTTAATCATCCCTATGGAAAAGCATAAGAAATGACAATACTTATATGAAGACAACATGGTGTAATAGAATGGCACTGAACTTTATAAAGGAGAAACTAGGTTCAATGATTAGGTCTTTTCCTTTTTATAAATGTTCAATGTGGGGCAAAAACACTTCTGAGTTTGTTTCCCTACTGGAAGATGAGATGATAACACTTCCCATAGCATTACTGTGAAGATTAAATAAAGAAAATGTTTAGGAACACCTACTGCATACTTGGCATAAAGTAGTCACTTTATGAATGTCACTCACATTTATTTACTTACTATTCTCAGTTGTAAAATGGAGTAGGTGATGACGGAGTGTGATATATTAATATGAGGGGGTGTGATATATTAATTTGAAGTTTCTGCCAAACTAATTATACTTTCATCCTGGATTAATAGAGTAGATAGGACAGAGGGCCGTTAAACACCCCTGAAGCATCTTCCGAGTAATGCTTTTTGGATTTAGGCATCAGACTAAAGACTAAAGCATCCAAAATAAAGTATAAAATTTTCTCTATGTACAAATTAATGATATACTTCTAAGTTCACAAAGTTGTATGTTGGCCTTAAAAGTATAAAGACTTAGTATGGCATAGGATTGAGAAATCATTTAAATTTTTGTTTTTAGTTTTACCTTGACTATTTAATAACTGATGCTAAGAATTGTAAAAACCCTAATTGCATTAACCTAAACCTTCAAGGTTATATTTACCTAGCCAGGAGATTATTTTCCATAGTTAAACTTCTAGATTCCTCTTGCCACCTAAGTAAACAACCTGTATTCTGGCATTTTAAACACAAAATTTCTCTATTCTTTTCTTATTTCTTTGCTTTAGTTTTCACAGAGCAACTTTCTGCACAGGTTATCTACTTTCTCAAGCATAGTTCCACAAGGATAAAATGTATTTGTGAGTCCTTTTAAACCATGTCCTTTGTTTTCATGGCTCCGAAAAAAACCAATATATTTAGTCCATTTATTAAATGAACAGTATCTGAGGCTACCACTAAAAATTGTTTAGATAAAACTGGCATCAATGATATTTGGTAATTCAGTAATTACATGCTGAATAATAATACATACTTCATTTATGCAATATATGTTATCTACCATTCACTAAACATGGGGAATTAAAATGTTTATGAAGACATAGTTCTTGATCTTAAGAAATTCAAACCCAATGAGAAGATATGTGAATACTGGAAAAGAGGCTATAAAGAAAGACTGTACAACTATTAAAGAGGATAAGAAAAAAAGAAAATAACCTTGACCCCCCCACTCCCATATAGACAACCTTGTGTACTACTGCACCTTCCATTCCTAACCAAATACCAATGTGTCTGTTTTGTCAAGTGAGTTTGATAAATGCAGCAGGCAACACTCATTTTTGGGAGATATATAATGCCCATCAGCATGGTAAAGTTCTGAGGATAACTATTTAATTTTGTTTACTTAGCATTTCTAAGCTTTTTGAAACAGAAACTTTTAATTTTTAATAACTATCTATTCCATAAAATTTGTTTTCTGGGTAACACACTTGGGAACATAGTAAAAGTAGGTTTTGTGTTAATCACTTTCCACAGATCTTAATTATGTTATTAAATCCCTATAGTAATTCTGAAAGGTAAGACGTAAATATCTTTATTTCCATCTAAAGGTGAAAAACTGAGGAGTTAAATATCTCTTCCCAAGTTCACAGGAGTCAAATGGAAACTCAGCTCTTTTTAACATGATGTCCACCACTACAGTCCCCTTTTTTGTACCACAGAGTGAACCTAACGTCTCCAGAAAAAGGCATAACATTTCTGGTTAATTCAAGAAGCACACTCTCAGAAGGCCAGGGCAGCATTAGTTCATTGAAAACAAATAAGTAAACAAATTTATTTTACTAAATAGTTTCTAATTTTTCAGTTTCCTGAGAATGTTCTTGAGTTTTCTTGTTGTTAAGTGTGCCCAAAACAAGGTAACAATTTTAAGATGGTATATTCACCAAACCATATCATCTCTTTTTCCCTGATTAGAATTTAAGGAAGTTCAGATGAAATCACGTGGTTTAGAGTGATTTCCAGAAGCTCTGATTCCATGTCTGGTGTTTTATGTAACAAGCTCATTTTCTGGGAGAAAAGAAGGAGTGTGGAATCTTTACTCGAAGCCTGAATAGGCTTTTACCGAGAGATGTTGTAATGGAACCCAAATCACTTTGCATCAAGTTGCAAGAGTTTAGCTTTCTCGCCACATTCCCCTTGGGGAGATGTGTATTGTCAGGCCTGGAGACTGCGCATCTGGTGAAGGCAGTAACTGCCCTGGTCTCTTATCCTGGGAACAATAATGAATACCTTTGGCTTTTGTCCTTTTTGTTCTACTGAAAGTAAGGTATTGTTAGCTCAGGTTATTAGGCCTTGTGTTGGTCGCCCTTTTTCATCAGTTTTCTGGATAGTGGGTTTAAAAAAGAAACAGTTGCAACTGGTGCCATTACCCAAAACGATTACTGATTACCATGTTTTTGATTAAGAATATAAACTCATCCAATGCAGTATATACTGACTCACTTGCAAGAAGGGGGCCCTTTACAGTCGTTTTTATATTGTAAAAATCAGCACTTAATATTCTGCAGCAAAGTAAAATGAGGGGAAAAGCTTGTGTACAATTAGACATAAAGGGCTTAGATGGCTAAAATCTTGGGAAATAAAACCTAGCCTTTTTTTTTTTTTTCTTTAAAGCTTCTTGAGAAATGGTGAGAGAAGAATGATTTTCCATACATTTGTTATTATGTATTTCTTGTAAACACATGGTTTTAGCAATGACAGAGCAGTGCTCCTTACTCTCATTCTTAATCTAGAATGTCTCTTCTTACAATTTACATCTACTCATCCTTAATAGTCACTAAGGAGCCATCTTCTCCAGGAAGATTTTGCAATGACTTTTGTACAAATTTCATCAAACTATTTATCACTCTACACTACATGTCTATTAATCTCTAAAAAGTCTGAAAAACTTTTCTTATTTTCTTTTATATCCCCACTTCCAGATCTAAGATCTGGCGCACAGTAGGTGGCAAGGGGGAAAATCCACTAAATAAGAGAGACTCACAATTTCAAACAAAGATAAAGATGTACCATAAACAGTATTGTGAATGTGGAAATGCATGAACTCCCTAAAATCTTTGTAAGATTTTGTGTGTATGTGCAGTTTTATGTGGAGATACTCTAGGGCTTCTACCAAATTCTCAGATATACAAGGGACTCCAAAGTAGGAAAAGTTCTGGTGAAAACAATGAATTTAGTGAGTTTTCAGCTTACAACACACCACTGTTAATGATACTACCAAAAAAAAGCCTCTGCATTCATTTAGTTATGTTTTGTTGTATTTTTTTTTTCTTAATCTGGGTATATCATCACCACTTAGCACATCACAAGCATGGATTGATAACTCCCTTCATGCATAGCAGCAGAAGTTGGAAACTATAGCAGTGAATACTCAGTTTTCCTCTGATTCACAAGAGATTTCATATTAAAAGTAGAGAAAACCTTGCTTAGTAACAGTCTGTAGTACATATAATAATAGAACACATTTGTATGTGGAAATGGTAGATAAATTTCATTCATAAAAAACACCATCCTTCTAGATAAATGACTTGAAGTCCCAGAGAGAAATTATCATTTTTAGTTCTGGGATATCCTTATGCTACTTACACTTTTTAAAATTTAATACATTCACATGTTCAAATGTATTGAGATTTTTAAGCTTGTGAATGAAATTAGCAACGTGCTGTGGCTGTCAATGTGATACATTGCAATTCTCCCTGAGTGGTAGGGTTTAAAAATTAATTCAGCTCTTGCACCTGTTTGCCGGCATTCGTCTGTTGAATTTCCATCACATTTAATAAGTCGCTGTGACGCAACTCATGTCCTTTTGCCTGGGCTCCTTTAATATAGTGTTAAATTCTCACCCATCTAAAATTCAAGTAATATTACAGATTTCAAACTGTTAATTAAAATCCGTGAACTTGAATCGTTCTGGATAAAATTGGCTTTACTCAGTGAGGTTCTTTTTAAACTTCTTCAGAGTCTCATCTAATCCTCAACTCCTACCAGGTTAAGTCTGATGACAACATGATCTCACTATGGGTGGCTCAGGCTTACAAATCCTCATACAATAGGGAAAAATCAAGTTATAGGCTTGAGCAGAAAAGGTAACAAGAAATATTACCTGCTGAGATGAAATAAGAAATTTAGCTCAGAATTACAGGAAAGGATTTATATCCTACATACATTATTTTATAATAAAATTAATTGTATAGTACCTATGTCTTAAAATGCTTACCAGGATGAGATAGCTCAAACTGAATCATGATTCCTAATACCTATTTCGTGGTCAGTATTAAATTTAATTATCAAATCTTTAAGAAGGGATTGTGGCCTACTTGCTAGGTACTGTGAATACAGAGCAGAAGTCTAAGGAGGAGGTTCTGGCATACTTAAAACCCGTAATCAGATACTTTATTTGAACTTTTAGAAATAGTCTATAGGGCAGGCAGTACTGACTTCAGAGTTGGGTCATCTGCACTTCCAGGAGCTGGGAGATAGTAAGAGGAAAGGTATTTAACAATGCTTCTCTTTATCTTGTGAGGTCAGCACATACTCATAATTAATTGTCATGTTCCAAGTTCCTGCAGAAAACAACCTGCAATGAAACACTTCTCAACTGTATTACAATGGCTTTTTAAAAAATATTTATCTCTCCAACTGAAATATAAGCTTCCAGAAGGCAAGGATTGTGTGTTATTATCATTTTTCTTATAACAGGCATGTTGAAAGACTAATAGGTCACCTAACTGAATTAAAGAATGATTAATTTCTCCAGGGGTAAATAGCACATGAATTTTAATTAAATTGTAGATTATAAATAGCTCCTTTTTTTTTTATCTTACCACATCTAATTCTAATATTGAACTGCCCCCTTCTATCTTTTATTTTTCTGCCTGCTTTAGCATACTAAATTGCTCTAGAAGCAATGCTTTAAATAATGTCCAGTGAAGGCTTTTGGTTTCTAGAAGGATGTGTATCCTTTTTGAAAAACAGCATTTCAAGGGCTTAAAGGAATATATATGTGCCGTTAACCTCACTTAGAGAATTTATACTAAAAAGGAAGTAGACCCCCCCAAATCCCTTAAATATGCACAAAAATATTTATTATATGGCTTATAATAAAAGATCCCACTAAAAGGTAAGCCAAATATCTAATAATGAGAACATGATTAACTAAATTATAGTATTTCTTATTGATATTTGAAATCTTAAAAGTATCAGAAGAATAAAAAGACCAACTATGAAATAATGACAACTATACTTTTCATCAACCATAATAAAAGAGACAATAAAATATCTTAAAAGTACTGAGTGAAAATAATCATAAACCTCTTGATTCTATATCCAACTAAATTATAATTCTAATGTGAGGTAAAAATAATGATAAATTTAGACAAAGTGTGAGAATACATCATTTATAGAGTCTCACTGAAAATATCTCAAAATATGTACTTGTGTAAGAAGAAAAATGAAGTGGGAATTTTAAGCTAAGAAAAAAAAAATGTAAATGTTGATACAGCCAAGTAAGTACTAACTGCGAAGACTACTATCTAAGATCTCTTTTTTTTGTTAATTTTGAGAAGATGAAAGCTTTGTCTTAATCACTTACGTGCCTTCATTAGTACCTAGTACAAAGTGGACTCAATAAATATTTGATGACTAAATGAATGTGTAATGTGTTTATGAAATAGGTATCTTATCTCAATGTTGGGTCAAATTCCCTACTTGGTAATGAGAAAATTGAAAATATAGAAGACTGACCTAGCATTGTATGACATATTGAACCTGATTTACCCTTTAGAGAATAGGAAAGATACTATAAGTATCAGGAAAATTATTAGTTACTATAAGTATCAGGAAAATTATTAATTATTTCCCTTATTATTATAGGTCTAAGTTTACCTAACAACAGAAAGTGCCTATATGCTGAAAAAATTCATTGGTTATAAGATTTTCTCTATGAGTTGACTCTAGCCTCACCCATTTTTCTAAACACCACGAGTTTTATGAAGAAATGGACAATGATTTATTTATTCAAGAAATATTTTGTTGATTGTATCCTTTGATGCACAAAAGTTTTTAGTTCAAATTGTTTAATTTTGCTTTTGTTGCCTATACTTTTGCCATATTTTGCCATATTCAAAAAATCATTGCTAAATCCAATGTCATAAAGTTTTCCCTTAGGTTTTGAGGAGTTTAGTTTGGGTCTTTAATCCATTTTGAATTAATTTTGGTATGTGGTATAAGATAAGCTTCTAAGTTCATTCATTTGCAGATGGATATTCAGTTTCCCAAAACCATTTGTTGAAGAGACCACTGAATGGTGTAGGCACCAGTACTGAAGATCATTTGATCATATACATGAGGATTTATTTATTTCTGGCTCTCTATGCTATTCCATTTGTCTATATGTTTTGATTGCTACTATCAAAAAAAAAAAAAAACCCAAAAAACAAAAAACAGAAAATTATAAGGTTGGTAGGGATGTGGAGAAGTTGGATCCCCATGCAGTGTCGGGATCCTAAACTAGTTATAATCACTATGAAAAACAGTATGACAGTTCCTTGGAAAATTACAGATAAAAGTACCACATGATCCAGCAATCTCACTTCTGGGTACATACCCAAAATAATTGAAAGCAGAGTCTCAGAGAGATATTTTCACACTCATATTCATAGCAGCATTATTCACAATAGCCAAGAGGTGGAAGCAACCCAAATGTCTACTGACAGATGAATGGATAAACAAAATGTGGTATGTACATACAATGGAATATTATTCAGATTTAAAAACAGAGGAAATACTGTCACATGATATAACATGGATGAACCTTGAGGACATTACACTGTGAAATAAGCCGGTCATATTAAGACAAATATTATATGACTCCATTTATATGAGGTATCTAAAGTAGTCAAATTTGTAGGCACAGAAAGTAGAATGATGATTACCAGGGACTGCGGGGGAGGGAGGAAAAAGGAGTTGTTTAATGGGTATAGAGTTTCAGTTCTGCAAGATGAAGAAGTTCCAGAGATCTGTTTCAGAACAGTGTGAAAATTCTTAACATTACTGAACTGTACACTTAAAAATTGTTGAGATGGTCCATTTTTTTAAAAAAGAAATATTAATTGAATATCTATTATAAGCCACATTCTATATCAGGTCTTGAGGATGTAGCGATAAAGAAGATATACCTAATCCTTGATCTCATAGAGTTGATAGTCCAGATGATAAGAAAGTAATCAAATGAATAATTATAATTTGGAAAATGTAGAAAGTCAACAAAAATTTTCTATTGCTTACTGTGTGTTCTATGCTATTAAAACAAATGTAAGAGGAGATTTTCTGTTCTTCAGTTTATAACATGGTAGAAATGATAACAAGTTATTAAAATATGTGAAGCAATATATACTAATGTAAAGATTACAGGAATAAAATAAATTAAAATGTTTGGGAAATGGTGAAATTGCTAATATTCTTGCAAAAAATAAAGAGATAAGAAAAAGATAAGACCATTTTTTAAATTCTGAGGAACATCTTTGCCAGATATTCCATAATTTTTTAACTTCAGCACAAAGCAACAGATGATAGAAAATAATTTGGAAGCATTATTCTTAATTTTTAATAATGATTAACATTTGGATATCAAAATTACTCTTCCATTCATTATTCCTCTTCCCGAACCTAGAAATATAACATTTTGATTTTTGACAACCTATTAACATTGGAGTTCTCTTTCTTTGACATTCTCCTGGCATGGTTTGAATATTTTAAACTTTGCAAATGAAAGCAGATGCTGTCTTCAAAGAACGTTCCCAATATATAAAAATAATAGTCAATGTATTAAACTACTACTTTTAGGAATGGTGCTGTACACTGTTGATTCTCTCAGTATTTTGGGGGGTAAAGCAAAGCTTATTATGATACCTACTACCATCTAGACAAGATCTGAATAATATCAATATAAATTTAAAAAATGGTAGTTCAGTTAATATGTAAGAATACTTGATCTTGATTCTCCAATGGAGAATCTTCTAAATATCTACCACCAAATTCTTAAAACTTCTGAACAACTAGTTACAGGAACGAATAATCTTTCCTCTTTTTTAATAAGTTAATAAAGAGAAGGATGAAATGGAGAGACTATATACATCTTTACAAAATTAATACCAATGTGAAAACTGATAATGTGCAGAATATGCAATACCACATCACTTTAATTTTCACTTGCAGAGGCACAAAAATTATAAAATAATGAGGAATGAAGTAATGAGATAGGGGTTACATTTGTCTTCTTTTGTTTCATAGGTGAAATTTGAAATTCAGCTGAAATCAAGAAGACCTAGAAGACTTCGTTATGACTAATTACTATATGAAGAAGTATCTGACCCAACTCAAGGTCACATTTATGATAGCAGATACCAAGATAATACAAAAATTCCAAGAATTTGGAAATGTATTGAGTCCTGGGATTGGTCTCTGAATTGTCTGTCTTCTATTCTCAGCCCTCTGAAATCCTACCTTCTTCTTTATTTGTTCATTCATCTTTTCATTTCTGCAATTAATGAGTTTCTATTGGGTACCAGAGACTTTTCTATAAATAGCCACCATTTCTCCCCCTAAAAGGCCCTATTCAAAGGTCTCCATGTCTGTAACATATATCCAACCCCTTTCTTCAATAACTAAATCCCTCCCACCACATCAAAATCAACTGCTCCTTTCTTTGAGTTGCCATACCTTTTTGTTCATGGCTCTATTACACATAGCACCTATCACAAGATAGCAAGAGTGAGTTGTTTGTACGATGGTCTCTCACATGAGTATGTGAGATCCTGGAAGATGGAGCTGTCAGCATTCTCCAGTAACAGTTTATGCTGTATCTTAATCATAAGAAAGGGATCTAGAGTAGTGTTGTAAATAAGAGCACAGGGTTACAGTAAGATAACTAGCTTCTGATTCCAGCTCCACTTGACAAGAGACAAATTACCTAGCCTTTTTGTGCTTTAGTTTCCTCATCTATAAAATAGGGATAAAAATAGTACTGTCTCATAGGCTGTTGTGCTTATTAAGTGAGTTAATAGATGAAAATAATTTAGAATAGTGCCTACTATTTGCTCAATAAGTATTAGTTAACATTTATCATCATCATCATCATCATCATCATCATCATCATCATCATCATTAAATTAGGGTTGGGCCACAGTCATTGGGATTGAAGCAATCCCAGATAGCCACTTGGTACTCCAAAATGAGACAGCCAGATTTTTTCAGAAGAAAAAAAATTTTTAAGTTTTTTCTTTCTTTTTTTTCACATTTCATTTTCTTCTGAGTTGGACTTCTTGTACAGAATGTTTCTTGGAAACATTACTTATTAAAATAAGAAATAAGTTTACTTATGAAATGTCATTTGATAATTTAGTTGGCATGAAGTTACCATACGAACACACACTGCGTATAACAGATTGAACTCAAGAGATTTAAAATGACAGAAGAATAAGTGCATTGTCATAGGCAGTGGCAATAACAACTATGGCTCACTGGCGAGCCATTCAAATTCGACAGTAGGTATGACTATGCCATTTTCCACCAGAGTGACAATCAAACTCTCTGGTATCTTCATTTATTTCTTAATTATGGCAATATTAATGTAAAGAGTGCTTTTGGGGAAAGATGGAGGAAGCGACATGTAGATTATTAAAACAATAAAGGGATAGCAAACTCTTCTGATTAACTTCATCAGGAAAAAGTTTGTTCTACTATACTATGACTAAAATTCCACTAAAATGATTATTTTTAAATGAATGTTTTATTTTTATTATTATTTCAACTTTGCTGAAAAATAACAGTGATTTCTGATACAAGTTGAGGCATCAATGCTGTGAAAAGATACACCTTACATGTATCAGTGCAGAAAATAATTATTATTTTCCTTTCAAAAAGTCACATAACCCCTATGGGAAGGGCAGCTTGAAAGAAGCTATCAGCCTATCTCAGCTTAATCTCTTGAATTATCATACAATTCCATTATGTATACAATTGTGACTATGAGTGTGGTGGTCTTCCTTGTCTTAATGAATAATTAGCTTTCTGCAAGCAAAGGAAGTGATTTCTATTTCCACCAATATACAGGTTTAACTATGTGTCAGGAATAGTGGCATAATTCCCTGGGCACTTGATAATCTTGAATATATTTAGTATAAGAAAAGTCATTCAAATATAGTCACTGTATATTATAACCTGCCAAAATACATGTTCGTTAAATAAAGATATGGCTTAAGAATTATACTGGGTTCAATAGTGTCCCCAAACGTTCATGTCTATCAGGAATCTGCAAATGTTGACTTTATTTTAAAATATCGTCTTTGCAGATATAATCAAGTTAAATTGAGGGCATACTGGATTATGACGGTCCCTAAATCCAATGACTAGTATCCTTCTAATAAGAGAGAAATTTTGACCCAAAGACAGATGCACAGGGAGAACACCATGTGACAATGGAGACAGAGACTTAGTGATACATCTACAAGCCAAGGAACATCAAAGATTGCTGGCAACCACCAGACACTAGGAATAGTCAAGGAAGCATTCTTCCCTAGAATCAAGATGATACCTTGATTCTGGATTTCTAGCCTTCACGACTCTGAAAGAATAAATTTTTGTTCTTTTAAGCCACCGAGTGTATGTGGTACTTTGTTATGGCAGCACTAGGAAACTAATACAGGAATCTTCGTGGGCCCTCTATCGCTTCCCGTATTTCCTTGAAGTAGCTCTCTCAAGAGTCTTCTATTTAATGCACTTGACAGATTCATCCCTTTCTCTGTTAAACAAATTATCTCAGGATAGTATTTTTCTCTTTAGCATTCTATACTTTTCTGCTTTTACCAGAAGAGCTATACATTTACAGCCCAGAACACTTACTATTGTCATCACGTGATTTAATCAAATATTATATAAGCTGGTGAAGTATGAACGCAAATGGAAAGGCAGCTGCTGTTTCCATAAGCACCAGGCTGGAAACTTCGGAAACTCCTGATAAGGATGCATCACATAAAAAACACAATTAATTTTGATATGGGTGACGTAATTATAAAAGACTGAAAAAAAATGAAAATCTAGAGAATGTGCTCATTCAGATTGCTTTGTAAATACCTTTAAATTCTTCCTTTATTGGAATTAAAGTAAAATCAGAGCTTACGGAAGAGGTACCGTGGGTGTTGCTTATGTAAGAATAGACGTGGGGGAACTGCAATTAGAAACTAAACAGGTCCATATATATGTGTCCATATATAGGTCCTATAATTCTACATTTTTATCAACTTTTTCTACTAGCCGCACAATCATAACTTAAAACTATAATAAATAAGAGAGTTTCCACTATAAGTCTAGGTTTATTACACCATATTTTTATTCAGTCACATGTTAGTAAGCTTATGAACACAGAGACTCTATCTGATTCACTCCCCATTCTATCTTTAGTACTCTGTGTAATGCCTGGTATAAAGCAGCCTCTCCCAAATTACTTTTTTAAAATAAATGAGAACAAAATGGAAGTCTATTGTTTCTATTTTTTTCCCTTTCCAAAGAATTATATAATCATCAATAAAGTTTTATTATTATGGGCTGATCTGACCATAAAAAATGGACTAATTATAGAAAACAGTCTTTTAGTGGCATTTACTAAAATGGGGTTTCACATACACATGTATAAATATTTTCACTTTTACTATATCATTTGTCATAGCCCTGTTTTTTATATCAAATCTTTCTAAAAATACTTATTTGTTCCTATTCTACATCTTCATATAATTTCTATCTAATGCCACAGTGTTATTTCCTCAAGTTTGCAAATTAAGATCTTGAGTCAGAAAAGTTAACTTAATTTCTTAAAGGCAGATTCTCAATTATGTGTCAAATTCATGAGCTTCCAAATTCTAGTTTAGTACTAACTTTGCGTTAATTAGGTTGTACCCTTGAAGAAACTATTGACACTCCCTGAGCCTCAAGTTTTTTCAGTTATCAGATGAGGTTTTTTGACTAGATGATCTCTAGGATGGCCTCTAGTCCTGAGTCCTCATTTTCTGCACCAGAAATTCTGGATTTTCTTGCAAATAAAAATGTAACTTCTCACTGATCTTCTTTCCAATATGAAAGACAGAAGACAACACACAGAGCTAAAAAAATGACAAAAAAGATAAGGTGGAAACAAACATGTTAGTGAGTATGAAGTGAGGGATAAAAAGGGACAGAGAACAGGGGATGAATTTAATGTTAGCCTGCTAGTATAAACTTTTTTTGGGGGGAAAATACCATGGAATATTCTATGTTCACATAACCTATAAGAATTCTGCAATTACTTGTTTAAAGTAAGTTGCTCAATTGTAAGTTGCTCAGGCTGTGAGGTATGCAGCTTAAATATTAAGGACTTGATCAACTCTATATTTTATTATCATAACTAGGTAGAATATAGTCTTATTGAATTACATCATAAAACAATTGCTACATGATCGCTAAATCTTGATCTGAATGAATTTATAATTAAGTTTTATTCCTTAAACTATGGATAATATTTAGAGGCAATTAATACAAGTTCTTTCTATAAGCTACACCAATATTCCTTTTTCCTACTTCTTTAGCTACTTAAATAACTTAACTGGAACCACTGAAAAGAAATCTTAATACATTTGGTAAATAAAAATGATGTAGGGTTTCAGATGGTCCAATAAGACAAAGAATTTATCATTGGAATTCTGTTAAATAACTGCAGGAGTTGAATTTTTGTCTTGGAAAACTTTCATCATGGAACACAGCTGTGAAACAACTTTGGCTTCAAACAGAAAGGCTATAATAAAGCTCCTCCTAGCTAGACTTAGGTTCAAGAGGTTTATGATGGCAAACAGCAAAGAAGATAAAATGTTTCAATAAGGCCCTCAGGCTGATTTAGTTAGCATTCACAAAGTGGAATAACCTATACATCACATACCCTTTGTTAGCTGGTTGTTTAGAATAGATGTATGAGTCACTAGATTTTATTTTAGCAATTGGGCAATGCAATTCTCCTTTTGTCCAAAACATTAAAATGCAGAAATGTGAAACTGAGAGGTAATGTCAGATCTTATGCAGGATGCTTATCAACCACTGTGATGAATCAAGAAATTCTTCTGCTCTTGTCATTCCATGTTTCACCTTGGTAGGCACAAATGATAACTTACCTCGTGCAAAAAGAAAAAAAAAAAATCTATTATTAAACTAATCAGCAAACTACAGTATTTTTTTTTTTTAAATTGTGTTTGGAGGAGAGGTGTTGGTGGGGAAGCTTGCAAAAGAAAAGGAAAGTGGCATAAGAGAACGATAGGCAAGATTCTATCCTGCATCATTTCAAGTACAAACGAATCCCTCTGGAATTTGGGATATATGTATATATCCATGTAATACATATACGTGTGTGTGTGTGTGTGTGTGTGTGTGTGTGTGTGTGTGTGTGTATATATATATACACACACACACACATATATATATATATATACACACATATGTATATATCCATGTAATATATTATTTTCCCCCCCTCTCAGATACTGTTCAGAATTAATGAAGATACCTGCGACGATGCTGGCAAGCTGCTGGGTTCTGGTAACAGGATAGATGCTGCGTGCCTGAACGATTGCTGAAGCTATTTTCTTGGCATGCTTCTCCTCCCCGTATGCTCTCAGGATGGATGCAAGTGCCTGTTGATCTAAAGCGTTCACAACATCAGCTGCGGTGGGCATGTCAGGGTACCTACGCACAAGAAAAACTAATTAGTTCATTGACGTCAGTTTTAATTGACGAGGTGAAACTTCAGAGTATTGAGACATAAAGTCAAGCATACGCACATAGTCTAAGAGAGCTTCTGAGATTTTTAAAGTTGAAGACTGAAATCTTACATGAATGAAATAGGTTTTCCATTTCAAATACCCATCATTATGGCAGGTGGAGACTGTATATGACATTCATCAAGGTCAAGGCCAGCAGAAAGTTAAAATATTTTACTAACCTTTAATTCACAAAGAGGTTATTACTGCTCAACAGAGTTTCCCTAAACTAAAACAATTAAACTGTTTGGATTTAGTTTGTTCAAAATTTAAATACCTGCTTGAATTTTTTTTTCAGTATAGAAGATACAAGACTTACTAACTGATATTTAAATGAGCCTAGATCTCAGGAATGTTAAGTAAATCTGAGACTGTCAAGTAACCAACTCCTTATATGGGAGCACAAATGGAATTTAGCTAGTTCCCTCATCCCAGGGAACATGTTCCATGACTCCTAGCAGATGCCTGAAACCACAAAAAGTAGTGGACCCTATATATACTATGTTTTGCCCTATACATACACCATACACTTTATGAATTCTCTTTGGCAAATCTGAATTGCCAGCATCACTACTCTTGCACTATGGGGCCCTTGTTAAGTAAAATACAGGTTACTTGAATGCAAGCACTGCCATACTGTGACAGTCAATATGATAACCCAGGTGGCTACTAAGAGACTAATGGATGATAAGCATATATAGGATGGATATGCTGGACAAAGGGATGATTCACATCCCGGGTAAGACAGAGTGAGACACCACGAGATTTCTTCATGCTACTCAGAATGGCACACAATTTAAACCTTATGAATTGCTTATTTCTGGAATTTCCCTTTTAATATTTTCAGGCTGCAGTTGACCCACAGGTAACTGAAACTGTGGAAAGTGAAATGGGGGCTAAGAGGGACTACTGTATAAGAAGATAATGCTGGTCAGTTCCTCTCACAAAAACTAGAATGATCTTAATACCAATAATGTATATTATTTCAAATGCTTAACAATACTGGCTCCTACCTCCATGACAAAAGACACCATGGGGTAAAACTCGGTAATCAGCAAGCAATACTAAACAAGCCTAGATTATAATTTCAGGTGAAAACAAAATACGACCCTCCAGCCAAATAAAATTAATCATAGTAGCAGGAAATAACATTTACTCTGTCAGACAATTCAAGTTTACCTTACTTTAGAGAAATGGGTCAAGGAATTCTAAGTGATAAGCTAACTGAGACTCTACTTATTAGAAAGATAGCTTTGCTAATAGTACAGTTACTGCATTGGACTGGTTGTTGATAACCATGCTTTAGGGACTTTAAGTAACAGGGATATGGTAGCTTTAAGACCTGAAGATCAAATCAGAGTGGGGTTGCCAAGAAACACCCAAATTCCTCCTTAAACGTACTACACTGAACATTGTTAACAAGCCTTGTGCCTTCAGGAGAAATTTTTGTTGTTCTTCCCTATTTTGCCATGACTTCCACCTCTCTCTCTATATCTTTCTCTTTTCCTCTCTCTCTTTCCTCCCCTTCCTTCCTTCTTCCCTCCCTCCCTCTCTCTCTCTCTCAAATCTTGCATTTCAAAACCTGTGACCCTTGTTTTTATTTTGTTTTTATTTATTTGGGGCTTCCATGGCACCCCTAGGCCAATGAACATCCTAGAAAGTAGCCCTGTTTCCATCTCAATAAGCTTTGCTCCTTCAAAAATAGCTTTAAAGATAAAGATTTGGTCTTTAGAGTCAAACTGACCTAGATTAGAATCCTGGCCTTGCAATTCATATTAGGTAAATCTTTTAACCTATTAGCTTGAATTTTTAACCTATGAATGAAATAATGCTTACTTCACAGAATTGTTGGGAGCATTATATATTGTTTTAAAGTTTAATTCTCAAGGGCAATCTTATTTTCCAGTTCTTAGAGGAGAACCTAGGGAACCTTGATTCTCAGACTAGGATTTGCTGATACAACTTTACATTAACAATATGGGAATTTACTACTATTAACTAGAAGCTTTGTCATTGTATTTCAGAAGGCATCCTCCTTAGCAAGACAAAGGAACAGCAGAAATTTGCTTGACATTTTACTACCTCTGCACAACAACCTCAGTCTCCAAACATGAGAAGATATTTGACCTTTACTATTAGTCACTGGCTTTTAAAGGATTTTTATTATTTTCTTTTATGATCACATTCTTCAATCTATGAATGCCAACTTGTGCAAAAGAAAGTATAAGACTCAGAACAAAAAGAGTCTAACAGGTATAGGTCACAATCTCGGGTAACAGATCATATCAAAACATGGGGAAAAGGCTATATGTAAATAATAACCACAGGATAGAGCAGTTTGTGGGAAAGAAGTTAAAGTCAACTCAATATTAATTTGTTGACTTAAATGAAACTTTAAATTTCCTATATATTAGTTATTCTCGTAGATTGGAAGAAATTTTGGAAAACTTATTTGTTTCAGTAGAAATGTTTATGCAAGTGTAGAATTGTAGATTAGTAACATAACTGAATAGTTTGCTTAGTGATAAGAAAGTGTACTGTTCTCCTTGGAAGATGAGCTTCACAAAGGTAAGGGACAACGTACATAATTTGGTGGTGGTGGTGATGGGGACATGAAATGAAGGAGAAGGGCATGGTTAAACTTTTTAAGTACAAGCTGGCCAGTCTCTGGGCCAGTGTTGAGCACAGAGACAAGAAGAGCTAATCTAAGCCTTTAAAATTAATTTAGATTTGAAAAAATTATCCTATACTTTCCTAGAATGTGATCCTCTTTGTGTTATTTACTATAAATGTACCTACTTGGATAATGGAGATCAAACACTAATATCTCCAGGGTGGTTAGGAATGAAGAGGAGGTATAAACTATCCTCTGTAGAATAAATACTGTTTGATATAGTACCATGAGTTGTAGTTTTTCTGAAGAAGGTGGAACCAAGGTGACTGCATAATAGACAGGGAAAACACACAAATGCCAACCACTAGGATTTTGACTTTTATGCGGTATTTAAAAGAATATGCATTAAATATAGTTCCTTTTACTTCACACAAGAGACATAGTTGAGCCTGCATAAAAATGAAACCATTGTTTCAGTATCATATTTATCAATATTGTTAGTAGTCTAAAAGCTCACATTGTAAAAAAGATAATCAGCCTGAAGTTATCATCTTCACTATTCTGTGTAAAGACAGCAATGATTTTTCTTTTAGAATCCCAAATCTAGAGAAACAGTAAAAACTATAATGAGTAGCAAACAAAACTGACTTATTATATATGGATAGTGTTAGATGTGGGCATGTAATGGGAATTCTGCAGTCTTAAAAGGGAATTAAATTCAAAGTGCTTTTGAGAAATTGATTTCTTGTTGTAAGGAGAAATGCTTTATCAATACTCACCTGTCACCATCCATTCTCATGTCCAAGGGGCCATCCTTCCGAAGGGAAAAACCTCTTTCAGGAGCATCGAGTTGCATGGAGGAACATCCGAGATCCAAAAGGACTCCATCCAAAGTCCCTGGCTGCACTCCAGCTTTCATTAATAAGGCTTCTGCCTGGCTAAACTGGCCTAGTATAGCTCGGATCTGTTTACTGTGAATAAACCCAGGAGATGGAGATAATACTACTATTATGTTAAGATCTTTCTTAAGGTCTATGATCAATGGAATGAAGCACATCTTATTCTTAAACTGTTTAACCAATACATATTTACTAAGTGCCAAGCACATGCATAGTCCTATATAAAGACATATGGCTACAGTGATTCTATATATTTGGTTTCAACACCAGAGGTGCTTTAATGTAATTTTATTCTTGTTAATAAACACAATTTATTTTACACCTTTGTGAAGGTATACAATAAGTTTATGAATTAGAAAAATTCTTTTGTCAGTCCAGGTCTTTCACTTTTTCTTTAAAAAAATACTTAAATCTCTGGGTCAAATAAAGAAGCATATGCAAATCTATCAAAAGAATAAATTTAGCGATAACAAATGCTGGAAATGCTGGTGAGGATGTGGAGAGAAGGGAACCTTTCTGCACTGTTGGTGGAAGGGTAAATTGGTACAGCCTCGATGGAATACAGTATGGAGGTTCTTCAAAAAATTAAAAACAGAACTACCATATGATCCAGCAACTCCACTTCTGACAACATATACAAAGGAAACAAAAACACCATTGTGAAGAGATTTCTGCACCTCCACATTCATAAAAGCATTATTTACAATAGCCATAACATGGAAACAACTTAAGTGTCCATCAGTGAATAAATGGATAAGAAGTGGTGGCGGTGGTGTGTGTGTGTTGGCCAAAAATGGTTGAAAGCTAAAAACTTCCAGATAAATAAGTACTAGGAATGTAATGTACAACATGATTACTAGCTAACACTGATGTGTGGTGTACATAAAAGTTGTTAAGAAGGTAACTTCTAAGAGTTCTCATCACAAGGAAAAGATATTTTTTTTCTTTTTTTTTTTGTTTCTACGTGAGATAATGGATATTAACTAAACTTATTGTGGTAATCATTTCACAACATATGTAGGTCAAATCATTATGCTGTATACCTTAAATTTATACAGTGCTATATGTCAAATATTATCTCCATAAAATTTGAAAATAATAAATTTAATGAGTAAGTCAAATTAAATACCATAAGTAATAAAACAGGAATCACACACACAAACAGATATGTCAAATGTCTTCATGCCAACCATTTTAGCTTTCTTCATATTTTTCTCATAATCTAGGATAGGAGTGCTGTGAAGCTGCAAACTTGAAGAATGAAACTATGCCTAAAATAAATGCCTTCTTGCAAAAGCAGTGTTTTAGCTCTCAGCAGGGATTTTGAAGTGAATGGAGCTTAATCAACAGACAGGCAAGAAGTTGGGATCACCTTGCAGCTATACTAACTCTCCTTCCTACACGAACTGAGATGCTGCCTTCAGGGTTCTTCAGAAGCCTTAGGGCAACTGGCATGCATTTTGGAAGGAGAATAAGAAGAAAAAAGTGGGCAACATTCCCAAAACCTCATTTTTTTCCATCTACAGGTGGGTGGGGTGAGTGTGGATTTCAACAGTGTTGAGGAATTTATATTTATGATATTAACTTATAGGTTATGTTGTTTAAGGAGAATTTCACAGCTCATTGGTAATTTTTTTCTCAAATTCTGATGAAGAAAGGGATCTTCAGATTCACTCACCAAATATTCATTGAATACCTACTATGTGTCAGGAACCTACATGATAGGAATTATGCTATTCAGACGTATATGAAGATTCATAAAAAGATTAATAATGTATGGCTTTCTGAGCTTTGAGGTAAAAGGAAAAGATGTATAAATAAATAGTTTGCCTAACAATCTGATGAGTGCTAACAGTGGAGAGACAAACGAATTGTTATGGCTGTACAGGCATGCCTCATTTTATTACACTTTGTGGATATTATAGTGTTTTACAAATTGAAGGTTTACAGCAACCCAGCATCAAGATAGTCCATCAATGCCATGTTTCCAAAAGATCTGCTCAATTCGTGTCTGTCACATTTTGTTAATTCTCGCAATATTTCAAACTTTTTCATTATTATTATATTTGTTATAGTAATTGTTGTGTCCAGAATAACCAGACCCAACTTGAGTGCTCTTAACCAGGAGACAGTTTATTAGCCGGCGGCTGTCCTTGCAAAGGAGCAGCCCCGAAATGCCAAGATACAAGGTTTTTAAGCCCCAAATCCCATTCCTCATTCTGTCTTAAACACAAAGGTCCATCTTTCTCCTATTCACTACCTGTCAACCCACTGGTCAGGTGTGCAAGTGGGAAGTACAGAAGCAGAAAGCTTGTTGTTAGAATGTTATGTTCCTATGGGTGATTGCCTATGTTCCCATGGGTAATAGCCAGTGTTCCCATGGGCGATGGCCAAACAGTAATTTTCAGCTTATATACAATTGATTATTTTTCATGCCACACAAGCAAGCAGGGTTACACAGGCTAAAATTGGCAGTTAGCGTATGAGCTCATTGTTACAAGTTTCATGATTAACAGAATGTGGTTAGGGGTTCCAGAAACTAGGCCTAAGTTATAGACTTCCTTTGTCCAGTTTCAGGTTTTAATTATTCTTTAACCCTTTCACATTTCAGCAGGCCATTACAGTAATCTGTGATTAGTAACTTTTGATGTCACTATCGTGTTTTGGGGTACCACAAACTGTGCCAATGTAAGATGATGAACTTAAATAATAAATGTGTGTGTGTTCTTACTGTTCTTTGGACCTCCTTATTCACGATACATAACAATATTGAAATTAGGCCAATAACCCTACAATGGCCTCTAAGTGTTCAAGTAAAAGGAAGAGTTATATACCTCTTACTTTAAATTAAAAGCTAGAAATGATTCAGCTTAGTAGGGAAGGCATGTCAAAAGCTAAGACAGTCTGAAAGCTAGGCATCTTGCACCAAACAACTAAGTTGTGAATGCACAGAAAAAGTCCTTGAAAAAAACTAAAAGTGGTACTACAGTGAAAACAAAAAGGATAAGGAAGCAAAACTGCTTTATTGCTTATATGGAGAAAGTTTTAATGGTCTGGACAGAAGATTAACCACAAAATTCCCTTAAGCCAAAACGTAATCTAGAGCAAGGCCCTAATGCTCTTTGAATTTCATGAAGGATGAGAGAGGTAAGGAAGCTGCAGAAGAAAAGTTTGAAGCTAGCAGAGGTTGGTTCATGAGGTTTAAGGAAAGAAACCATCTCCACAAAATAAAAGTGCAAGGCGAAGCAGCACATACTGATGTAGAAGATGCAGCAAGTTATCCAGAAGACGCAGTTGCAGCTAATATAATTAATGAAGGTGGCTACCCTAAACAATAGATTTTAAATATAGAAAAAACAGCCTTATATTAGAAGAGGATGCCATTTAGGATTTTCATAGCTTTAGAGAAGTCAATTCCTGGCTTCAAAGCTTCAAAGAACAGACTGACTCTCTTGTTGGGGCTAATGCAGCTAGTAACTTTAAGATGAAGCCAATGCTCATTTACCATTCCAGAAATCCCAGTGCCCTTAAGAATAATGCTAAATCTACTCTGTCTGTGCTCTAGAAATGGAACAACAAAGTCTAGATGACAGCACATCTATTTATAATATGACTTACTGAATACGTTAACCCCACTGTTGAGAACTACTGCTAATAAATGCTTAACAGCATTGCATGTTATAGAGAAATTGTGAAAGGAAGAGTCTATGCAGAAACTTCCTTGTTGTCTTATTTAATCATGTTCCTTGTTGGTGAGGGAGGGATTCCCATTCTATGATAATAGAAATGGCCAAACGCATGGTACCTGACAGTGGACAGATGAGATTGACAAGAGTTAATTAATCTGATATACTTATAGCCCAGGGAAGGAACATACCACATGCCATATGCATGGATAAATGTGGGTAGCACTCAGGAACAGAGGAGACAACCAAAGGCTGTGGAAAGCAGGTTTTTAGTATCAAGAGAGTGGTGTGCCCCTTGGATCCATGTGAGGATGTGATTGACTTATTTGATAATTCCATGCCTAGCAGGGTACTCAGGGATAAGCAGTTATTGTGCCTGATCTCTTTGATAAGGAGGATCATTTAGCTAAGGAACCCTATCCGTGGGAGCACAGTGGGGAGAACTTGTGCTTAGACCATTTGGGGCTCTCTCAGTATTCCTCAGATGTCAAGAACACATAATATTGGCCTTTAATTTTAGGCCTTATTCCACAATAACCTACCTCATATTTGAATACCCAGTCATAAGAACTCACTTTTTTTTTTTTTTTTTGGCCAGTTATTTTTATAGTTGATAGCTGTTACCTAACTATTTCTATAACTTTGTATCAGTCTATGTAAAACAACTGAAAACCTAAAACCCATTGCAGCCTTTCATATAACTACTGTCAGCTGTCGTAAGGAATATTTGTTGGCTACCTCAAAATTTCAACCATATATTTTGGGAGAGATTGATAGTTTGTGTCAACTTGGACAGGCTATAGTACCCAAATATTTAATGAAATACTGATCTAGGTGTTGCTGTGAAAGTATTTTGTAGATGTGGTTAATATTACAATCAGCTCACTTTAAGAAAAATAGATTATCTTCAGTAATGTGGGTATGCCTCATCCAGTTAGCTGAAAGACCTTGAGAGCAAAAACTGAGGTTTCTCAAAAGAAGAAGAAATTTTGCCTTGAGACTGCAATATCAGCCCATGTCAGAGTTTCCAGCATGCTGGCCTGCCCCACTGATTTCAGACTTGCTGATCCCCCTAGTCGTGTGAGCCGATTCTTTGAAAGAAATCTCTTTAGATGATAATTGATAGATAGATGATAGATGGATGAAAGATAGAGAGATGATAGATGATAGATAGATAGATAGATGATAGATAGATAGATAGATAGATAGTTAGATAGATAGATAGATAGATAGATAGATAGATAGATGATAGATAGATAGATAGATAGATAGATAGATAGATAGATAGATAGATAGATATAATCTCTTTATATATATACACATACACATACATACGCACAGACCTGATTATTGCCAGCAGATTTCTTGACCTAAGAAGAGAGAGGATGGCAGCCAGTTTTTAGCTAAAATTGCAGATGGAAAAGCTGAGAGAAAGATTAACTAGGCCACTAGACTAAGCCTCACCTAAAATCCAACTTGTCTCTGAACTTTTGAGTGATATGAGCCCATAAATTACCTGTTATCAAAACCAGTTTGAGTTGGTTTTTCTTTTACTTACAAAGAAAAAAATCATAACTTTATAGCTATCATACTCCTCAAGTTTTTCTCTAAACAAAACTTAATTCTTCTGCTATTCTCCATATAAAAATCTTTCACCATGCTAGTTGCTCTTTCCTGAATGTGTTCCAATATGCTGATGTTCCTAGGTCTGAATTCCAAAATGATCAGCACAGAATAGATTCTTGTCCCTATTAATTCAGCTGAAGATCAAAATAGTTTTAGAATTTATTTCACATCATTGACTTATACTAATACCCTTGATTCTTTGACAAGTACACTACTGCTAATAAGCCTGTTTCTTCCATTACTGTACTTGTTTTGTTCTGTTAATTATTTTAGAACTATGTACAATTTCCACTCTACACATTTTCTACAACTCTTTTATCTTCAACCTTAGAAATCTTTACACAAAGCAAAAGCCTTACACAAATCATTATTGCTCGGTCTTAATTCCTTAGCCATTAAAGTTATTATCCTGCTTGATGCTAGTATACTTGCAAAATAAAAATAATATCTTATATGCTTGCATTCTTGTGTACCCTCAAACACAACTGTTCTAACATGCAATACACAGTTTTATGCCTCATTATGACTAAAAAAAAAATGTAATCCTTGTGGTACAAAACTCAGCATAATAAACAAGTATGAGAATATTACATGAGGCAACAACACAGAGTAAACCATGTGTTTAAAGCAGTTTTCTGATGCTATATCAGTTATGTTTCTAGAATTACTAGACTGTTCTCAGGGTAAAGAAACCATCCACAAAGTTTACCAACCAATCTGTTGAAAATTTAGCCTTAACTTCAGAACCTGGGGCATTTATTTCATATATGCAATTACGCTGAGGCTAATTTTCTTGGACAGACAGATTCCATGCCCATTTTTCTGTTTCTGCCTCTCTACTTTTCTTCCTCCCTCAGGTCCTCTCTCTTCCTTCCTTCCTTCCTTCCTCCTCCTCTCTCTCTTCCTCCTTTCCTTTTTTCAAATCTTAATTTTCAATATTTTTGCATATGTATTTTACAAGTGTTATAAAACAAAAGAAAAGAGTGACTTGGCCATGGAAGATGATGATGGTCACAAAAACAGAGCTAAACCAGGACATTTAGCCATAACTACGAATGCACAATTTATTCAAATTATTGTCATCATCATTTGTCATCATCTGAGAATTCCCAAGTTGTAAGTAAAATGTTGCTTGTGACTCAGAGCACATGCTACATGAGGATGGTTTTGCAAGCCAATCCCCAAAAAACTCAAGGCGCTTAGCAGTAGATTGCCAAGAATACCTTTGCTGCTGGAAGCCATATTTCTTTTGAGGTTCTTTAGCTATGACAAGTGTTGTTAATCTTGAATTTGGCAAGTCATCCGCACTTGGAGTACAAGTTATGAGTCTGTTTTATTATGAAGGACTAAAGTGCTCCAGTATACACTGAGGCTAGTGATGTAAGAATAGCTATATTCACTGTATATCTGATTTAAGATTGAACATGGAACTTCATCATTCTTCAAACTACATACAGTCTAATGATAGGGGTTAAGGATATATATAATGATAAAAGTGGATCCAACTCACAGGGTTGAACATTCCGTAGTTAATGAGAGTATTTATCCATCTTAGTTTTAGAAACCCAAAACTCCCATGATTTATAAAATGCTTGATATAAAAATGCACTTTTTGCTGCCCAGGGATTAATAACTTTCAGTTTTATGGAAAGAAGTCTTATTTGTGAGAAATCCAATTAAAAAAAAAAAAAGAAAGAAAAACTAGGCTATTGAATAAAGCAATTTTTAAAATGTTAAGTTTGAACACAAATTTTCAAGAAAACCTTTGGAGACTAATTATCTCTTTCTAAGATAGGGAAGAAAAACATCACTATTATTTTTATTCTATGATTTAACATTCCTCCATCTTAACCAAAAATATTAAATAATTGCTTTAAGAAATTATGTACCTCTAATTTCAAGTATAGTAATGAATCTTACCATAATACACAGCTGACATACACAACCAACAATACACAAAAAAATGACTAATAATGACGGTATTGATTCTCTCGGAACCACTTAACTTTTGCCATGTGACAAACCACCCCAAAACTTGGTGGCTTAAAACAACAATCATTTATCAGGTCATATTTTATGGGTTGGTAATTTGTGTTGAGCTCATCTGGCGATTCTTTTGATAGTGGGTTGATTGAGGCTTGCTTGGTTCCAAATGGTCTCACACGTCGGAAAGTTGGCTGGGGTAAAAAAAAGTGACTGGACCATGCTTCTCTAGCATTAGGTGGCTAGCCCAGGTTTCTGCAGAGTAGTTTGGTTCCAATGGTAGCAAAGTAGAACAACCCCAATACATGATCACTTTTTAGGTTTCTGAATATGCCCCATTTTCTAATAACCCATTAGCCAAAACAAGTCCATATCTCAGTTCATACTCTAGGACTGTAAAAACAGACTTCACCTTGCGATGGAAAGAGCAGTTAAGGACACGTGTGGAAGGGTTAGATATAGAGAAGAGAGGAAGAGCAGTGGGCATTTTTGCAAATAATATACCACACTCTTGTATTTAGGAGTAAAATTAAAAGTAGGTAGGAGAAAACAAAAATTTTTCCCCTTCTAACCTTCTAGATTCTCTTCTGCTAATTAAGACCTTTATGTTACACTACAACTTCCTCTTAAAGTCATCACAAGAAAAATGCAGTGATGGTTGATGGTTGATGCTAGAATTCAGGTGTAGACTAAGGGGCCAGGTTCTGATACCAGAAGTACAAAACTGAGCAAAGACTAGCAGGAGTAAGTGGTACAGGGGTCTGGCAAGGACTAATACATGATAAACTGGGAGGGAGTAATTTGTAGTAGTAGGGAGTCTTTAAGAAAGAAATGAGTAGAGAACTAGTCATGTTAACATCAATGTGGTGACTTTCCCTAAAAAGAACACATCATCTAGTTGTGAATAAACTGAGAAACAAGGATATGGGAAGAGGCTCAGGGATGAGAGAATAAGTTAGAAATTTAATTTATTAGAATTGGCCCAGTCACTAAAACCAAGGCATCAAGTCAGAATCAGCATCAAAGGTAATTTGATGTTAAGTCACCTAAGCTACACACACGGCCATCTTCAGTCCATTATCAAGAACACTGTGGAGAAATACGATGGTACATTGAGATAGCAGGTGGATATACACAGAACTCTGATCATAAGGACCAGAGTGACAAGCAGAGCACATAAAACAGAAGAGAACGAATATTTCTTAAGAAGCTGCCAGAATAGTATCTAGATACTTAAAATTTGTTTCACTAAACTTAACTGAATTCAGAGATCTCTTCATCATAATCATTCATTTTGTGTGTGCATTTGGGGCATATCTAGGTGATAATATTCCATAAGATAAGAAAGAACAAAATCCATATAGCTTTTTGGAGGAGGAAGTTCTGGTTGCTATGGATCTGAGTCCTTCTCACATCAGTATCACCATTAATCCATGTAAATCCCAGTGTGCTACCTATTTTCCAGTCATTAAGTTTTATTGGTTTGTAGACAGAAATCAGGGGCCAAGGCTGCCTTTACCAATTCATTAGGCCTCCTAAGCAAGCAATTCAGAGGGAGCCAAAACAGTGGATGAAACGTGTAGTTCATATTTGAGCAATGGTAAGAGCAAACATTTAAAGAGTGCCTCCTACATGCCATAGCCTGTGCTAAGTGCTGTGTTCTTATTAAATCCTTTTATCCTCATGATAACTCTGTGAGGTAGTGACATTATAACCCCAAATTCTGCAGATGAAGAAACAAGTACTGAGAGTAAAGTCACTTAACCAAGTCATACTAGTATGTGGTAGAATTAGAATGCAAACAGTCCAGTCTGGCTCCACGGTCCATGTTCTTAACCACTACACTGTAATACCTCTCAAATTTCTATTTATTTAGTACCATTTCAGATCTCTAACTCTTCATCATTATGGCTTTTTCACGGTCCACAAATCTCCATAGTATATCTGATTTCTTTTTTTATTAAAGTACTTTAATTATTTATTTTTAATGTTTGCCATCTTGTCATACCTGTAGGTCTACAGATTCAGCACTCAACATATATTTGCTGAATGAGGATTATCTATCAGGTACTGGACACAGGAATATAAAAATGGACAAGAGCACACAATATAGGAAGGTATATGCACAAATGTATATAAGTCACTGAGGAAATGGTTTATTTCTTCTTAAAACAACAGTGGTAGAGTGGAAAAGGGAAACAGCATGGTAAGACATGTTTAAATCTTGGCTCTGCTAATTATTAACTCTGTGGTTTTGGAAAAGTAACTTAATTTCCCTCAGCGGCAGTTCCCTATATCTCAAGGTGTTTCTATCAGTTATTCAAGAAATTCTATCATGACTTAAACATTAAGAGTTTCGAATACTTGTCATTGTTAATGTAAGGTGCTTAGATGACTGCCTGAATCCAGATCTAAAGGGAGATGATTTTGTCTAGAGGTATCTAATTAATGGTGAATATCATAATCACCTAGAGAATGTTCACACATTATGGGTGTTTTACTACCTACTTAAAGAATAAACATCAAGACAAGTATGCTATATTTTGGGGATTTTCCTGAGGAGATCACATTCATAGCCCTCTTTAAGGAGCAATAGTTAGACATAATCAAAAAGAAAAGAAGACATATCATATTTTTCCTGTAGTCTTGAATATTCACTGGCAACACTGCTGACAACTACTAGCATATTAAAATGATGCATCCAGAGAAGGAAAAGGCATGCAAACCTTTCTCCTGTTGGCAGGTCTCATTAGCTTCAAAATTCAGTACAGTTATTATGAAAGATAAGAAGAAGATTATGGTAAATAGCTAATGGTTTTAGTCTAAGGATAAGAAAATATGGCCTTTCTGACCTCTTGAAAAATGGTCATTAAAATTTAAATTGATAGAGTGAGATTTTAGTGGATTTTCATTGCTTTTTTTAAGTTCAGTGAGAGTAAGAAATTCATTCCCTCTATAAGTGCAAATTAATTAGCTGGGTATGTGTCAGAGGAAATTTCTTTTAGCCATACCATTTTCCAGTGGCCTCCCACTGAAAAGGCTTTTCTGTACTTTTAGGTTGTTGAGTTTTACTCCTGTGACTACAGTGTATCACTTCTTATTTTAAAACAATATTCAGTTAACATTAATATGACAGCTAGGTGGAGGGCAAGGGGGAGGGAGGGAGGGAGCAATTGGGGAGATCGTTTTATGAATTATATATATGTCCAATGAACTGTATACTTGAAACAAATTTAAAAAAAATTTTTTTAAACCCGATATTCAAATGTATATTAACAGGAGATAATCTCCCAAATCAAGCATGAATTTAGTTTATGTGTATCTTGAGTGCTATTATTTTTCAAAGGGTGTTTAGGTTCAAATCTAGAAGTACAATGCAAGAATAGTGCCTAGGATCTAATTTTTTTTTTTTTTGCCTAATACTGATACTTTCTGGTCTACAAGATTCCCACCTTTTACGTTATTAACTTACAATACACTACATGAAAGATTTTTAGATGTGGCCCAATGTGCTGAAGTCTATTTCTAATCCATTTAATAACATTAATAAACATACAGTGTCCAAATAATTAGAAAGATTTTAAGGAGTTGAATACTATGTCAATTAAAGTAGAGTTTATTATTCAAAGATTATTATTAAGTTCAGGTACAAAATATATTTTCCTCCATATAACATACAAATTAAATTATTCTAAAATCTGGAGGCTTAACTGCGGTTCTAGGTGCACAAAAATAATACTAGCTTTTGGCTATAATAGATTCAATCGATTTTATAATTTCTCTTAATTCAAACCCTACATTACATTGTAGAAAGTAGGGCCTGCTAATAACACCGCAAATATAAAAATGCCTTTATTTAAGACCTTTTTTTTTTTTAAGGAAATCCCATAGGGATATTCCGCATAAAGCTGAGTATATGTGGAATCTAGTTAGAAAATCAAAAGAATAAATTATCTATATTTTTAAGTTTAAATTTTAAATTGCTAATATTCTATGTACAGATAGATGCTTTTGAGACTTTAAAAAATCAGTCTGCTATAGACATTTTCTGAATACTTCTACATGTCAGATACTATATGTTAGATACTAAGACAACAAAGGTAACATGTGGTCCCTACTCTCAGTAAATTATAGTATACAACTTTATGATTCGCAGTGTTTTTTACCTTAGATGATCACATTTTGACCTTCATCACAACTCTATAAATTATTCTGTTTCTAATTATTGAAACTTGGACTTAGAGATTATTTTTCTTATACATATTTCTATAAAATTATCTTGCATATTAATAGAGAACAGAATGGGTGCTCAACAAATATTCGATAATGAGTTGAATTGCTCAAGGTCACACAGCTACAAGTGGTAAAGCTAAGAATTAAACTCAGGTCAAGTTAATGCCAAGACCAAGATGTCAAAGTATTGCTATAAATAGCTTTGAGAGGTTGATTCAGGGCATCTATTTGCACATATCTCTGATAAACTCATTCAACAACTTCTTAATATAGTAATTCTTGAGCTATGTATACACCTTTTTAAAAAGCACAATGGTGTGCCAGGAGAAAAAGTCTATTTATCGCTCTAGTTTTAGCATCCACCCTTGAGGGGCAGGAGGCAGTAAAGAAATGGAATTATAGAGGCCTAGCATCTATGTTACCAATGTGAATGGTGAGGTCACTAGCAGGCATTATCAAGCTGAAATTATCTACTTGATGGAAAGCTTATTGTGTGCTTGAGAACAGGAACAGTCCAAATAGTAATCTTGAATCGGAATTACCTCAAACCAGTAGGACTAAATTTCCTAGAAGAATTACATATTTCAACTTTAAAATGCACAACAATAAAACCTGAAATAACATGATTTTGCAATAAGTACTAAAATGAACTCATTTAGATTTTGGTGTCAGTTATTTGAGTTAAATGAGTTTTACAATAAGTATTTATTGAATGGCTGTTTGCAGGTATTACTGGGCTAGATGGCAAAATCTCTAGAAATGCTTTGTATCTTCAGGCGAATCATTTCTACAGCTGGGCCTGTTTAATCATTATAAAATTCCAGGGCTGGACTTAAAATACTTCTAAAAATACCAGGAAGCTCATATTCAGCAATTTTTGTAATAATAATAGCTAACATTTTTTGAACTCATACTATGTGTCAGGCACTGTTCTGAGCACTCTCCTTGAATTAAAGCATATAATCTTCAAACACGCCCGAGGTAGGTACTATTATAGTCCCTCATTTTATAGATGAAGAAACTGGGGCAGCAGAGTTAAGTAACTTCTTGAAGGAAGGTTATGTAGCTCCTAAGTAGCAGAGCTGGGATTCTAACCCAGGCAGTCTGGTTCTAAAGCCTGCACTATTAAGCACGATGCCATACTGCCGCTGCAGACAACAAGAGTTACCAAGTCCAAGAGCACAAATGATAGTCAGCATTTATTGAGTTATACTATGAGCCAGACATTGAGTTAATGACTTTATGTTTGTTATTTCATTTAATCCTTACAACACAATAATCTTCAATGTAGTTATTATTATAACTATTTTATAGGTCAGGAAACTGATTCAGAATTCTGAAATAATCTGTTCATTGTCAGAGGTAGTAGCAGGCCGAGACTCTAACCCAGTATGCCTCCACTTTTAACTAATGTGCAATATTGTAACACATTGTAAGAAATATAGTACCTTTGGAGTTGGAACTCATCCTATACATTTTATACCTCAAAAGAGTCTTGGTGGGTTTCAGGGAGAAAAAAAATTATAACATGCTGAAAAAGTTACCATATGGAGTATTCCTATTATATTTATATACAAACACTTAAAGTTTCCAAGGAAAAACAAATCAATTCATTAATAAGTGAAGATTAATAAGTAGATAATCATTAAAAATAATAGTAATAATTATTGTTGAAGTTGAGATCTCACACTGGACTTTGAAAGAATTAACTTTCTCCTCAATTTAAAAGCACGTATATCCTTAACTGACACAAGTGAGTTGTTTCACAAACACAAGTCTGGCAATGTTTTGTACAGGGTTTTAAGAGCAGCTAGGTCACTAAATAAAAGCTGAACTATTTTCCTCTTCTTAATTCCAAATGGTGGTTCCATCAGATCTGATTTGAAATGCAATGGCAAAGCTCAGCATGTAAACTGGCGCTTGGCTGGCTCAGGAGTCAAGGGACTTTAACTCCATGCACGGATGGACAGCACATATTTAGTGCCTTCAGAAAATAATGGTCAAAGTTAAGAAGAAGGAAAACCTGCCTGTAACTGATTATATTACATTTGTACAAAAATGCTATTGTCCCCAGTACTTCCAAAGACTGCCATTGGTAGTAAACAAATGAAATGCTAAAGAGTCCTCTTTAAAAAGAGCAACAGCAATAATGCCAACAAACATGGTAGAGCTATGCAACCAATCAATATCTGTATCCATAGTAATAAATAACAATAATAATATGCAGCTAAGTCCCTTTCTTAAAATAGTAATCAGTCTAGAACTTAAAGAAGTAAAATCATAATACTTGGCTTTTCAGAAGAAACTTTAAAAAGAATTTCTATGTAGAACGTTAGTACATACCTATATATAAAATCTTATATTTAAATATATATTACACATCTTAGGAATATAAAGCATATGTATATTATATATACACACATACATATATATTTGTGTATTATATATAATTTCTTGGTTCTAAGAGAGAAAGAAATCTAATTGGTCAAAATCAGTCATAAAATTTTAACCATGTTTCTGCAAAAAAACAGCAGTGCCAAAGGGTAATGCATTGCTAATGGTTTCCAGTGGAATAAATAGCCACTCTGACGTCAAAACTTTGTTACACTCCAATAACTGGCTCACTGGGGGTTTCAGGTACAGCAAGTTACATGTCAGTTTTAAATAAAGTTATAAAAATAGAATGCCTGGTGAACCATATTGTCGCTATGCAACCTGATACGTTATGCTTTATATCCAACAAAATGTTAACAAAGGTGATAGATTATACCAAAATAGTGTCTGGTGGTTTAGGATGCCTTGCTCCTTAAATTTCAGATGAAAAAAATGCTATATTTTACTTTGTCTTATCCTGAAGTAGTATGCAATATCCACTGTTAGCTTAAGTGTCAAATTAGAAATATTTACATATCTCAAAGGCAAAGTGATTCATATACTGGTATATCTCCCTTGATAGACATAATAATATTCTAACCAAGGTCTTGGGGCAATAAGGAACAGTCTGCAGAATGCAAAACTGTATCAATCATTTTTCAGAAAGAATATTGCTCAAATAAGTACAGGAATTTTCAATCAAACTAGAATAACTGTACCGCTTTACCCTACCAGTAGACTTGAAACTGTAAGTTGAAAACCCCTGAAAGACATGCTCCAATTATGTGTTGTATTTAACAATGAAAAAATGCTTATTGACATAATCAGTTCCATTTTAAAGTGAATGTAAATTCAATCTTATAAAGCTTAAACAATCTATCAAACAATGTACAATCGGAATAATGGTTTTCTATACTTGTGCCTTACCATAGACTGTATAAAAGATATATTTGTGTAGAGAAGGAAGGAAAACAAAATTCTTGTTTCAGAAACAATATTTACTGAAATAATATCAAAACAAAGCAAAATATATTTAAGTTACCAAAGAAGACAAATTTATGTGCAAGGAAATATTTGAATTCTATATAATTCAATTATTATTTCCATATTAAAGAGAAAGTATTTTATTCTTATTTGTAGACATTTATGTAAAAGTGTTTTTACCATTAAATAACACATAAATCCAACCATATATATATTTTTATTCTATTCTCTTGTTTTTGCTTACTTTATATGAGAGAGGCAAGGAGCAGATGATTTAGACAGACAAATCTCAGCTTCACTATTTATCAGATATTGACTTCAGCCAAGTTAGGTAAGCCCTAAGAGTCTAACTTCTTCATCTGTACATATAGAATTGATAATTAAATGAAATAATGTATGTAAAGTCTCTAGAACAGTCCTCCTCAAATGCAATATTCTAGACATCCCTCTATGTTACTAAGAATGCTCAGTAAACAAAACAAATAATTCAGCCTCATGGAGTTGATATTCTAGTAGGGATAATAATAAACATTTTAAATAAGCAAATTATATAATGTAATAGGTGATAAGTGATATCAAAAATACAACATAAAGTGGAGAGGAGTGAGATCAGAAGTGCTGGGGTTGTGATTTTAATAAAGTGGTCAGGTAAACATCATTGAGAAGGTGATGTTTGAGCAAACACTTGAAAGAAAGAAAAAGGAAAGGAAAGAACATTTCAGGCAGAAGAAATAGCTAGTGCAATGGTTTTAATTCAGAAATAAGCCTGGTAATTCTGAAGAGTAGCAAGGAAGCCAGAGTGACCAAAGCAAAGTGATCAGGGGACAGAGAGGTAATGAGGGGGCTGGACATTGTAGGGCTTTGTAAGCTATTGTTAAGTTCTTCATTTTCTTTAAAATAGTTACCATGGAGAGTTTTGAACAAAGGAGTGGCATAATCTGACACGTTTTAAAAGGATAATTAATGGCTGCTGCATTAAGAATACATCGAGGATACAAGTAGGTTGGGTAAGAGGTTATTGCAGTCATCTAGGTAAGACACGGTAAGACTAGGATGGCAGCAGTGGAAGTGGTGCAGTCTAGGTATTCATAACATATTTGGAAGTTCAAGGCAGTAGGATTTCTGATGGACTGGGTGTAGTAAGAGAAAGTCGAGGATGACTACAAGGATTTTGGCCAGACCAATTGGCAAGATGGGAAGGGCTATAAGTAAAGCAAATTTCAGGCAAAGCTCAAGTGTTCAACTTTAGTCACGTGAAATTTGAGATCTCTTAATAAATCCAAATGCAGATGTCAAGAAGGTATTTAGGTATATAAGTCTAGATTTCCAGAGAGATTAGTATAAAGATAGTATTTAAAACCATTATACTCAATAAGTTTACCAAGAGTGTGAATCTAGACAGAGAAGAGAACCAAGGAACCAATATGAATACTGAGGAAGGAATATTGATGAAATTATGACTGACATAGTACACTCATTTTAAATGTTTATTAATTGCAATAATAAGGATATTCATTAAGATGCTCATCAGATACTATATTTGGGGCCAACATGCATGTGTGTTTAAATTCCACACAGAAGGTAATAAAGAGAAGGCCTACAAAAATTGACAATTTCATTTGCTCACCACCTCTTTTATGCTTGTCTCAAAGAAAGAGTTTGAGACAATTTCTCTCTAGCCTTCCTATAACAGTGCCAGTGAGCTTCTACCTTAGCTGGGTACAGACTTCATCATCACATCCCATAAGCTATTATGTTGGTAGGATAACTGAGATCTTGTAAATTTAGGGAATTCATAAGGGGAATGGGCAGGGGAAGTGCAAAAGGAATGAGAATTATACCTGCCTATGATTCAATAAATAAGGCTCGAATCTAAACTTGCATTTATAGACCTTAAAATACTGTCTTGTTTTGCCTCTGTTTGCTATAGCATCAGCCATCTTTGGTAATCTGCATTTATCACTCCCATCACACCGTAGCATCCACTTCATAAAGTTGCTGATTGGTTCTTCCATATTTTAAAATTGCCTTGATCTTCATCAATCACAGAGGCTTGCATATTAGTTGATCAATATATTATACTATTATTATTGATATAAAGCAATACTACAAGTAAATTCTTTTTTTTTTTACAAGTAAATTCTTAAATGAATAAGAAAGATTCTTTTCCTCCATATAAAACCCTTATGCATGGTCATGTCCTTCTACAGTCAGCATTTACTACTTAAATGTTACACAAAATCTTTGTGATCATATAGCCCAACTGAGCTCTCATTGTATAGTTAAGAAGAGAAATTCAGAGAGGGACAGTAATTTGTCCAAGTCCAATGGTTACTTAGTGGAAGAATCAAGTCTATTCACAATTGAGGTAGTAGACCTGCAAGAGACTGCGAACAGGGTACAAAATGGAATATATTTTAAAAAACTGTATTCTGGGATTCTGTAATCCTTTACACCTTTGTCCTTTAATATCCAGAGCAAAATACACGATAATTTTCTTGGTTCCTGCATTACTGGATTCTTACATCACAATTGATCCTTGAATTAATCAATAAGTAGGTGACATATAACTAAAGAATATAGGAAGACAGTGGAGTGAGATTCTTCACTAGAGAACAGATCCTAATATAGGGTCCTCAGTCTACATTGATTTTTGAAGAGTTGCGAGGGGAAAAAAATTCTAGATAATCACTAATTCTATTGCTGTAATCATCAATGTACAGCAAACTCTCATTATAATGAATGGAAAAATAGTGAGGTATCAGTGAGGATTGTCATACGTAAAGCAGTAATTCAGGTCAGAAATAAAAAAGGAGTGTAGCAAAAATAGTAATAGAAATACCATAATAGTCTATGAGCAATTTTATCCAAAATATTATACTGAGGAATTGGGTGAATGAAACACTCATATTTTTAAAAGTTTCCTTCTCATAATGTGAATCACAAGATTTGAATGAAAGTTATAACGGTAGGGGGTCAACCAGCTGTGCAACTTAGGCAAAGTCTCAAAACTTTTCTAGGCCTGAACTTTTTAAGTTCTGAGAATGTAGCTGAGAATTCATGTGTACAAAGCTAACTGCTGTGTGTTTAGCATTGTGTTGAGCCCTAGAATTTGCACATGAAGCATATTACATGACTCTTGCCTTCAAAGTACTTACCATCTTTTTGGGAGAATATGTTCTGTTCCCGTAAAAGCACGATATATGGCAGAATATAAACATATATTTTATACATAATGAAAATAGAAAGTATAATGGAAAAAGATAAAAATGAGGCCAAGTGATTAACTTACAGATATATATATATGAATATTTTTTTAAATTATTGTTTTCATTAATTCTGATAAAACTCTTTGAAATATAAGTCTTTGAATAATTTAAGAAAGGTCCATGAAACAAGTTGAACATCTACTGAGTTCCAGACACTGGACAAAATACTATGGATGGAAAGATGAAAAGACATGGATGGTTCCTTCTAATGGGATGAAATACAATTATAATACAAAGTGATTAATTATATGTGTTTCAAAATTCAGAGACATTGAAATTCTCATCCTACTCTACAAAAATAAATAAAAACAGATATTCAGGTTTCAATAAAAGTGAAGTTTTAAAATATACATTTAACTGATTTTCTCTATGCTTTAGTTTTAGTCTTTATCCAACTTTCCTTGACTACAAAACTAAATTGCATTTCATCAATGTCATCTATGCCTATAAGAGCAAAAGGTAAAAGGCACTGCAATAAAATATAAACTATAGACAGTATCATTTTAGCTTATTACATCTAACTTTACATAAGTGGATATAGCTAATAAGTTTTATCACGTGAAAAATGAATCAATATCATCTCTTCCAATCTTGCAAATAAGAGGCTTATTTCCAAAGAAAGAGAAGATAAAATGTCATTATATTCGGGGCGGGGGGGCGGTTGTGGATTGCAGCACATGCTATGTTCAGTTCAGAGCACCACATTTCAAAACATACACTGACCAAGAGATCAGTGGGAAAAAAAGCATTTGGAGGTCAGGATTTAAGAGATTAAAAATGGAAGGAAGTGGAAATAACCTAATAAAAGAAAATCCATACATAAAAATTAAGATACTTGAGATCATTAAAAATATTAAAATCTCAAGATTTGTAAGAAATTGCAAATCAGTTTCTTCTTTGTGAATGCAGTTTTGAAGTTTCATGTCTGGGAGATGAGGAAGATTGATGTTTTGATGATTCTCTACTTTTCTTCTCTATGACCCAGGAAAAGCCAAAATAGTGAGAAAAGGGTCCCAAACATGAAGAAAACTACTTAACCTGGACGAGAAAGTGTGGGCTGCTACACAGATACTGGCTGACATTTTGTTTGTGCTTAGCAGAGATAATGTATCTTATAACCCAACATTTGCCTAATAAAAGTTTACTCCCAATAATATGCCTAAGTAGAATCCAGGAACTGCGATGACCAGTTTTTGATTTCTTACCTCTATTACATGTCACTCGTGGAAATATCATCTCCTTTATGAAGCCAACCACAATCTTTTGTCACCTGAGTGGAATTAACCATGCCATCTTTCACAATCTAATAGTGAAGTGAAAATACATGTTTGTGTGTGTGTGTGTATATAAAAAATGTGTATATACACATATATATGTATATAGTTATAGTGACTGCATTGTCAGTTGTTCACATGTTGATAGACTGTGAGCTAGTGGAGGACAGGAAATTTTATATCCAGTAGTTCATCCCTATAATATGGCAGGCAGTCAAGACAATTTATTACATAAATGTATGAAACTGTGATTTTCACTAAATCTGCTCTTCTGTGGTGTGCCTTTGTTAAGCAGTCTTCTAATAGGCAGTACAGTATAACTGTTAAAGAGTACAAACTTAATCAAAAACAGATTCACAAGTATAAAGGACAACCTGGTGGTGGTCAGAGGGAAGGGGGACTAGGGGGTTGGGAAAATGGGGTGAATGGTTAAAGAAATACACATTAGTAGTTGATAGATGGTCACAGAGATGAGGAGCATGGCATAAGGAATGTAGTTAGCATTAATGTAATGGCTAGGTAAGAGCCAGAGGAGAGAAAGAGCAATTAGGGGGATCATTTTATAAACTACATAAATGTCTAACCAATGTACTGTATACTTGAAACTAATAAAATAAAATTTTAAAAAGAAGAAGAGTACAAACTTTAGAGCAAGATTACCTTTGTTTAGATTCTGGCTCTGCCATTAACTAGCTCTCTGGGACATGGCACATTATTTAACTTGTGTCTTAGTTTCCTTATTGATAAAAATACAGAGAATATTAGTAACCTATGTAGTAAGTTTATTAATGAGATTAAATAACATCTCTAAGTGTTAAGAACATTGACTAACAGTACACAATGAACAGCCATAATCACCATTATTATTATTACTATTATTATGATGTCAGATGCCAGTGTCTTCAGTGTAGAGAATGTAGGGGGTAGGGGATAACTATCTGATGTAGGTGGTAGCTACCTGAATGTTTAACAAGTGACCTGTGAAGGTCTTTAGGAAGAGCCACAATTAATATATGTTCTAATACCCATGTACACACACAACACACAGATATACAATATATTTATCTCTATACCTATCATATTTATATATTTGTATTATACATGTACATATCTACCTACCTACTTATCTAACTCTACCCACACACCTTACCTACCTATCTCTACCCACTCATCTTTCAAACCATCCATTCAACCACCCAACCATCCATCCTCATAAGGCCATATTTTCTGAATAGAAGGGGTGTAACACATTTAAAAATAATCTAGTAAGAGATAACTTGTTTTTGGTGAGTTTATAAATGTAACATTTCTTAAAGTTCAGTGGAACGCTATAAAAGATGCAGAATTCAGGTATTTTAGTTGTTGGTCTGGTGTTTATTTCTGTAGACTCATTTGTTATCTACTACAATGCTCGAAGATGAGAAATGCATTTACTGGGGGATTCAAGAAAGTAATGAATAAAATAATACAGTGATAGGGTGTAGCCTTTAGTCAAGGTAGGACACAATTCTTGAAACGCAATAACTAGAACACTTCTGGTGAAAGATGGTAGCATAATTAAATTGGTTCATTGGCCCAGGTGAGGAAAGAAATAGATCAAATTATAGTGGACAATTATTATTATTTACTGCTGCCTCTAGAAGACCTACAAAGAGTATTGAGATATTTAGGCAATGCACTCTTTTCAAAAGTGGAGTAGTTATCTCAGATAAATGCAGAGCCTAGTTAAAGCAGAAAGAAAAGTTTTTTCAGTAAGCCAGACTAGACGTGAGGTAGTTAAATTAAATTTATAGCCAAAGAGATGGTGAGAAGGATATATTTTGAGTAGTCAAGAAGTAGTAGTGAGGGACAGGAATCAGAGATGACTTCTTGTTTTTATGTTTTTTGGGTTTTTTTTTTTCTGTTTTGTTTTCGTTTTTGTTTTGTTTTTTGTTTTTGGTTTTTGGTCCCAAGCAACTGGGTGCCTGTTACTGGGACAAGAAATAGAAGATGATTTTGGTGGGGAGGAAAACATATTTTGGATTTGGCTATGTTAAGTGGCAATTTCAAGTAGCTAATTAGACTAAACCTGACTCAACTTTAGGGGAAAGGTCTGGACTGGAGATATAAATTAAAGAGTCATCAGTGAAGAGAGAGCCTTGTAAGTCATGGAATCAAACTCTTAAAGAACACAGATAGAAAAGAAAGCCAAAGACAAAGGCCAGTGGCACTCCGAAATTAAAAGTCTATTAGAGAAGTAGACTAAGAAATGAAGTTAATAAGGAAAACCAGAAACTTTGTGGTCATAGAAACCTATAAAAACATTGTATCAAGAAAGAAGTAGTGATTATTTCAGTAAAGTGGTGAGGATGAAAGCTCAATTGGAGTAGTTTAAGGAATGAATATGGACAATTTTTCAAGGAGTTTTACCATAAAGGAAAGAGAAAAATGAAGTGAAGCTGTAAAGAAATTTGGGTTCAAATGAGATTTTTTAAATTGTGATATTAAAAAATGCTTATTTACTGATGAGGATGCTTCCATGGAAAGAGAGACTGATAATGCAGAAAAGGAAAAATTTCAGGAGCAAAATTTTTGAGAAGGAAAAAGACTGGGATTCAGTGCTTAAGTGTAAATGCTTACTTTATAACTAAAAGGAGGACACAGTGGATGCATATAGATCCAAGTAAGATGGAGGAGCTGATGGTAAAAATGTGACACAGTTCATACTATATTTTATCTACAGGCAGCAAAGTCATTGACTGAGAGAGAAAAAAAGAGTTAGAGATTAAAGAAGAGTGGTGGTATGAGGGTATAAAATAGTTTCTAGGACAATGGGAATTTATTGGCAGTAAAAAATGATACTATGAAATTAGCAATGCCTTCTGTGTTAGCCAAAATTGCAATCTTTCCTCTTTCTTCTCATCAATACTTATTCCATTTTTCTTCTATATAACCTCCTTAGCACTTGTTGATTATATATATATATATAAAATAAGAAATTTGAAATGAGTCCAGCCAGTACAATTATATTATTTCACTAATAATGTTCAGCTGCAGGTGTGGAGTAAGCAATTAGTTGAGTTTGAAGAAATTTGGGGGTTATATAAAAGAGGAAGAAAGGGGGAAAGATCAGCAATGACATGATGGGGGTGTGGATAATGAAAGAATTATAGTCATTGGACAGTGACTGGAGGCTGGAGGTCACCAAGGTACTAAAGGACAGTTGGAGTATCTGGGCAGGGGATCTAGAAGGATAGGAAGTGATGGTTAGAGAGTGGGATGTTTGAAGTGAAAATTTTAGGGTGTTAGGGTATGATCATGTGAGTAAATGAGGTAAAATGGAAGAAAAATTCATTAGAGTTAAGGAAGCCAAGGAACTGAGAGGTCAGGATATTGAATGGAATTCAAGTGTGGAGACTGGTTAGTGAAATATTTCTATTGTTGATTCCTGGAGCACCAGGTACCTTTTAGATATAAAGGATCTAGGGCTTTGATAACTACTACAAGGAAATTCTATTACAGCATTATATTACTTCTGGATGGCATGGGCAATCTCAGAGCCCTGGAGTAATGATTCATTTGTACAATAACATTGACGACCTAGCAAGAATAATAAAATTGACCTTCAACAATTTCTTGAGAGAGAAGTTCATGCGTTTGGATTTAGATGAAAGGCTTGGTCTCCTTAAAGCTAAAAGCTTTATTAATTATAAAATTTACTGCTGAGGGTTATATGTAAAGAGTGAAGCAAAATTCTGGCCAAAATAGAAAGTTTCTAATTAAGCTATTTACTGTTCTCTTTGCTAGAGAATAGTAAATACAGAGTGGTGGGAGCATGGTCGGAGAAACATAGGGAGTACTTTTGCCATTTCTTTGAATTTGCTTCAAATATTCTTCTCTATAGTAGGAAAACCAGAGATCTACACTACTGAGAAGCAAATGGGAGATTAGAAGATTAGAGAGCCTTAAAGAACAAGATATAACTAAGGGAAGGCTTTGTTTAAAAGGATAAAAGAAAAATCCAGATCTGATAGTTTTGATTCAAGAGTCAAAATATCTGCAGAAATCCCTGAAAACTCCCCAAAATATCTGCAGAAATCCCTGAAACTCCTCTCTTAAACGTCAACCACAAATAATGCAAGTGGGATAGGAGAGTAAAGAGCCCAAACTGACAAGGTGGTTGACCTGATACATTTTATTAGTGATGCAGAAATAACAATGTTTTGAATGCTACTGACAAATCAAAGGTCACTGATAACGAGAGGAGATGCTTTTTCTGGCAGGTAAAAAACAGAATTGAAGGTGATTTTCTAGACAAGAACACCAACTAAGAGAAGGTTGCTTTGGCCTTTGAATCAATAATTAATTTTGCTGAATCAGCCATGCACATTGCCCAGAAAGTTACATAGTTAGGCTCCTCCGCCCCTATGTTCATGAAGAAGCAAAAGAAGCAAATGATGTAGAGGAAACATTTTTTAAAGAAAAATAAGTTCTAAAATATCTCCTTAGTGTAGTACCAAATTAGTGTAACATCACACAAAGCATCTTGTTTAACATAGTAAGGAAGCTAAAATATACAACATAATAATGTGCATAATGGATGAGCATTACCTGTTTAATGATGGAAAGAAAGGACTTATCTATTAATGAACATTTACTGAACCCCTTATAAAATGCAAAGCAACAAGGAAATACCAAGACTTAAGAAGTATAAACTCTCCCTTCCTAGAAAATAAAACCTAATTTAGGAAATAATATATTTACATGTTGCAATATAGTATTTAGTGGAGTACCAGAGAGTATTTCAATTTTTAGCTAAGTACCTAATAGTATGAGGTAGAAATAGCAATGCTAATTTTTAGTCACCTAATAATGGAGCTTCAAATTCATGAAGCAAAAACTGATAGAACTGTAAGAAAAAGACAAATCCACTTTTACAGTCAAAGATTTTAACATCCAACAAACAAACAAAATAACCATTGACTGGCAGGAAACAATATCACAAAGCTACAGAGTTTATATTAGGGTGACTATGAGCAAATTTTTGTATTTTTTTTATTTCAAATATTTTCTATAGGTTTATATTATTTTTTACAATAGGAAAATAAACTGTAACTAGAAAACATATAACATTAGTTAGCTTCTCCGGGTATAAAGTCTCATGTTTTGAATTAAAAATATCTGTAGTTGTTCCAGTCCCAAGTGAAATGTCTTATTCCTCAATTTATTCATTGTCACACATCTATTAGATCCTTGTATATACAACTATTTTAGACAAATAGGATTGAAAAAACATCATCATTCACACATAGTAGAAGAGAAAAATAGGTAAAAGCTCCATAAAATAATAAATGCAATGAGATAAGAAGTAGATGTGAATTACACAAAGATATCTGATCTGGTCTTGGGGAGCCAAGAAAGGCTTGCTAGAGCAGTTTATTAGATGAAGGAGCAGGAAAGGTGTTATAGATCAAATGAACAGAAGGAACTGCAGGCTGAAATTTGAAAAAGGATAGGTGATAGGGATGAAATAGTAAACAGGAATCATTTCATAAGTGGCTTTCAATCTCTAACAAAGGCTTTGAATTATATGCTTAAAAGATGAGAAGGTTTTTAAACCAGTGAGTGACCTGATGATATTTGCAGTATAAACCAGCAATATTCTCTTTCAAATACTCTCATTACCAAGAATTTGGTAGAAGCTATTGTCAAACTCAAAAATACTATTTTGGACCAGTTTTAAAAAATTTTAATTAATAGTATAGTTACCCTATTTTAATTTATTTTAATCAGCCACTGTTGGTTAATCAAACCTCTTTGATTATTTTTCTGGTTGATTTCAACTCCTTACATGACTGGTTAGTAAATGATTTGAAAACAAAAAGTGACTCAAAGGCCTTATTAATTGTTAACTCACTTTACCTTTAAGCCACCTGCTATACCTCTAAAAGCTGGTTATGGGACAAAGACGTCAGCAACCCAATAAAAGGAGAATTAGTTTTTAGTTCTGGATTTGTGACATACTATTTTCTTTGCCCCCAGGAAGTTCTGTTCAAATTACCAATCAATGTGAAAATGTTCCCAGGATCTGCCTTATATAAGACTTGATTTGTAGGTCAAATTATAAAAGAGATTATTATTGATATTTATAGCATAGAAGTATGAACCAACTCACTTCTTAAAACAATAAAAGTTATATATAAACATACTCTTTTTGGCAAAGTTCCTTTTCTTGAAAAAATTAATTTCCTAAGAAATAAAGAAAACCAGTCACAGAACAAAATTAACACTCTGTTATTATAAATTGTATAATTGTGGCAATATTTACCACAATTCAAAATATGCATTTTTTAATTCACATATTCCATTGTCAGTAATTTTCTCCGTTGAGAAATTATAGGCATGTACAAAGTTACATGGATAAATATGTTCAAGGATATTTTAATCAATACAAAAATAATTAATGAGCTCATCTACATTCTATTTATAGTAAGTCTTTAAAATCTAGTGTGTATTTTACATTTACAATACATCTCAATTCAAATGCCAAAATTTCATCAGAAATACTTGATTTCTATTTAGATTTCATAAAACCTATAGTCGAAAAAGTAGATTCACATACTCAACTTACTCTATACTTAAAATTTTTTTGATAATTAAATCAAGTATTGATTTAAAAAAAATTAAATTCATTACAATTAAAAATTTAGTTCCTCAGTCATTTATGTCACATTTTAAGTGTTCAATGGGCTGTCACATGTGGCTAGTGGCTACCAAACTGGACATTGCAGTTCTCGAAGATGGTCATGTTCACTCACAGACATCATTCAATTAGATCACTAAGATACCTTAGTAGGAGATGTGAGCTTGAAGTCCTGAAAAGTGTTCCGTAACAATACTGTAAAAGCCCCAGGTCCGTTTTCTCTGGCTTTCATGGTAACAGCAGTAATACTAGCTAGAGTTGTAATTCCATTGATCACGTCTTTTGGTCTAAAGTATGTGACACTAAAAACATAGCATTAATTACTTACTGGGTACTTTAAAAATCATTTAATGTTTACTGGCTTAGCTATAATGTCCTTTTGTGGCCCCTTGAGTTTGCTTAGCCATCTTGGTGCACATTTTCAGAAGTGGAGAAGTAGTTTATTATTTTCATCATTTTACAAATGGTGAAACAGGCATAGAGATTAAGTAATTTTCCCAAATTCTCACAATGAGCAATGGTAGAGCGGGGTTCTAAACACAAATTGTATGGTTTCATCATCTGCAATTTTTAACTCTTTCACATTTCTGATTTCTAAATAATAAAATCCAAAGTATAAGCAGCCAAATCAATTAAAACTTATCATCTCCCATCTAGGCGGACATCAGTTCTAGACCTGCTTACCTTCAGATCCATCTTCTGCCCTTCTCCTCCTCTGCTTTGTATTTCAGGGTGGCTAAACTCTGCAGGCTACACTCCCCAGGATTTTATCGGGGTCAGCCAACAGTAGATATTAACAAAAGATCAAAAGGCAGAAGGAAGAGAGAAGCCAGGACAATCCTGTTATTTCCTCTTAGTTTCTCTACTGTAGCTTCACTGCCAGCCAGGGGACCCAGGTCCTTGAGCTCTAGTACAACCTCCAGCCCAAGATTAGGAGGGGCTTCTGGTTTTATTAATCCCTGCATAACCTCTCTGACCTCTCAGCTCTTCAATTACTGTGTACTAATTCCCTCTTTGAGAGATGCTCTTTTTGTCCCAGAATCCTCCTGACACTTGCTAATACTCTTTCCAACAAGTACAAGGTTTGGATGATAGATACAGTAGTTCTCAAACCAGGACATATATAAAAACCCAGAGGAGCTTTTAGAAATGCAGATTCCTGGGCCATAGTGAAAACAAAAAATTAGAAGTTAGTACTTAGGAATTTTAGGGGTGGGGTGGGGTGGAGAGAAGCAAACAAATAAAAAATTCACCTCCAACAATCTTATGTAGCTGAAATGAGAACTACTTAAATCCCATAGTATGTGCAAAATTATTATTAAATTAACTTTTGCATAGATGATATGTTAAAATTCAGGCAGAGTAAAAAAATTGGGACAAGAAGAAAATAATGGTTATACTGAATAATTCTTTTAAAATTAAGATCAATAAAATAAATATTCTTGCATAAACTCACCAAGAAACGAAATAGAAAATTATCTTAACCCTCTGCAATATAATTTCCCTGGTTAATGTTAAGATAGAACCAAGAACCAAGATCCTGAATTCTGCACTAATTACTTATTCCCTTGCTCTTCTTTATAGTTTTCTATTTACAATCTTTGAATACATCATTAAATGTTATTATTTAGTTGCCTATTTTAGAACTTTTTAAAAAACTTGTTTTGAATTGCCTGTCCAAGCCATTTCCAGCCATTTCAGCCACCCAGCTGAGAACTGTCATTACAGAACAAACATGAAATATCCCCCATTTTGTCCTGCCCAAATTTCTGATCCACGAAATTATTAATATAATAAAATGGTTGCTTTTTGTTTCATGATGATTTCATGAAACAAAAAAAAAAAAGTTTTAGTAAAAAGTTATTATTTCTTCTTTGAATATGACATTTTCCTGGAAAGTACAGATGAGATAAGAACCTTCTCAGAAACATATGCATTAATTATGTTAGGTTAAACATAGTTAAGATGAGCTTTCAATGGTCAGTAAAATTGATGATTTGTCCCTTACTTTATATATTGCTACTGTAACCCACTTAAAGATCCTAGAATGCTATTCTTAATTTGAACTAAACTTTAATACTAATATTTGCTTAAGAATTTGAATGCTGTTAAATTCGCAAAAAGAAAAAAGTTTTACTCTCGAAAATGTAGTTGAAAGGTCAATAGTATGATATATATCATTTTATTAAATCAGGTAAGAAGACAAAAGGACCTTCAACCACAGAAATTCAGAGCAGCAAACATATCTGTCTATGTTTTCAGATATTCTTTACCTCTTGAACTACTTTAACTGCACCAAAGACCACAATGCATAAACTTCTCTTGCTAAGAGAGAAAAGGTGTTTCCAAAAGAAGTCATGAGACTAATTCTAACCATACCAATATCTCTACGGTTAACTGAATACTCTGCTGGGAGACTGTTAACTTAAACCAATGATAGCACCAATGATGATGCCAATGATGGCACATTTAAGGAACTCCTATTTAGCCTTTTTCTTCAAAGTCATCTAAAAATTCCTCCAGTATGCCAGTTTAGAATACTATTTTCATTCTCATACTAGTGATTCTTCAATTATGACACAGAATCATATTTTTTCTCAATAAGGTCTCTTATTATTAAGGAGATTATAAAAATACATATGGTCATTCTTGGCTATAAAGTTAAATTCATATTATCCCTTTCAAGAGAACAGTCATTCACTCAATAAGAGATACTTATGTTAATAAAATTATTAAAGCAATAAGATGTCTAGGAAACAATGTAAGAAATTTTGTCTTTGCCAGTAATCAACTCTGGTAGAATGCTGAGCTTAAATCTGTGGAATTTAGTTTCTGCCAGCTTAGTACACTCTTCCCCTTTACAGCAGCCTTAAAGAAACTCTCCCAGGGTTCACAGAGAACACTGAAAATAACTCTTTTGATTAGCTCTAGGGGACCATTTTTTATAATTCTTCAAGACTGTTGTTAATATTTATTTAATCATTTGAAAATAAAATAGATATAGAAAGCCCACATAAGGTAAAACTGGGACTGTCCACAAAAACTGTTCAGGGCAAGTATGGTGAAAGCGAAAAGCAATTATATAATAGGTAAATTCAGAAAACTATCATATAACAGTATAATCTGATGAAATTCTTTTCTTATGTTTAGAAAAATGAGCATTTTATATACCAGAAATGATGCTCTCCAAATTATCATTACTAAAGTTTACTATTTGGAGTTTGTCCTTTGGCTCTGTTTCTCTTTTTAGTGTGTGTTGTGTGTGTGTGTATATGTATATGTATATATACATATATATTTGCATATTAACAGTATACATGAGCTTTTCTATAATTTAAGAAAAAAATTAAGCACTGAGAATAGAGGTGAATAAGACATTATTTCTGTCTCTGAGTTGCTCATACTCCAGAGGAGAGATGGTGCAAAGGATGAGAGGAAATCAACAAATCTAAGTATAGTAACAAGAATTTTAATAAGAATATTTAAGAACAATTGACAAATAACTACATGCTAATAACATGCAAAAATATGTATAGCTCTTTTATCAAATATCTGGTTCTGACATTCTCAAAATCATCCACAGGGAGTTTTATTGATATTATTTTTATAGCCTCCACCTACCCATTTCTAGCTCCCCTGCTTCTGCCTTTGGACCACTTGAGTGATGCTTTTAAAACATGTCAGACAATGTCATTCATTCCTCTACTCAAAAATCGGCAAAAAATAAAAGCCAAAGTTTCTTCTGTGGCCTACAAAGCTCTGCCTTCTGAACACCACTATCCTCCCTCTTATCCATGAGCCTTCTGACATCATCTCTTACTCCTACTACTCTCATTTGCTCATTATCTACCCTCCAAATGGTCTTTCTTGTTTTTCCTTGAACACGCTGGGCATGTGTGTTATAACCCTTATGCCTTCGCCCTACCCTGGCAGCTCCTCTGTCTCAATGATAATCCTCTCAGATCTATCTCATGCGAATTTCTCACCTACTCCCAGTCTTTACTCAAAAGTTCCATTCTTAATAAGACTCCATTTACTCTACTGAAAATTATAACTAGCTTAGTCTACACTCCCCTCACATTCTCAATCTCTTTTGTTCTGTTCTGGTGGTTTTCCATAATATATATCACATTCTCAAAGACTAGACAATTTAATTATTATGTTTACTATGAGTTCTGCCTTGCTAGGATTAACTGCCATGGAGGCAGGGCTCTATCTAAATTTGCTCACTGATTTAGCTCAAGCACTGAGAAAAGGGACTGGCACATTGTAGCTATTCAACAAATATATGTTGAATAAATCAACAAATGACCACATTTCTAGAAAACAATATTTCAAGAAAATGTCTCTAGAGTATTTTACCACTTCGAAAAATCTGATAAGCAATTTAAAAATACAACTTTGATTTTCTGACAATCATTTTGCTAAATAATTCCATTTGCCTTTTTTTCCCCCAAATTGGAATGGCAGATTAACAGTATTCTTCATTATGCAGTTTCTCACCCAGTTTCTTTACATCCATTTCTAATTCAAAAAAAAAAAAAAAAAAAAAGGCAAGGAAGCTAGGAGGCTGGGAGGCTGGAATGGAGTAAAAGGGAAATAAGCACAGAGCAGAAGAACAACATGATCTAATTTGTTTCAAAAAAGAATAACTTGCCCTGGTGCTGAGTACTGACTACAAAAATACTATAAAATCGGAAGCAGGGAGACAAGTTAGTAGGCAAAAATCCAGAGAGATGATGGTGGCTTGGACCAGGGTGGTATTGCTAATGTGGTATATAGGGGTCAGATTCTGTATGTATTTTGAAGGTATAACTAATAAGATCTTTAGGAAAAATTGTACTGGCACGTGAAAAAGACAATATTCTTTTTAAATTAAGATTTATTTTATTTTATTTTGCCTAAGCAAATAGAAAAAACATACTTGCCCTGAATAGATGGTTAGATTTGGGGTGAGGCAGGTTTTAGGAGGAAGATCAAGAACTTTGGCTATGTTAGATTTGTGACTTCTATTACATAGCCAAGTGCAAATGTTAATCAAACAATTGGGTGGATATGTTTAGAGATAAAAATATGGGAGTCATCAATGGCTAGATAGTTTTTAAAACCCAAAACTAGATAAGACTACTGAGGGAATGAGTATAAATAGGAAAAAACCCTGTAGAATAAGCCCCAGAGAAGTACAAACATTAGGGGAAGATAAGAAGAAACTAGCAAAAGAGTTTGAGAAGAAGCTAACAGGAGAGAAGAAAAACCAAAGAATCAAAATAAAATAGTTTGGAGAAGGAAGAAGTAGTCAACATCACATGTTGCTGATGGTTCATGTAAGATGAGGAATGAGAACTGACCATTCAGTTTGGTAATCTGGATAACACTGTGTGTCTTTAACAGGAGGAGTTCTGGTAGAGCTGGGAGGTTGGGCAGTTGAAAGCCTTATTTGAGTAAAAGAAAGAATGGAAGAAGAATTCAAAAGAGTAAGTATAGACAGATGATGGAATAACTACAAAAGAGAAGTGAATACACCACTCATGTCATTTGTACTTGGATATTAGTTGAGTGATTGACTCCATTTAACAACAGCAAAAAAAGCAACTTCTATGGTAACATCAATGAATGTTTATTTAAATAATTAAACATTATTTTATCACTTATGATATCTCATCATGAAGATGAGGTGACTGACACATACAGTAACTTGTCTAAAGTTAGACATCCAATGAGAGGAAGAAACTGAAGATAGTCTTGTGTTCCAAAGAGACTTTTATCCTTTAAGTTAAAAAAAAATAATTGATCAGTCACAGTCTATACATAAGTATCTGAAAAAAAAAGTTTTATGGTTCAGATGGATAAAGGAATTTAATACTGGCATGTGATCATTTATGTCAGTAAAATTATTTTTAAAATACACTTTTCTTATTCTCTATACTATAATTATTTTGCTTGCTTTTTAAGGATGCTACTAATATTACTATTCGAAGTTTTAGTATTAATTTAATTATCACTATCTATATCGTTTAAGCAGTAAGGAAATTACCTTTTTTTCCTAATCTAGTCAAATTCAGAAGCAGAAAATAGAATGGTGCTTGCCAGGTGGTAGAGGGAGCAGGAAATTAGTCTAAGGGTACAAAGTTTCAGTTACACAAGAGGAATAAATCCCAGAGATTTCCTGTAGAACATAGAGCTTATATGTTAACAATATGGAATCATATGCTTTAAAATTTACTAAGAGGGTAGATCTTATGTTAAGTGTTCTTATCATACCCCAAAAAATAATAAATAAAGAGGGTAGAAGTAAATTTTTGGAGGTAACATGTCTATAGCATAGACTGTGGTGATGGTTTCTTGGATGTATGTATACTTATCTCCAAATTCATCAAGTTATATACATTCAATATACACAGCATTTGGTATGTCAACCAAATCTCAATAAAGTGGTTTATAAAAAATCAGGTACAAAGGAGTATTCTTGATTTACAATGTACACTATTTTTGGTATTTATATTCACTACATTTGATAATACAAATATAAATTTTAAGCCACTTAAAATAAAACCATATTCATGATATCAGCTGTGATTTCCTTTACATGAGAAATTTAGATTATTATTAGGAGTATAATAAGAAATAAAGACTAATTTAGTTTCCACTTCAATTCCTTGCATACAGGTAGATAACTTTTTGAAATTCCAAGCTTAGACTAGCTTTTATTCTATTTTTCCCAATGATGCATATGTTGCTACCTTAATAAGGGAAAAAAATGGGTCAAGTCCTGTTAGATATTCAGAGTGTGGGTGGAAATCCTTTGACGAGCTGCCTGGGGATGCCCCTAACATGGAATTGCTGTTGAGATTCCAGGAGAAAAAGAAAAAATTCTGTCAGTAAAAATATCTCTAACAAATAAACCCTTTCACACCCACTAAAAAGAAGGTTAAAAAGGTGCCCAAAATCCAGCAATTAACCAATATCATTGCAAAGTTTTAGTGCAGAAAATCCTACGCCGAGCCTACATATTGCACAAAACATGTTCCTTTTAATATACTTGCTGATATAAAAAATAATTTTCAAGGTACAAAATAAGTAAGGATGTTAATATAAAAAAGTATTTTCTAAATTATTCTATGTAGCCTGATATCTTTAATTATTACATGATAATTTAATGTCATATAGTATTGACTTTTTTCTTTAAAAGAAATGATCTATTTTACCTATTGGAGTTTGACATGCTAAACCTGAATTTTTCAGTTTCAGTGAAAGGAAAACAGACTAGTATCAATGGAGAATGGAATAAAGTTTCTTATAACATATGGTATCTAAACACTTTTTGTAATGAAAAAATATATACTCCCATATAGGTTCCCTTGATGTGCATGACCTCAAGTGGAAACAGAAGTGATAATTAGTCTCTATAGTAAAAGCTGGTAATGAAGGCTTTGAGCTCATTGGAAGGTATGCTACATCAAATCAGAGTTTATTTCCTAATATGTCTTAATCCATTTCCCATTTAGAGAAAAAAAGTGCAGCTTGCTGTCGGTATTAATTTAATTTTACATAAAACGTTCTGTGAGGCTGAAGCAAATCTGAGAGGTTTTCAATGTGAAAATAAAATGTAAAAACTGTTTTTGGAGTTATTTCTAAATAGAATTTGTCTCTAATCCTAATGTAACAAAAATGTATACATAAATCAGATTTATCAAATGAATCTTCAGCTAACATCTGTTGGAGAACGGTGTTAACATCATGCATAGGAATGCTATGTTTTCTAGGATTTGACGTTTTCAGTGATCGAGAATTGCTATATTTTGTAAATGGAAATACCACTACTAAAAACAGAACACTATAAATAGAATGATATCATTTGTTTCCAAAAACTATCAATATACTAGAGCTATGTGAAAACAATAATAATAAAAGCAAGACATTTTGTGGCGAACTTTGGGAGTGAGGTTTGGACTATAATCCATGAGTTATCTCTGGGTAAACACTGCAGCTGCAAGCGCTGCTGGTGAGTATTCTCAGGGCAAACGGGAAATGGGTTAATAAACGTTTAGTGAGGAGTTGAATCTTAATTAGCCCTTTATTTCTCTCTAGAACCTAGATATAGACAAACAACATTATTTCAAACAGTGGTTTAGAGATTTAGAAGGGTTCTGTTTACATTGTGAAATGAAAAGCAAATTACATCTAATTTCTTCTCCTTCTACACATTTGATGCAGAAAATGGAAAATCATCATCCATTCATCTATCTATTCATTCATATGACATATAGTCAAGCATCTATTACAGAAATATGAATGTACAAAATCAGGTAAGACAGTTATACTTTAAGAAACATATTACATATGCAAATAAAGCAACAGATTAGTGTGTTAAGAGCTTGGACAAAGGTTGCACAGGGTGTGATGGGGAACAGAAGAGAAATATTAAATCAAACTGGGAGAGTCACTGATGACTTCCTAGAGGACTGAGTGCTTCATTTTGAAAGATAAGCAGGATAAATAACGCTCTAGGAAAATAAACAGCATATAGACATAGAGTGATATGATATTACATGATAAGTTTATGTAAATGTGGTTTAGTATTTCATGGAAGGTAGGAGGAGACTCATGTGGAGTCATAGAAGATGAATCTCAAGAAAGGACAGAGGCCAAATCCTCAACAGTCTCCTGTGGTAAGCCAAAAAGTTTAACTTTATCTGGAAATCTAGGGTTCATCAACAAAAAAACTGTAAGAATTTTACCATGAAACAAAGCCTTCTATATAGAAGTATTACTTGAGTAACTCATTTAACTTGATCAGTGACATCTTGCTGTTACAGATATTTTACTGTCCCATGAAATGTCCATAATATGTCCTATATAATGCATACTCTTCATAAATATTTGTAGTAATGTTATTTTGTTTAAATAACATAGTTCTTCCACGCTATGAAAGCTATTTCCATAATATTTCATACTTCTGGGTCCTGACACTCATTACTCTCTATTGTAAACACCTGTTTAACACCTGTATTCCCTCATAAAGAAAGGATTATTATGCTCTTTTTATCCAGCAATATTCTGAAATGTGGTTTAATTAGTGCACCAAAATAGTTTCTTGAAGTGAATTAAATGAGTAATAATACTAACAGAAAACATAAGAATAAGTATTACAAAACTATTTAAATTTAGGTTTAGAATACATTTGGTATTTTCCTTTCAAGGAGATTTACCTACCTGACCTCGTTCGTGGTTTACCTATCTATCTATTAGATAATGAGCTCTCTCTTGTGATACAGGGGCCTTACCTTGAGTGCCTGAGCATTCTGCATGCCAAGTCTCTTTCCCTATACAGAGCAGACACTAAAATGAATGTTGAATTGTGAATTAAATTTAGATTGTATTCTCTCAGGAAAGAAGAATAAAATACTAAAGTAGATAATCCAATCCAGCAGCTGTTTCTCTCAGTTTTACTTTATATATCAGACAAAAGTAGGGGTGTAGAGAACAGAAGGATTATACATGAAATTATAGCAAAGTTATTTAATTAGCTTATGATGTTAGAGAAAATACAATTATTGTTTTCATTCTTTTAATAACTCAGAAGCCCAAACATAAAGGAATTTACTAAAATTTTTTCATATGTAATAAAATATGTCTCTAAATATGTATTGTTTACCCAAGATAAAATAAAATGAAGTCTTTCTAGGTATAGTCATTCATGTACTGAACAAGCTGTTATTCTTATCCTGGTACCATATGGATATGTTCAAATGACGTAGGCAATAAAAATGGATTATCTTAAGTTTGTGAAGAGGTAATTCATTTTCTCATAATATGAAATATCATTTGCATTTCAAATATAAATGTTGATTTCCATGAATCATTTTTTTTAAACTTTTAAGTTAAATATCCTAAGTGAAAAAATAATATCACCACTTGGGTGTAGGTGTAGAGGTGTTAATTATATAGGTCTATAGTTAAATTATTTGTATTATTAGAAAACAATGCAAAGAGTTTATTTGAAATAATCACTGGCATACTCTGTTTCCTCATACCAGTAATAAACTAAATAATCAATAACAACAACTTAAATCTATAGGTAATGAATACAACTCAGGAATCAGGCTTCCAGAGTTTTCAGGTTTCAAATACAAAGGGGCTAAAGATTAAACCTTGGTAAACTTTCAACCTTCTTTAATGAGGAAAAACTAGCTTCCAGGGAGCCAGCAGCATGTGAATATAAAGAGAGAGAGCCAAAGAACAGGAGACACATAGGAAAGGTCTTCTGATTGATTGGTTTTTAACATTCATAAAAATATTATTTTGGCCTGAAGCCAAGAACTGATGGCAAAATCACAAAAAAAGTAAGTCTGGGGGTGGGGAGAAAGAAAGATAACACTATAGCTTAGTGAAGCAGTACTGAAATTGTAACAGATGTAGTCTTCAGTATTTATACTGACAGTGGGAAAGAGAGCTTGTAATAAAAGCGGTTTCCAAAACATGTAAGGTGAGAGAGACTGGATGCAGTGTCCCACACCTCAAATCTTAGACCAACTCTAATCTATGCATGTTAAGGAAACAAGCAGGTAAACACAGGAAATAGAAGCCAATCATCTTGGTTATACGCCAATGAAACTTTCCAGACTCTTAGAATAATGACAATAATAATTAATATAATTATGCATTATCTTATTTAATAATTAGTATAACAAAGAAACTATAGCTAACATTTATTAAATAATTTTACATTAAACAATTAGATAATCTTATTTAATCCTTATAACACACCATGACGTATGTATTAATAGTACCTCATTTTAGAGACTAGAATAAAACTTCAGAAACGTTAGTTCACTTATCTAAAAACCCACAGCTAGAAAGAGGCAAAACTAAGACTCTAAATCATAACTATTTGAGTCCCAAATTTAGACTGCTTCTCCAGCAGTAGGATTGGATATTTGTTCTAAGTCAGATCCAGATGAGTCCAAAGGGGAGGGCCCAGCTAGAGATAAAGACTATTCAGTGGCCTAGAAAATCTGTAAAGTTAATGGCAGGAAAAAAAAAAAATTAGCACATCCAAGTAGGGTAACTGGAAAAAGTTTGACAAAGAGATTATTTACAAAGTATGACTGAGATAAAGGCAGTCAAAGGGATGTGGGAAGCACCCTGAAGCTAAGCATTGAAGAGGTAAGGGGAAGGGGCAGTGACTGACAACCCAAATGCCAGAACCACATCTGGTAGAAGAAGTCTGTGAACAGTGATATTTGAAGAGAAATGTGGCCGCTGCAAACACGCACTCTGACCTCACCGTCCTTTGCCCTCTGATTTCCTGCCAGTGTCTCCCATTCACTGAACCCAACCAGAGGCTAGAAGACAAGAAAGTCTGATGATACATCCACAAAAGTCATCTTCTGGGGATCAGTGTGGACAAGAGTGGAGAGAGAATCTAGGAACAAATGAAGACTACCTAGCACACCTGGTAAGAGTTCAGAAGAGAAGAATTGACTCTGAAAACTGAGAAAAGTAATCCATTTGGTAAACCTAGGATAAGGCACCTTCTTGAGCCTGTTCATCATCCCTTCTCCAAGGTACAGATGCTCCTTGACTTACAAGGGGGTTATATCCCAATAAACCCATCATAACTTGAAAATATTTTAAGTCAAAATACATTTAATACACCATTGAAAATCACAGTGTAGCCTAGCCTACTTTAAACATGCTCAGAACACTTACATCAGCCTACAGTTGGGAATTATCTTGAATTTCATCTCAAGAGTAATTGCCTTCCTCTTCTCACCAGAAGTAGAAGACACAGATGGGTGTTTTATAAATATGATGGAAGGTAAAAACACAAAATATAATATACAAAAACCGAAACTCTGTAGAGTGTCGGTTGTCCATCCTTGTGATTGCATGACTGCCCGGGAGCTGTGGCTTGCTGCCACAGCCCACCATCACAAGAGAGTATCATACAGTATAAAGTTGAAAAATCACAAGTCAAACCATTATAAATAGGGAACAGTCTGTATTATTATAATCTCAAATCAGGAGAAAAGTTAGTTTATTTTCTGCCATACACCATAAATGTTTTGATTACGGATATTATGCTTTTATGTCTTACTCTAAAACTCTATTCTACTCCCAACCATGGGTTCTTTCTTCACAGTCAGTGTCTATATTTCAGATTCTATCTCATTCATTATAAGACAGGAAAAGTATAGAGTCAAGGGTGACAGTTTCAGTGGGTTCTAATTCTCTAGGTAGACTGGGGTTTCCAGACAGGGTCCTAGAAAGTATAACTGTCATACGCACCACTGGTTTCTGTTTTGTTTGAACCATAAACAAACACTTGTAACTTCCATGTATATTCCAAACACAAAGCTAGGTTCTAGGGATATGGACATGACTGGACAAAGTTTCTGTCTTCAATGAACATTTAGTATACAATGTGAACAAACATGTGACATGTAGTCATACAGGACAGTAGTTTTTGAAAAAATTTTCATCAAGATACAAGTCAGAAATCTATACATATATGTATACATGTATACATATAGTGTCTATATATATACATATTACTTCCTGGGAAATGATATTTAATTTAACTTTATGTTATCGACTATTATAATTCCTACTCTATTCCATTCCATTATATAAAATGCTGATTAAGACTCAATAAAATGATTTCATGACTCGCTGAAAGGATATATTAACCAGTGTTCTAGGTTCAATCCTCACAACCTTCCTAGGAGGTAGCTACTATTATTATCCTCATCTTAAAGATAAGGAAATTGAGTAATAGAGAGGTTAAGTAATTTATCCGAGGTTTTACAGTGAGTAAATGGCAGAGCTCAAATTCAAAAAAGAAACAGACTGACTCCGGAGCTATATGGTGAAGGAAAAGTGAGGTCAGCTATTAAAGTTGCCAAGACTTTAGGGAGAACTGAAAGACCCTAACAACTGATTACACCAATACAAATACACTGCAGGATGTGGGAACATGGCAGGATTGGATTTGCTTATTCCTTGTTTCCTTCCCTATTTTGGCCAAGTCAGATAAGTGGGAATTCTTGAAGAGTCTTTCAAAATTCGGTGTCACAATATCAACTTCAATTTCATCTATAAACATGCAACACAATTTTACCTCGAAATGAACGATTTTACTCTTTCAGAATCCCATTAAAATTCAGAGACCTTAAAGCAAAGTAGAATTTCCAATATGACAATCAGGAAAAGAAAATCTTCAAGCCCCATCCACCATCAGCTTTCACACAGAGCAGCAATTCCTAGCCTTTTAACTGGCCTAACTGAATCATTTCCAATTTTACCCACCTCCGACCCCTTCTTCATACAGCAGGCAGAATAATCTGTTAGAAATGTAAATATGATCATGTCAGTTCCCTACTTCAAACAGTGTGGTTCTTTCCCATTGCTCTTAAGATAAAATCCAAATCCTTAACAATGTCCTGTCCTATATAACCTGGCCCTAGTTACTTTGCCAGCAAATCATCCTCTCTCTCTTTCTCTCATTTATTCACATGGCTGGCTTTATAGTCTCTTCAATATCACATTCTCTTTTCTGTTAAAGATCTTTGAATATTCTGTTCTATACTATAAATGCTCTCTCTCTCTCGCTCCACTATCCTTCCTTCTTCACCTACCTTCAGATCCTGACTTGAATTCACATACGTACATAGTCTTTCCAGATGTTCTAGACTAGATTAGGACATATTGCTCTTAGTACATATTATACTCATATTGCTCTTAAAACATTATAGTCATTCTTAGCTATGCCCACAATTGCAATTAAATAATTAATTGTGAAACTATCTGTTTCCTATTTCCATTTATATCATAAGCCCCATGAAGGCATGGACTATATGTCCCAATCTTGTTGGAGCCACTAGAACTGTGAGACCACCTGAAAACCACTTGGTACAACATATGTTTTCTCAAGCCTTGGAACTAAATGTTTAATAAACTAGAGAGTATTTTTACCTCCACAAACACCTTCACCTGGCAAGGCTGATATCCCTTGGGCAAAGGTTGGATTTAATAGTATTCAGTGGAGTGAAATACAACATCCCGTTTTAGTTATATTTGTATTACCCAAAATAGTGAAAAGGTGACAGACCATCATCAATAGTTCAAAATGATCTAGTAAGTTTTTCCAAGTCGTATTTTTTTTTATGCTTGTTTATATTTATAAAAATTCTTTCACTTTGACAGTGCATAGCAGAACTGACCTCCTATGGTTAGTAAGATTAATAACAGCTGTGTCTCATATCATATCCTGGCAGTCTAAATTTTAGGTAGATAGGACTGTTTAGGAGAGTGTATTCCTTTACATAATTTTTACATTGGCCCTGGAGACAAGATGCCTAGGTTTGAGTCCTGACTCTGCTAGAGAATGTGACTAAATTGCTTCTACTATAATATTGCAGTGTGTTAGAAAGAACACAAGTAGCAGGCCTGAAGCCATGAGCTCTAGACTTGCTTTTGTCCTGGCTTCTTGTGTGAATTTAACTAAAAATAACAAGTTGTGACTTAAAAGGAAGAGAAAGTAAATAGTAAACTTCAAATGCTAGAGAAAAGACTACACAACTTAGAATAGATCATATGGGTAATTGAGAATAGATACATCATACGAGAAATGTACTTGTAACTCCAATTTAATGGACATGAAGCAAACTTTAATGGAAAAGATGGAGGCCAGCTATTGATACCTATTCAATCTTCTCTGAAAACAAACAAAAGAGTGGAAGGTCAAATAGTATCAATAACTAAAAATGTTCCTCGAGGATGTGGCAGAATACAGAAGAAATATCTCTTTTTACCAATGGTAAGATTAGACCTTGATTCAGTTAGTTAAAAGGTTAAGAATGTTCCATCCACATCGATTGACTCAGAGACACAAGAGAACGCTGTGTTGATAGGAATCATTTAAACTATGCAAATAGGAATACTCTGAGGCTATTGGGGCCATTTTACCCACCACCTCTTCATATCCAGCCACCAATACCTACATTACTACATTCATTTAGAGATTACAATTCATATAATAAAATAACACTAAGGACAGAAGTGGATAGGTGCTATCAAAATGTGCCTTGGATATGAAGAATCTCTCTAGAATGAGAAGGCTGGAAGAGCCACAGAAGTATTATGAGAGCAGTCGCTCTTTTAAATTGCATTCTCTGGTAGGAATAAGAAAATAGAACCCTTTTCCCATTGGCAGATTCTAGAAAAGTCCCAAATGCTAAGATTTTTTGCAATAAGAGACTATGTACCTCAAATAATTTTCTAGCTTAAAATCTGAAGTGAAGATTTCAGTGCACATGACTGAACAATGAGCAGGTAAAAGGAAAATCTGTCCAAATAATAAAAACTAAGAAATATTCAACCAAGATGGAACCTATGAAAAGATCCCGGAAAATAAAAAGAAAAAAAAAAGGAACTTTGTACTCAAGATATAGAGCAAAAGCACACTTTTGAAAAAAGATGTATTACAAAAAACGAAAGTTAAGAATGCATATACTTTAGATTTCACAAATTTCAAGAAAGCTGACTGAATTAAAATATAAAAAAGAGATGACAGAATGAGAGGAAATAAAAAGGTATTGGCAAAAAGAACAGGTCAACAAATACAGTTGCAAGAAAAGATAACTTTCAACAGCCGAATTAAATTGAACAAGTAGTAAAAACCATAATCGAACCATAGAAAACAAAATCTGTAACACATAGAATAACCTTAAGGAGATTTCCCAGAATACTGAGGCAAAGTAAAAATAGCAGAAAGCACTAAGAGAGGATATAAAGGTCATGCAGAAAAGATAATACAACTCAAAAACAAACAAACAAACAAGTATCCATAGAATAAAAAACAGAAAAAAGAGTGGGGGCTAACTAACACAAAAACTCCTTCATAGAGAAAAGACCTGAGCCACAGGCCAAAACTGTTCAGAGAACATGAAAAACTAATGAAAAGAAACCAATGAGTAATATTTCTTAGTGAAATTTATGAATAACAAAAATGTTCAAAGAAATATATCTAGTAAACATACAGCCTGGTTGTGGAAGAGTGAGAAAGAGATTACCTAGAAAAAGAAAAAATAAACTGGGTTGTCCTCAGACTTCTACCCAACACTAATGGAAGAAGGAAAAGAGTAACATCTATAAAATTCCCAAAATGTTATACTAAATCAAGTTACTGCCCATGAAAAAAACCATGAGTAACAGTCTCAGGTAAACAAAGGCAGAGATGGTTCTCTGTCACATATTCATAGAAAAACTACTTGAAGATGTAATATATTGACAGAGACATGAACCCACGGAAAGAACTCAAAATGAGGTTTGTAGTATTATAAGAAGGCAAGTGGGTACACTGAAACAAATTAAATGAATTTATATATATAAGTGATTATTTTAAATAAGAATGCCAAAGAATGCAACTGCTAACTAATAATTATCATAATAGTAGATATTAATTTCTGAGATCCAAAATAATATTTTAAAAGTAAAGAAAAGGGGTAAAAGGAAAGGAAAATAAAAATGAGAGTGTTAATTTCTTACCTTACATGGGGTGGTCCATCAATAAATATTATTTTATTCTGCATACTTTATAAAAAGTGTTTAAATACTTTTAATCTTAAAAAATACTAACATCAGCCAGTAAATTAAAAAATAAAAGGTATGTCATCAAAACTTCTAGAGAAAAGGCAAAACCAAATATATATACATGTATAATAGACCAAAAATTTTTTTAAAGCTAAAGAAAATTTCAATAAAACACAAAAACAGAAAATATAAAACAAGGTAACATAGAAAGAGCAAGCATATCCTGATTTAATTACTCTTTTAAAGAAAACATACTCAGTTTTGTTTACATAAAGTACATCTGGTATTTGTTTACAGGAAGTACATCTAAAATAATATAGCATAGAAAGATTTAAAATAGAGTGATATGAATGCAGATAAGGTTAGATTAGAACTAGAATTCTAATAAATTAAGTTATAATGACATAAAGGAAATATTCTACAACTAACTAAATTATTCTTTAACATAATTTAAGAAATATGAATGTGCTGATAAGGTATAAGTAGAATCAACCTTTATAAAATATATATGTATGCATATATGAATGCATATACATATACAATCAAAATGATTTAAAGGAAATATACAAAACTTAATATTAGTGGTGTGATTATGAATTATTTTAATTTCTTCTCAGCACTTTTCTGTATTTTGTCATTTTAATAAAAATATTTAAAAAGAAACAAAATACTGTAATAAATGGAAAGACATATCATGCTTCTGGATTGGGAGCAAAATAAAGATGTCAATTCTTTCTAAATTATGTATCTAATGCAATTAAGATTGTCCAAGATATGCTAACATTTTAGAAATATAAAAAGCAAAACTACCCAAGAAAGTTCAAACAAGAAATAGTACATATAATATAATAAAATACTGACAATTAAAAAAATAGAATGAAATACACAAAATCATTACTGCTGATTAAGGTGATGGAATTATAAGTGGGTTTAATTTTTTTCTTTACATTTTTCTACACGTTATAAATTTACCCCGATGAACGCATTCACCTTTATAAACTGTTGAAAATAACAGTATATTACATTTCAAAATTGCCTAAAATTATAGTCAAATGATAGAATCAATTATGACTTTTTTCCTTTATATATGGCTGTATTTTCTGAACTGAGTATATGGAGCACATATTATTCCTAAATTCAGTGAAAAAAAATGTAAAAAATTGTTCTATAGCAGCTGTCTTCCAAAGTGGTAAAAGTCAGCCAATACCCCATTGCTCCAATTTAAATGTGTTTCCTCTTGTACAGTCTTCAGAGGCAATGGGGAAAAGTTTCAGTTTTCAAACAACAGGTGATCTGACATGTCATCTTTTCTGAAAGAGCTAAAATGTGTTAGCCTAAAATTCAGCCTTCCTATGAATTGCTTAGTTTTCTGTGAAAACGTTAGTTTCTATTTTTGACTTAGTTTTGACAGAGTAAAGAACATGGGATTTTTCAGGAGAAACATAATGCTCCTCTTTCACAACAGCAAAATAAATAAATGAAAGAAAGAAATTACTATATTTCCTAAAAAGATGTTCACATTGAAATGACTAAATACTTCCTATATTGTGTACTGTACTACAAGTTGTAATTACATATGTATTTTTAAGAAGACAATCAATCTAATCTGCCTATCCATTGGAAAACCAATCAACCATTCATCCATTCATTATCCCCAGGAATAATCCCTGGCCTGAATTTGTGTTTTTCTTTCTCATGCATATTTTTATACCATAACTACATATGTAGGTCTTCATAAGCAATGTAGAGTATTGCTTGGTATTTTCTACTTTACATACATTTGCAGAGATGTGATAATATGATCTCTGGGTTTAGTTTTTTAAACATTGTTTTCCCTTTCTCCATACTTTCTCCCATCACTAATTCCATCTTTCTCAAGTTCTCATTATATACACAAACAATGCATATATAAAGTCTGTAAAAAGTCTAAGAATATGTTTCCTTAAATAGTGATTCTTTTATTTAGAATGAATAGATTCTAAGCAGGTTACGTATTATTTTTAAAATTAACAAATGTCCATGAAAAATGAATATCTTCTTCCCTATATCCTCACTTTCAAAATTAGAAGTCTTTCCAGTCTAAGTATAAAGTATTTATATAATTATTATTTTTAATTCATTTCCCTAACCACTGCTACTGATGTGGAGAATCCTTTCACACCTCAGTTTTCTATGAATTGCCTTTCTATAACTTTGCCCATTTTTCAAACTGGATTTTGTTGTCTTATCAGTTTTGAAAAAATTCTTCTTATATGATAAACAACGATGGGGTTCAGGGCATGATAACTCAAAATATGGCACCTTGGCATATTGAAAATTTTAAACCGAAGGAATTTGAGAAGTGGTACATGAAGGAAGAATTTTCTGAAGTAAATCAGAAAACCCTCTGACCTACTTAAGAAACTTCTTTTCCCCTGAAGTGGGTCTCATGTGAAAGACAGCCTCCCTATACCCAGAGGAAAGAAGACTCCTTATCTCTGAAGATGAAGGGATGAAAGGAATCTGAATGAATGGGACTTGCTATATTTCCCTCAGTTTACTAAACTTAGCTCATACCCTTTGTCCTGCAATATTTTTCCATAACTTTCCACTCTTCATCAAACCTAATATAAAAATGCTCAGTTTTAACTGTTCTTCAGGTCATTTCTTTATAAAGGCTCCTTGTGTCATGTAAAACTTACATTAAATACATTTAAATGCTTTTCTATTTTTATTCTTTCTTTTGTTATAGAGGTCCCAGCTGAGAACCTAGGAGGGTAAAGGGAAAAAATAGTTTTTCCCCTATAACATCAATCCTTTTCTTATCCTCTGTATTATTAATATTTCTTTTCCAAATTAATTGTTTGGAAAAAAGTTTATTAAATTTATTGCCATATATTTTTATGTATTAGACATAATATTAAGTATTTTATTATTATCTATTAATATACCATTATGTATTTAACATAATTTACTATAAAATTATATTTTAATATGTAATATATTATTACATATTAAAATATTAACTTTTTACCATGTGTTTTTAAAATTTTATAATTAGGTATTTCTACTTAGTTTTGTAGACTTATGATTTCTAGTATTGATTTAAAGTTTCTTACCCTTAGATTGTGTATAACCTCTTCAATTTTACTTAGGACTTTTATTTTCAACTTTTCATATATTTTTACTTTATCTGGAAGTCGTTTTTGAATTTGATTTAAAATAGGGGTCCATTTTATTTTGTTGAAGTTTGATAGGCATTGCACCAATACCATTTACTTAAGCATGCACTATTTTCTCAATGAATTAAAATATATTTGCTTCCTTTTAAATTATTTTATAAAGTAGATCTGGATTCTCTCCTCCAGTAATCAACTTGCCTATTCTTATGCCAATATCATATTGATTTCGTTACAGTGATTTTATAGTATGATCTGACATCTGGTAAGACAAGTTTCCTCTTACTTCCCCCCTACTCCCCAAAATCTTGTTACTCCCCCCAACATATATGCTTAAGATTATATTATCCAAATTAAAAAAAAAAAACAAAAAAAAACAAGACAAAACATACATCAGTTAAGCTAATATCAATTAAGATACTTCCTGGAAGTACATTAAATGCATCTATGAGTTTTAGGAGCTGACATTTAAAAAAGCATTAGTTTGTTTTGCCCCAAAACAAATACATTTTCCCTTTTGTTCAGATCTTGTATGCTTTTCAATAAGAAGATATAGGTATTTACTATTAGAGTATATTTTTAAATTTTTATCTAACCATCTTAATAATTTTACAAGTCTTTTGAGTTTTTAAGTATTCAGTCAAATCATTATTAGAGATATTTCGACCTCTCTTTAGTGTCTTAATTACTTCTGCCAGACCTTCCTAAAACATTGATTAAAATGTTTATAGAAGTTAATCCATATTTACATCCTGATTTTGACTTAAATTGTTATAGTATTTCATCGTTTGGGGAAACAATTGAATATTTTACATTTAAGTAGTTTACTTATATTTGTTTAACTTAGAGATTTTAATAAGAATAGCTATATGATCATTGCCATGTTTACCAAGCTATCATTGATTGTCCGATATGGATCCATTCCTATAGATAGTAATCTTTTAATTAAACAATGTGTAAATTAAATATACTAGTATTTCCTTTTGAATTTTGCATTTATATATTTCAGTGAGGTTGGGCTCTTTCTCTTTTTTATTTTATACTATCTCCAGCAAGAATAGGTATTAAATCTATGCTAGATTCAATGTAAAATAATTGAAAGAACTTTCTGTATTTACGATGGTCAGGACTAGAGTAAAAGGCAATACTCTTTTCTATTTTTAATAGCTCGATAACAACTGCAAATCTGGTCATGGTACATTTTCCTATGTACTTTAGTTACCTTTCTAACCTCTTTTATGTTAATGACTTATTTGAGTTTTACAATTACTGAGTCAGTTTTAATAATTTATATTTTCCTAGGACATCATTCATTTCACCTAGGTTTCATGTTACAACAGAATTGTAATTGTAATATCTTATGATTAAATTATCTTGTGTCTATGGTTGGTCTTCTTTTGCAAATTTAATCATATATTTTTGTTCTCTTTTCCCCTTAACAACCAGGCTAAAAAGGAATTTTGCTATTTTCATTTTCAAACAGTGATCACTTGGGATTTCTTTATCTTTTCTCCATTTATTTATTTATTTATTTATTTATTTATTTATTTATTTATTTATTTGTGGATTTTTAGTTTCTTTGATTCTAGCTTTTATGTATATTAATTAATTCCTTCTTCTTGATTTATTTTATTGTTCTTTAACTTATTATGTTTGGCAAAGGATCTATTTTGTTGATGAATTAAAAATGTCTCAATAAGATTTAAGCCACAGTAGTATAATTTAATAAAATGAGATTATTATATGACAGGTCAGAATACATGTCCCAGTTCTATTTCTATTACATCATGTATGCCTTCTAACAAATCATTTAATCCATCTAGCTAATAGTTTCCACATCTGTGAACTAAAGAGAGAATACAGAGCCTCGAGATTCCTGTTAGGTAAAAAATTACACCTGATAAAATTGATAACCATTTAAGCTCCATTGAGAAAGTAGGGTATTTGAAGGAATAAGATACCTTGGAACAACTGGACTAGAAATTATTGCCTTTACAAACGGCATCTAAAAATTTTCAATTTTTCTATGATAGTGAAATATAATGAAGACCTATACCCATTCTATGAATATTAAGGTGATAATCAAGTGAACACTTAAGTTGTTTCATAAACATGAATGCCCAAGTACAAGATCTTAAGGAAGGTGCATCTAAGTAACATTGCAGAATGACAGTGAAAAGATCTGAAACAATAAAAAGTTAGTACCATGTTATTAAATCACATCCTCATATATTTCTTAAAAGAAAATAACTTGAGATCAAATGGGTTTCAGGGACTCCATGAACCCTGCAATCTTGCAAACAAAAATTTATGTGAATTTATTTGCATACTTATTGGGAGAATAAATCACACTAATAGATTTGCAAAGAGTTTGGGACCTGAGAGAGACAGAAGACAGACTATGCTAGAATTGTAATCCAACATTCTGTTTATAGTCTTTGATTAAACTTTTCTATGGTCATACTTTTAGTCTCGCCAAAGAAACCTTTTCCTTATTAGACAGCTACAACTAGTAAAAACTCTAGTTTACATCAAGTCAAAATTTACCTCTGAAATTTCTTCTATTTTCTTGATTTCAATCTCTGGAGCATGAGAGAATAGAACAATTCTCATTTCTGAAAATAGTCTTTTACATAGTATTTGGAGATAGTTATCTTAGCTCCAACATATTTTTGTTTTTCAGGCTGATGGCTTTTAAACACCATAGCATAGGGACTTAACTCATTAATTCTAAATTTTCCTTAAAGGAAGATGGTTTCACCACTCATAAAGACAATATTTTACATTTTTAAGAAGTTCTAAAGTAAAAGCTCACTAATTCTGATGGAGGAATAGATAGCTCCAAATTTACTTAGGTTATTTATCAAAATGTTATTCATGGATGGATTTCAAAACATCTTCAAATTTTAGCCAAAAGTCATTTTTGTATTTATTCTTATTTTTTCAGAAATAATAAATGCAGAATATCATTATTTTCTGATAACAATAAAATGGTAAAAAAAAAAAAAGACACATCATTTACATTAATTCTTTTAAGGAATACAGGGTAGGAAATACTTAATGGAATGAAGTATAACATCAGACACGGGAGAACAAATTCCAAAAGAGTAAACTAAACTCTATAAAACTCAGCACCAAAATTAAATAATTATATAAGAGTATTACTTACGGATACAATTCTGAGAGCTGTTGAGCTATTACATGAGCTGTCGGGTCTCTGTCTAAGGCATAAAGAGTAATATTTGACTCCTTCTGTAGAATGGCTCTTGTGTGTCCTCCTGAACCAAATGTCATATCTAGAAAAATCTAGCCAACACAGAAAAAAAAAATTACCACAGCATGAACAAAACTTATTTTTGCTAGCTACCTTAATTACTAGCAGCACGTGATTTTCAGAGCTGATAGCAAATAGAAAAACATTTATAATTATTTACATAGAATTCAGTTTGTTATATATGAAATCTGGATCAATTATAAATGATCAGTTTAAAAGAATTCATCAGAGCATCAGTAAAACAATAATTGCTGGTACAGACCAGTTCAAGACAAATTTACATTTCACTCCATGAGGTCAAACTGGCCACAGTGTTGTGCTGCTAGCTTTTTAATGCTTTCCAACACCTGGATGGTAATGATATTTCCAACAATTTCATTTGGAGATAGCTTACAATTAGTATGGCTCACTTTTTCTCAATTTCTCTAAATGCCTTATATTAAACATACAGATATTCAAGAATATAGGGAGAGCGAGAGACTATATCTAACAATAAATAGTAAGAGGACAAATCTTTAAAAATCTAACCTGGAAAATTGACAGATTAACCAATCCGACCTGGAAGAAAAGCCCGAGGCTTAAATCAAAACACCTGGAGTAAATTCTAACTTTGCCACTAAGTAGCTATATATCTTAGGGAAAGTTACTTAAAATTCCAGTGTCTCTAGATTTCTCCAGGATTTAAAAAAAAAAAAAAAAGCTATAGGAAAAAAGGAGACACCACCAATACCTACTTAATTGGTAAAGTGATACACAATTTCTCATTTAACTAAGACACTTTTGAGAGTGAAAGATTCTCCAGTAATAATTTTGATAGGGCAACAAGATACAATGTATGGGATACAATGTATCTTTACATGCTTGGATCATTCTAGATACACAATAAAGTTAATGGGACCTCAATCTACTCCTTGGATATTTTATTTGGCTACACTATAAAGAAAATAGGTCACAGCTAGGCAAGAAACCAGACCTGGACCATAAAGACACATATGTACGAACAAGTTACTTGATTGTGGCTGATTTGGAAATGAAGACACTCTCAGCACCTCCCCTCAAAGATATGCTCGTAGTTTAATGTGATTGCAAAAGTAAAAACAATTACGCCAATGATACTGAATACTATGACAAATACACTATAAGCCAGACTGTTAAAAATATTTAAATATATAACTTTTTAAAGTCCATGTGTATACTGCAGAAGAGAAATCCCTGTAATAAATTTGAACATTTCCCTGCCCTGCATGGTATAACTTATTTCAGGGAGAGTGGTCAGAAACAAGGAATAATTATGCTTTGATTTTTTTGCTACTGGCTACCATGCTGCGTCTCAGCCTCTGATCAGATCCTTAGAAAATTTAGCCTGCAATTCAAAGAATAACGTGGCGAAAATCTTCTGATCAAAATTGAGAAGAGAGATGTAAAATATGAGATGTAAATGTGGTAAAAACGTACAAGCACTGCCTTTTAACATAAATGTGTTAGCATAACTTAACCTTGTACTTCTATCACTGTTAGCACAAAAGGCATAACTACACATATTTTTCATCGTTTTAAACAGCATCTTTAAAATAACACTTAAAGTCGCCTTATAAGGATCTATGAATAGGTAAAAATTTTCTACCATACCTTAACTCAGTTTTAAGATTGCTAGGGGTGTAGCATAATTTAAATAAATAACTTTTCCCAGGCAAAACTGTAAACCACTTTCTTGTTATGGCCCAACATTAAATCTTGTTATATCTCTAAATTTAAACTAAGAGTATACCAAATAAAATAATTTACATATGATTACTTTATCTCAAGCCAGGAAAGTCCCAATCAATATTTACAAGAAAAAATCCTCATCATTAAAAATATCCTAGAAAATGTGAGATGGTAATTATAATTTACATGATTATTTTTTAATATATCATGATTATGCCCTTGAAGGTATACTGACAATCAAGGATGTTTCCATAGAGGAAAAAAATTTTGTTATTATCAGTCAATACAAAACAAAAAGTGAGAGACAACAGGGGTTTACGAAACTAGAAATGAACCTCACCAAACGTCCCTAGTTAATAGCTGATTAGAGCCATCAACTTTCATTTTCAGGATTCTAATATACATTGCTCAAAATTCTAATATACATAAAATTCAAATATAATAGGGAATCACCCTGCACTACAATTCAAAAGGAAGTCAATTAGTTTTCCCCTTCTTTTGGGTCATTAACTAAACATAAGAACACTTTTTTAATTTGTACAAATTGACAATAAAATAAAGAGATTGGACAAATTTTTTTTTTTTGGCTTAACAAATGCACAAGAACAAATAAATCTGAACATTTCAAAATAATCCTTCTACGGATCTCATCTATATATACATACATATGTATAGCTTATGCTCCAAACATATCAAACTCTTTCTCTGAAATTACCTGATATAATTATCTAAAAAGCCAAGCCCATATCTGATACCAAGAGTTTATTTTGGTAATTTCACTTATCACCTGTATAACCCTGGACAGATCATTTTAACTCTCTGAACTTCAATTGCTTCATCTAATAAATGAGGTTAAAACATACCCCTATTTACCTCACAGAGATTTATAAAGATTATCTTATTTCTTCCTTAGAACCATGAGGTAGGTGTTATTAGATTTTACATATACAGAACTGGGATTACACTAAGCTAGTAAATGACAAATGTGGGAACTGAATATAGGTGTATCTAGCTCTACTATCTGTGTTCTTCCTCACATCACTCTGACTCCACATTAAACTAATAAAGTCTATATTTGTTCACTGTTTTGTGGTTTGCCAAGCACAAATATTTTCCTACTTGGTCTAACAAAAACTCTTTAAGGAAATATAGACGAGTGGCAATTATCCACATTTTTACAAATAGAAAAGTCCGGTGCAAAGAGATAATGCAAATTGATTAAGATCATATTACTGGTGAGATAAAGAGAATCTCATCAACTCTAAATTTATGCTCTTTCTGAAGGAAATGAAGAGACAAGGGAAGGAGGGAGCAAAAGAAATATGAAAAAAAAGTGGATGGCATGACAAAGAACCATAGCAGAAATGGCTTTAACAAAATTATACAAAAAAAAAAAAATTGTGTTTTTTTTTGATAAATCACTCATTCCCGCTGGAATTTAGGCTCTTGAAAATGATGTCTTTCTCTTTGTGTAGCAGGATAATGACATGTGTCTTCTCTCTCTCTCTCTCTCTCTCTGTCTCCCCTCCCGCTTCTCTCCCTCTCTCCCTCTCTCTGCCCCACTCACTCTCCCTCTCTCTCCCGTCCCACCCCATCTTTTTCCCTCCCTCATTCTCCTTTTCAAGCAGGTGCCTAGGTATTTAGAGTTGTAGAATGTATGTTTCTTAAAGATTTCTGCATGACAGAAAAAGAAAACATTTTCTATCTTATCATTTGAAGTCAACTTTCCCTCTTTTAAGATTAAAAAGAAAGACGAAGCTCAGAAAGAAAGCTAGTTATCCTGGCTACAGAGAGATTTCTCTGAAACTGGGTAGAAGAAACATGGAAAAGATGGACAAGTTCCAGGAAAGTACAGGAACGATGAAGTGACTGAGAGATGATGAAATCTTCCAGCAGCTGGCTAGGTGATGAATTGAGGGAGGATGCACCTTCAGTCACAGGGCTCCCAGTGCTACCAGAGATGTCTGTGCCCCTCTATAGCACAGAAGCAGCAGAACCTTTGATCCCAGAGGGTGTGCAGAAATTAGAACAACAGGCATCTGAGGGGAAACTAAGCGTGGCATGAGAGAAGTGACAAGATGCAGGGCCTCTGCATAGCTCTGGATGGTGTATGGGTTCAGGTGGATGACTGAGATTGATGGCCTTTCAGCACAGGGAGCTGGGGCTCAGAATCGAAATGAAGATGATTTAAAAAATAAACTAGCATTTGAAGGAGAAGATTCACAACTACAATTCTCCAGCATTGCCTCCAATTGAATATAGTAGCATCAGTGCACAGTGGTAGGTGCTTAGTATATATTTAGTGATGCGATATGAAAAACTGAGCTCAACCTCCCAAGGTAACTATGATAAAGATAGCAATACTCATCTGTGCATATGAATTCAGGAATACTCTTCAAGATGTAAGACCTATTACCATAGAACCACATAAAACAGTCACAAGCTGTTCAATTTTTAAGAGTCATTAAACATCAATGTATTCCTAATATTACAAATTGATTCATTAATGAACATTATTAATAGTAGTATATCACTAGAGCACCAAGTTTTTATTTGCTGGTCAGTTCTCCTTTACATTAAAATAAGAAAATGAACATTTATTATTTTAGGTTAGCTCTTTTAATTAAATAGAACTAAATGACATTTTATCCACATGATCTTCTAAATATGATTAGGTTCTATTTTTAATAGGATGAGTCACATCTGAGTAGATGAACTATAGCTGTGGATCTGATATGGACAGCATACAGACACAGAATTTCAGAGTTCAAAGGGACGTAACAGACTATTCCACTTCCTCATTTTACTTATGAGGAGACCAAGACTCAAAGAAGATAGCAGATAGCTCTTGGAGGGCAAAGCTAATACTGAAACACAGACCCTATGTTCTTTCCTCTTCATTTCACAATACTTGAAATTTTAAAAACACACTGAAATAAAAACAATTGTTTCTTGAAAAAGTAGTTTTTTTTTCTTAATACGGGCATAGATACATGTGATAACTTTATATCTTTTGTAAAATTTATTTTTCAGTTATAGTTGACATATAATATTATATAAGTTTCGGGTGTACAACATAGTGATATACCTTATGAAGTGATCACCACAATAAATGATTTGGCACTATACATAGTTATTACAGTATTATTGATTATATTGTCTATGCTGTACCTTACATCCCCATGGCTGTTGGGAACTACGTATTTTAAGCCTCCAACACTGTTAAAAGCAATCATTGTTCTACCATACTAAAATTTTTAAAAAGACTTTATAAAGATAAAACTGTTGAATTAAATTCCAAAGACGATTCTGTTGTGTATGTGGCCTGATGTGTCTGCTCATTATGTGTGACAGCGACTAATAAAGATTAACTTCTTGACAGGTTACAGTTTTCAAAATTTATCTTGACATTAAACCAAAATTTTAACACTTACAACCACAGGCTAACAGGTGGTTAGAGCTAGAAAGATCCATAGAAAAATCTAAGTTTAATTCCATTATTATACACTACTCTTCTTACAGTATACCTAGCACTGCACTCTATATCTGGACTCGAATGTGATAGATTTCCTTTAAGAGTCAGCTAAGGTTGCTCGCTAAGGGGGGAGACTGACACAAATCAAGAGATTTGCCCAAGATTATCCTGTATAGATTAGATAATTAAATGATATTTTTTTCCAATCCAACAGTTCTAATCATTGAAATTTTAACACTGGAACAACACTGTTAAAATTGGACATGAAAACATTTTTAGCCATGAAAAGTATGAGGGTAGATCTTCAAATTTCATTTTCCTAATGTTGATTAGTCATTTCCAATCTGTGCAAGATTTTTAATAGTAAGTTCTCATCTGAATTTGGAAACAATATGGCCTGATTTCACTTTAAAATTTCTTCCTATGAATATTTTCTTTTCTGGCAATTATTAATTTTGAATTTTTAGAATTAAAGTGCTTTTGAAATAATTTTAGTTAAACTACCTATTTACAACTACTAGTTTCATTTTGAAATACCAAAATGTCCCAACTATATACTTAACTTTCTGGATTTTTTTCAGGAGGTAATTAAATAAAAAGTATGATATTAATTAATAATTGTGTATTTACTAAACATGTAGTATAAATAAGGCCATAGGAGGTAATACAAAGTTACAGTTACAGGCCTTCCAAGTCAGTGAGAGAATTTGGACATGCACATAAATAACTACTCATAAAAATAAATCAGCAATATAAGAAAGGCACATATAACATTTTATAAAGAATAAAAAAAAAAAAGTAGGTACTTATTTTAATCTGCACCAAGATGGATGAAATTGTAATAGGTTATAATTCAACTGTGCCTTGAAGTCTGGGCAGCAGTAAGGGCTCATCCTTTTTTTCTGATTCTACCACATTCTCCAAATCCAACAGTTACCAAGTGCTGCTGATTTTATCATGTAAACATGTGTTAAATCTGTCCACTCTTATTTTTAATTAAGGTCCCATATTCTTTGCTTTACTATTGCAATAGGCTCACAACTTATATATATGCCTCTAACCTTACTTCTAATTCTTCTTGCTGCACTGTTAACAAAATATCTTTTCTAAAATAAAATTGTTGCATGTGACAATCCTATTTAAACCCCCTCACAGGCTTTCCGAAGCTACATGATAGAGTCCAAACATCTAGGCATAATGGATAACATTCTTCATATTCTGGCCACTACATTTCTACATCATCTCTCACTCTCTCAGACGTGAATTTTACAATGTTTTCTCTAACCATACAGAAGTACATGAAATTATCGAACATGTCAAGCTGTCTCCTGACTCCCTCTCCCTTTTTGCCTCATTCCATCTCTTTCAAGCTTTAGTCTCAAACGGTTATGAGAATCCTAATATGTTCATAGCTCTATTCAGAGTTGGAAATACAACAGTAGGCTGAAATAGACATAGCCTTCCCACCATGTAGTTTTCAGCCCAGAGGTCTCAGTATCTTTAATATAATGTTCTTTCTTTCTAGAATATGCCTCTGAGAAATGCTCTAAACATTTGTGTCCCCAGTGCTAAATAATACATGACATAAATAAAAACAAAAAGAATACTGAATAAATAAAAACAAAAAGAATTAATCTTGGCAAAGGCATAGACACAGAAAAGTGTCATTTAAAGGGGAAGCAGGTTTGACTGAAATGCGGGATTTATTAAAAGAAAAGGGTAAAAAGGAGTAAAAGAGAAAAAAGAGAAACAAGGTGAAATGAATAACTTTCTAAGTGCCAAATACTGTCTTTGTTGTGACATATTTCTTTTCTTAATCCTCACTGCAGCGCTGTGAGATAGACAAAGTAGGAAATAATGCTGGAAAAGTAGTACAAAGTCAAATTGTGGCAGTCCTAAAAGGCCAAGATAAGTAATTTGTAACATATTTGCTAGATAATGAACAACTTCAAGTACTTCTTTTTTCAGGTACAAAAAATAATTTAACTGTCAACAGTATTAGATGGATGGTAGGGTGTGAGAACACAGTGGTAACCTGGTGTAGAGCATTCAGATAAGAGGACAACAAGAGCCTGAACTGGCAATAGGAATGGGGAGTAACAACAACAATAACAATGTATGGTATATTTATTGCTTATTTTATGCAAAACACAATGCTAAACATTTTACCTGCATTATTCATTTATTTTATATATAAACACACACGTGTACACACACATTCAGTTAACTGAATGTGATTCTCAAAACCACTTTGAGGCAAGTTACTATTTTATTACTATTTTACAGAGAAGTGATGGGTATAGAGAGGGTTAGATAAATTGTCTGATTCAGGGCCAATAAACGATGGAGACAGATTTCAAAAACAATTAGGTCTCCTGAACCTGTACTACTAACTACATTGCTTTTATTATAGAGCTAGAATGGACTAATTAGATGTGGTGAGCTGAACAGTGAGAAAAATATTAAAAGATCACAAAGCATACTATCTTCGTGACTAAGAAGACACCATTTATTGTGCCAGCATTCACTGTGCCACGCACTATAAAAACTTTACCTAATTTAATTCTTACAATATCCTGTATGACAGATAAAACAATCCAGTTTACAGATGAGTATACTGCAGTCATTTATTTAGGAAACATGAATTGGTGGTACAATGAGATAGTAGCAGAAATAACGTAAGCATTTATTTTCCCTCTCTTCCACAATGCTCCTCATCCCCTTCCAATTATTGTCAGAAAGGCCAAGGAACAATTCTTACTCTAGAAGACAGAAAATTAAAAGTATGAGAAGATACAGGCAGCTTGAAAGGGTGAAAACAGAGGTTTAAAAACTTCATGTGGGAATAGAATAACTCTTTGTAATAAATTTGAAACAGTGAAGTGAGGGTCATTGCTGAGCAGTTATTTTAAAGATAATTACAGTAAAAATTGAAATCCACAAATATTATAGCATTAATCCACAGTGGGAGCAAGAAGTGGGTTTCTGAAATGTTTAAAGAATATTAAATTTTAATTATATTTTTAAAATCTCATCCTAATCAAAAACATCAATACATGTAAAAATAATACTAAGATAAATTATATTCATTACATATGCAAATTATAGTACTCAGCCTTTGGGAATACCGTGCCCCAAATACAGTGTACCTTGTACACATTTACCAAAAGCAACAGAGTGGGGTTGTTTCGATAAATAGCAAGGCAAATGTTGAGATGAGATAGTTAATTGGACATGATATATGATATAATTATGATATAACACGATATAATAGATATTCAGACTAAAACATCACTAGAAAGAGTCCTCTGTTTTACGATGTCACTGAAATGTTTATACTTGCTAAGGCAGGCTATTGTTCTAACATTGTGTGCTGAATCACTCAAGACTATCGCTGACTTCTCTCAGGCTTTACTTATCTTTCTCTCTAATCTGTTGACAGGTAGACATTTATCACACTGATGCATTTGTAGCCCTGAAATAAATTAGAACCTATAACTGTGAACTTTGAAAGCCATCAACCTTATAGTCAGCTAACATTTTGAACAAACATTTTTCCTACCAAACCCCTTCATTTATTATTGTCTTGTAAAACTTTGTTGAGTATCTATCTGCTAAGTGCTTATTTTGTATAATTTGTAACTATTACATGGGTTTATGCAAAAAATATCTCAAAAGAGCATAAAAGTTATACCACAAATAAATAATCAATGCATTGCAATAAGTTTATCTCTTTTTCCATTTTATCGAGAGTACTGGTGTTATTATGATGACTCATTCTGCCTAAATTCTGCAAATATTTCATCTTGCAGCTTAAATTCTATCCTATTCATGAATTTTTATTTGTCATAACAAACTTATTTTTTTCTTCTTTATAAGTATGTTCTTCAATTATATTAAATAACTAGAGTATTCATCCTTCTTGGCGATGAGTAGCTTTTACTCTTATCTGTAACACAAGATGAATTTCAATCACTAGTCCCAGCCATGTACAATGGACTGCCACTTGATCTGCTTTCAGATACAATAGTTGAATTAACACAAATAGTTAAAAATAATATGGCATGGGTGGTCTCAATAAGCTTAATTTCACAGAGGTTTCTGGCTGAGATAATGCTAATCTGTCAGCACCTTTTTAAATAAGAAAATTAGTTTTAATCTACATCGGCAAGAAATTCATATACTATATTCTGGACAAACTTTTTCATGAACATTATACAACTAAGAGAATGCCAGACAAGAATTTTCTTCTAATCATTATTAAATATATAGATTGTTTACAGTATTTGAAAAAAATACTGTGAAAATAATACAATACTAAACTTTAGTCAATGTGTTCAGCAAATGCTCTTTTCAATTTTTTTTGTGGGGGTGGGGTCCAAATCATTTTACTAATGGTAGTTTCAAGGTAGTTCTAATATTAAATTCTTATCAGCATTAAATTAAAACCAATGATAGTAAAATTTTCTATTACCTGGCCTCCAAATAACATTAATTTTACATATATCAAAGCAGACAAAATTATATAAATTAGTGTCTGATTCACTATGTGTACATGTGTGTACGTGTGCACATCTGCAGGCACACATATATTCATGTAAGGGTAGGTGAACTTCCATATTCCTTACTTTGTTTAAACATGTGACTCAAGGTTGGAGCACTAAAAATAGGATGCACTATACCACCATGAAATCCTTGTGTGGAGATATTACCAAGTAAAATTTAAGGAGTGAGAAAGAGTTTCATAGGTAAGTTAAGAGGGAAAATAATCAAGAAAGTGTCATTAAAATAATTCAAAATAATTAGAAGAGGCAGGTTCAATAACATTATTAAATACTTTTAGAAGTGTTTTCATGACTCTCAAGTATTATATGAATTAAAAGACAAGATATAAATAAAGCAGCAGGGTATAAAACAGAGACTAAAGGTCAAAATGTCTGGTTTCTATTCCAGAATCTATTATTTTAATTGTCATAAAAGTTGAGCAAGTTACTTAACTTCTTTGACCCTCAATTTCATATGAAAATGGAGATAAATACACCATCCTAGTCCATATCACTAGGTTACTGGGATATGCCAATGAGACAATATCATGAAGAAATATGAAAATGTTGTAGTACTATATAAATATTATTAATAAAATCAATTTAAATTAAGAAAATAATTATACACAAAATGCTTAAATTTCATAATAATTTATAGAAAATAGAAGAGTAGTCAGCATACAAAAAATATTTCATGGCTTCTGAATTTTAAGAAACACTAAAAACTTTCAATTGGTAGATGGTTTTTAAAAGGTGCTTCCAAATAACATGACACTTCTAAAGGAATATTTTCAAAGAATTTTAAATGCAATAAAAATCATCACTGATACATCTGAAATAAGACAATTTCATAATTAGTCTGACTTTGCTATATCTTAAAATATTTTTAAATTCTTTTAATTCAGCCCAAACTGAAAAAAATGCAACTTCCTAAATGATCTTTTAAACACTTATTCTTTAAAAATATATTTTAGAAATGTAAATATTACTTTTCTTTTTAAAGTAATATTTAAAACAGTAATGGCTTTAAATTTTTTTATTATTGCCCTTTAAAATGTTATCACACTGCTAATCATATTTTGAAGTGTGTAAACAACTCCATATAGAGACAATACTTTGGACAGTGTGGCTAATTTAACTACACTGGTATTCTGACATATTACTAGGAATAAATCTCAATAATTTCTCAATTTTTAACTGACTTCCAAGACTATAAAACTTTCAAAGTGGCTAGTTAACTCAAAGGAAGAAATATACATACTAAAATCAATTAGTTGATTATCTTGACAGTAAAAATTATGCACTTATTGCATGAATTCTATATGGAGAACACAAAATTTTGGAGTATAAATTCTGTATGGAGATACAAATTATAAAATATACTCCTAGTTTCCTACTGGAATTTCTATTTAAAGAGATCAAACACACATCTACAAAATGATTAAATAAGAAAGAAAATTCCAGACTTGCCAAATGCCAGTGTATAATTACATGACAGTGTTAACAAAGAGTAAACTATGTTTTGCAGGAAAAAATTATATTCGGCAGCTATGGTCTGAAAAGTCTCCTTCATCAAAGATGTCTCCAAGTCTGACCTGTATTATAACTAGCTAAGTACAACAGAGAGAAAAATATGTCCCAGGGAACAGAATAAACCTAAAACAAAGGCAAAGGAACATTATTCTTAAATCATTAATTAATTGTATTGGGTACAGGATTTGCAATAAGAAATAGACCAGACTGAATGTTAGGTTATTTAACCCTGGAGTCTGTTCTTAGTTATAAAATAGGAGTCAAAAACACTGACCTTACAGGGTTATAATGAGGATTAAATAAATTTCTGGTATAAAGTGCTTAAAATACTTTCTGGCAGTAGTGAGTATAGACAACAAAAAAATACCTACTACTTCCATTGACAAGAAGCAGAACAGAGGAGAGCCCATGAAGTGATAGCAGTTACACTAAGATAATGACAGGTAGGGGAAGGAAGGGTCCATATGAAAGAAATGACAGAAGGAATGCTACCTACCATAAAGAAGAACTCGTAAGAATTAAAGTTTAGTTTAAATATAAGCAATAAAGATGGAAGAAATGTCAAAACTGTCACAAATTTTTCAGACCTATTCTCATGAAAGAATGATAGCAATGAATCTCAAACCACCCCCCTGCAAAAAAAAAGGTATCATCAGAGGAGATAATCTGATTTTCAGGGAGTCACCATTCTCCTCTCAAAATCTGACCCTCTCAAAATCTGAAATATTAGTTTATAAGCAGAGGCATTTTTCTTTAGTACTCATGACCATTTCTAACATATCAATAGTTTCACATCTAAATTAGTGACAAGAACGGGTTTTATATATCAATTTAAGATCACTAGTAGAGAATGGGTCATATTATAGATAGACCCTTTTATTATTACTAATAATAATAGCAAAGATTCATTAGATTCTATTTGCCAAGCAGAGGATTACTTTACATGACAACTTGATAAGGTAGATGCTATTATTAGTCTTATTTAATGCAGAGAATTTAACTAAGATTGAATGGTCAATAAATTACAGAGCCATTTAAACTCATGAGGTCTATCCTTTGAGTCTATGCTCTTAAAAAAATCCATGGTTTCTTACAATTTGTTTTTGAATAGCATGAATATCAGGTCATTTTGCTCTTCTGTTCAGAACTTTCTAATGGATTCCAATTTCACAAAGCCCTGCCCCAAAATTTGACCAGCACACCTCACTCAACTGGTCTGATTTTATCTTCTACTTCTCTACTCCTGGATCACTATATTCCAATTACCAGAGCCTTCTTGCTCTCCTTCAAACACACTCCTGTCACAAAGCCTTTGCACTTAGTGTCCCATCTGCCTACTCAATGGCAGCCCAGATTTTCAAAAATGGAGCACTTGCTATCTTACCTCTTAAGTCTTTGCTTAAATATAATCTTCTTAGTAAGGTTGTCTCTAATAAAACTATTTAAACTATAATCCCTTTACTCACCCCCAATACTTATTTACTCCCTTCACCCCTTCCTTGCTTTACTTTTTCTCCAGAGCATTTATCTAATCTAACATACTCTACTTTTATTCTTTCTTTTTTATTATGCTTATTGTCTATATCCCATCACTAGAGAGCAAGCTCTGAGAGAGTAGATATACTTTTGTATCTCTAAAACCTGAAACAGTACCTGTCACATAAAGCTGAACAAATGAACAAATGAATACAAATATATTGGTAATTAAAGAAATTTTGTTTTCAAAAGAGTAAGGGAAAAAAGAGACTACAAAATAATATTTATTGAGCATCTATGTTTCCAGGAAGTCTACTAGGAATTTAGTACACATTAACTCACTAAATACTCATCTAATTCTCCTCTTAGATAGATATGATTTGCCCTACTTTATAGAACAGGAAACAGACTCTGAAGTTATGCTTTTCTCAAAAGTAACTGTAGTGAGTAATACAGCCAAGGTGTGAACCTTAGGCTTTTTGATTTTGAGAGTCCATGAACTTTCTGCTTTATCACTCTGCCTCCTGTAAAAGTTTCTTTTAGGTGTTCTTCACCATGAGAACTGGTAAAATTTTCCACACAACTGATTCAATAGCATCCTAATATAGCATTAAAACCACGTGGGTGTGCTCAAGAACACTAAAAACAGAGTTAGCAATGACTTCATTTAGAAAAGGGTCTCCACGTGACCTTGGAAAAGTCATTTAAAAGGTGAGTCTTAATATTGTGTGTAATAAAGAGATAATTCATATGAAAATGCTTTATACACTGTAGATCACCACACAAATATTATTTTTGCCATTAAACATTTGATGGTGACAATAATGGCGTGACATCTAATTCTATCTCAAATATATTGATAATTATTGTCTTTCAAAACACCATAGGTCAAAAACTAGAAAATTACATCAGTCAAAATTATTTATTGCCTATGATAAATGATTTAAAAGCTTGAAAGTCTCACTATATAACAGATCTACTACGTGCTGAGTTTGACTGCATGGGGAATCTCAGAAGCCTGGATCATGGCCCCAGTTCTTGGACAGTTTATGAAAACTGTGTTGTGTGCTTCCTGTCCCTCCCCCAATTATGACACCCCACCCCCCAACTTGCAAAAAGATGTCTGAAGTACTTGAAGTGAACACTACAAGTCATATGAGTATTTCAGAGTTACAATGCTAATTAAACTCCAGATACAAGCATTATTGAAGGGACCATTTAGATTTCTAAACAATAAGTATAACATGCAAACTATTATAATCACCAAGGCTATATTACATTAGAATACAAAGGGAATGATTTCTTAAAACAAAAAACTATAAAGTGCTATAACAAAGGGAAGCTAATCTTCCCTCTAAATGTGATTTCTTCTAATTTTAAAGTGGTTCTTTTCAGTTATTGCTATTTATTAAAGAATAACAAAAAATCAAATATTTTCAATCCATTCTAAATTAAATCATCTTAAATCATTCCTTCTGGATTAAAGAAAGAAACATTATTAAACAGACAAAAAGCCAATTTCCCATTCTTTCAACACTTCACCTAAAATTAAACTCCTACCTTCAATTCTCTATCTCCAATTCTACATTTATGTTGCAATAAACATGACTCCAATTGTTGATAATCACTTCAATTCTGGAAATCTCTTAGTTATGCCAAGTTGTGTATTCCAGAATGTGTTATCATTTGTTGTCAGACAATATCATTTCTGTCTTCATAATGCAAAGTACCAAGCCTACTTATTTGATACAGTCTTAAGAGAAGATAATATAAGATGGATAAGATATAATCATGGAATAAATACCTGATCCTAAAAAGACATACTAATAAGCAAAGAATAAAGTTTAGTTGTTTTGCCTATGTTTGAAGTAAAACATAATACCCCAAATAAATTCAGATGACCAGGTTAATCATTATTAAAAAAGGCTTTAAGCATATCAACACTGAGCATACCAAACAGAGGTCAGGAGCAGGCAAGTAGGAAATAATAAATATTAAAATATTAGCCCAGATCAAGAAAATTCTTACTCTTGCTAGGAGGAGAAAATTAGGCAGAAACAGCCAGCACTTTCTGTTAATTAATTATATTTTACTGTCAGAACACAAAGCAAAGTTATTTTCTGACTATTAGTTTTTGCAATAGGCTTAAAAATAAATCAATCTTGACTTTTAGGCGTTTATCTAATTTCAGACAGGCAACTGTTACTTCTTAAAATATGTCTGTGTCAAAAGAACTCTTCCATTATATATCATTACTTGCTTTTTTATACTTGGAGTTCATAATTAAACTGTAGACTACCACCCACAAAACTTGAAATATATTATAGATTTAAATTCACATATTATTTTTATAAAAAGATTTATAAATTCTAAAAAATATATATTTTTCAATGAAAAGATACAGCATTTGAAAGGTAAATTTTTTTATGTTAATATAAAGCATAAATAAAATTTAGATCTTTTTATCTCTTTAAGTCTCTATTCCAGGTGTTTTTCTAAGTCTTCCAATTTTAGTTAACTATTGAATCGTCAAGAATATTCCACAAGGTACCAAAAAAAAAAAAATCTATAAAAAGAAAAAGCAATTCGAATTACCCTGATACCCAAACCAGACAAACACATTATAAGAAAATAACATTTACACAAATTGTATAAATTTATGTACAGTAAATGTTTGCTTTAGAATTTCAGATGAAACTTTAAATAAAAGTATTATCATCAATTTAAAAGTCTACAGGCAAGTGTAAAAACGTTCATGCTAATTCAGTTCTACAGAACAATTTATAAATTCAGGGATAACTTTACATTATAAACCTTATTATGAAAATAATACAATAGAAGCATCATTTGCCTTCTAGGAGATATATGTGTCCTGTCAAGCAAAGTTATTATTAGTAGATCAGTGTTATAACTTCATTATACTATAAAATGTAAATAATATCTAAAATAACCCTTATTAGAGCCAGTCTATATGTATATATAACTTTGGTTGAACAAGTGGTAACTAAAGCAAATTAGCTAAATATAGCAAATATTGCCTTAATACAAATTCAAATGTCAAAAAAAGTTCACTTTATTTTGCTAATAAATGTTTTAATTTATATTAATTCACATTATAACTCTATTTAATGTAAACACTAATTCTGCCTCTCCAATCATGATCTTTATGCAAGTTTCAAAATACATGTAATTCAACAGAAAATTAATAAACATTTCCTATATAATCATGCTAAGCTCTTTATATAAAAATGTGAGCCCATGACTTTACCTCTCCAAACCTTAGTTTTTTCAACAAGGGGGGGGGAAAAAAAAAGATGATCTCAAGTTTAAATATTCTATAATTCTAAAATCAATAGGATCTACACATACCTGACTATAAAGTAAAAGAGAGTTTCTTTTCATTTTTGATAAAATTAAATAGTTAACTCTAACATAATTTAACATCACATCAAGTGAGCTAGAAATTTAAATCCGAACGGTAATTAAAAGATTAATAGCTGTTAGAAATGATGGTTTTTCCCACAATTTCCAAAAATAGTAGTTGATCTTTAATCATCATTTGTGGAAATATATTTTATCTTGGTTATTGTTAGCCATGGGAAAAAGATTCATGTGAGGAAGGCATTTTATCCATGTTCCAGGATAAATGCAAAAAGAGGCCACCTACTTCCCTTCTCTAAATAAACGGTTACTGTTAGAGGCAAGAGGAGAACTAATAAGTCAGAGGTTTCTTAGAAGCCAGAGGTTTCTCTTTATGAGAAGTAATCTTAAAATCATCAGTAATAAACAGCATTAAATCAACTTTTGAATAACTATTGATCAAAAAAAATTAAAGTAGTCAATAAAGTATAATCAACATTTAAGGGAAGATCAATTGCATTAACTCAAAATACAGAGCACTGTAGTGGGCTCTAGCAGGAGTCTTGAAAAGAAAAATTATAAATCAATAGCATTGCAAATATATATAAAATGTTTCAAAGAACTCTGTAGTAATGGTTTTATAACTACGTGCTATTGCAATGAAAACAGCTGATGGTAATCAATTCAGGAGTCTTTCATTTTATTGAAATTTCCATTACAATATTATTTGAACAAATAAATTACTTTTATGGTATCCTAGTGATATTTCATAAAATGTGAGGTTTACTGTACTGGCTAGCTAATCACCACAGGGAATCATCAAATGGAAATGATTCACTAATGGAAGTTTATTTCTATACCCATTCACCAGTTGCACATTTCAACTGATGGAGTCAGGAGGTTTTTAAAATGGTCTCTTATTTACTACGATTTGCTCATAGGTTTATTAAGACTTTAATAAACTGATCTGGATCTCTTTTTAAAATAAAAAAAAAATCAAGGAATAAATATAAGGAGTTTATAAACAAAACTAAAGAATTCAAATCGGAGCTTTAGAAAAAATCTTTGGAGCTATTTCATGGTTTCTTTCTCCACAAGTAATAGTTGATTTTTATTTCAGACATCATCCTCTTTTTATCTATTATGACATTCTGTAGGCTTTGCGTCTTTGGAAAATAAAAAAATGAAAAGATATAAGATATAATGCCATTAAATTAAACACAAAAATCTCATTTGGTAGTTCAAGTTATTAGCGACTTTGAAGCAAGGTCTGCATCCTCAAATTTCAACATAGTATGTTAAACAAAGAAATAAAATTAGGAATTAATAAACCAACATTCAATTATTTAACATTTTTGTGGGCTTCTGAGGGAAATGAAAATTCAACAATATATTTCCTGGCACAGTATTTCAGACAGTTTATAGTATCGCTTATATCCTACATTTTATTACAAGTTCAAATGTGTTCTGGAAAATAAAATAATATAAGCTATATACCTAAATTACACATTAAATGACATTTTATGAATGTAAACATTAAAAATAGGCTAAGATGAAGGGGTTATTAAGAAACAAGTTTACATATTTTTATACTGCTGTTTCTATGAACAATTGCAGGAAATAAACACTATTATTTTAAACCAAAAGAAGTTAGTGATGACATTTGCTAGCGTAAAATGAGAAAGTAACAGAGAATTAGTATCTATAATTATATCATTTATATTGACTTGCGGAAAATTACAATAATAACCATGCTTCTAATGGCATTCAAAAAGGTATGGCTCAGCCAAAACTGTATATGGGCAGCAGCTGAATACAAACTCAGGTGAGTCCTAATATCCATCAGCTTTGCCATTAATTACCATGTATCACTTTTTGAAAAACACTTCATATCTTTCTTTCTTCTGTACTTTAACAATTATTTATTGTTATGAGTATCATAAACTATGAAGTTAACATTTAGGCATGAGGCAATTGTTTAAAACATTTGCTTGATAGCATTAAATCATTACATTTTATTGTTAAAATAACAATAAATTTAATACCATATAGCTCTCAATTTAAGAATTTGTTAGAATATTAAAATATCTTTCCAATGATATACTTGAATTCATGTTCAAATAAACACGTGATTTGTATATGGTTTGGTGAACCGAATGCCAGATATAAGCTGAGTCAACTATAACACATCTCAGAATGTCTTCTCATTTTAAAAGTTAATTGGATAAAACTGTGATATATTATTGTTTCAAATGCCATGAGTACTAGTGTAGCAAATGAAGATATATATTTCCAAAACTACATACTTAAAGATAAACCAATATAAGTATGTTTTCACAAGTTCCATCATCTTATTCTTTCCAAGGAATATCCTTGTTTTTGATGTGTGTGTGTGGTATCTATTTTTCCTTAAAAAATTTTTTAAATGTTATATTACTATGGTGTTGCATAAAATTAACACATTAAAGGCAATTAATAAAGATAAATGAACTGTATTTTAATTGTACACAGAATTATTATCCAATCAAATATTACTAAGCTTGCAAACTTAGAGGATTTAAAACTTTTTCCATACTGTAATCTGTGCCATTTTCGCCCAAAATATAGGTACCATACATCATTGTATATAATGAAACACTAGGTAATTCTGGTTATTTATAATTAAGTCAAGCACACTTTTATCAAATAACACGTTTTCATCTCAAGGGGTGATCCAGTAAAACAATTTTTATTATACATACAAAATACAAATTCATAAAATTACCCTTCCAAAAAAATCAATCACTAATAATATTGAAAAGATTATTCAGATGTATACAAAGAAAAAGAAATCTTAAGAATATAAAAATTAATAAATCATTTATTTTTGTTCACTATAAAATATTTCACAATTATTGACAATAATACAGAATTCTGATATACAATGCCTATATTTGCTGACCCTATAATTCCCTTTGACCCACTCCAATCGGGTTTTTAATCTCACTTTCGCGAAGTATCTCCTCGCAAAATCACCAATAAACTCTATCTAGGCAAAACTCAGTTCTTATCTTTCTTGACCACAGTATTTTACATAGTACATGATTCATTCTTCAAATTACTGTTTTCCCTGGCCATGGCTTTAAATAACTTCTATGGCTTAACTCTTCATTTATTCTCTAGACCCCAAAACCCAAATGCCATATTTGTCATTTCTACTTTGATTTTCTACATGCTTTTAAAAGTTAACATGGCTAAAACAAAACTCTTGATTCTACTATATTTTAATATATATGTGCATAAATAAATATATATTACATGTTATATAAAAATGTGTATATGATATATAAATGTACATATTTTATATATTTGATTATATATCAATTATATCTCCTCCAGTAGGTCATAAACTCCATGAAAACATAGATGTGTTCTTGTTAACTGTTATGTCCTCAAGGCTATGAACAGTACCTGAAACACAGTTAGTATTCTATAAATATTTATTGAACTGAATGAATAAATAATATACAGAATTAGAATAAATGATTCTTCACTTTGCTTTTGCCTTGGGCCTTAATATAATACAAAAAACAGTTTTAAACCAAAAACCAATAGAGGGTAATAACTGATAAATTATTTTATTTCTAAGGGCATTATAGAACAATTGATTTCTTTGTTGCAAAGCAGAGTCTAGTTGATCCCGAACTATCAATAATAAAAATAATAATGATGATCATGACAGCCACTAATTGTTCAGGGCTTATTACGTGCTAGTCACATTTCAAGATGTTTTATATGTATTTAATTCTAATAGCAATTCTAAAAGATAGGTATTATTCTCATAAATGCAAATAATAAGGATGGATATAGAAGCTAAGGCTCAAGATTAAGCAATTTGTCCAACCTTTTGAAAGTGGGGCTAGAATTTGAGCCCAACTCAGTCTGACACAAAACTCAATGTTTTTAAAAGAAATCTGTACTCCAGCTGCCTTTTTTTTTTATTATAGTGTTTATTTATTTTAAAAGGATCCAATGTAATCAAAAGAAATATCAGTCAACAGTTACAATGTCTAACGCACTGCAGGAGAGTAAACAAATATAGAAAAGATATGATCCCTGATCCTACAGAGCTTATTATGCATAATTTAAGGAACCACTGTAGATAGATTTCAAATTAGAAAATATTTTAATATACATAATGTAGTTATTTTATGCTTTCTAAAAATGCAATAATCCCTTATAATACTTATTTTAACATTAAAATGTGGATTAAGTAAGACTCATAATTAAAAACAAACTTCCAATACATCTCCTTTACCCAGGGACTATCAGAGCATTCTCAACAGTTCTTCTCTTGGTCACATTTGAGAAAAGATGGCTTTCACAGGTTACACATACTCGTAAGAGCCTACTCAGTAGGGATGAAAAGATACACTGTTAGTTTGATTCTTAACCAGTTGCGATAAACCCTTTCTCTCCCTAAAAGAATATGGGCCTATTTGCAAATTATTAAATGATACTTTACCATAACACAATGTTGAATTGGCTGTAATTTTAAAAGCTTAAAAGTAAAATATTGCAAAATTTTTGTAGTAATAAGAGATAATGCTAATTGAGGATTATAAACCAAGCACTCTTAGTACTTAAACGTCTTATCTTTAAATATTATTAGTAACAAATTACTTACAACTCATTATGACTCATAAGTGAATCTCTACACATATGTTTAAGACCATTCCTTTATGTAATAGATTAGTTATTCATGCCTCTGACCATGAATATTTTCTATATTATTTTGTCCATTTTCTAGTTCCACAGGACAAACGGGAAAAAAAGGAAAATAAATTTACATCAATCAATGTTATTACCTCCCGTAGCTATTGTCAGGGTTAAGAAGAAGGAAACTAAACCTAGTGAAAGTATGAAAGATTTAGTACATGTGTATAAATTTCACTTATCCATGTTTTTATTTTCTTTACCAACAATAAAAAAAAAAAATAACTGGCAACAAACACTCAATAGCAATTGTCGGAATTCTTTTTTTTTGCTTCAAGTCTTAGAAACCACCAGTAGAAGAAAAGGCCTAAAGTTTTTAAATAAAGTACCAAGGAACTGGGGAAAGTGGTATTCAAAATATGTTATTCTTTTATTTGCATTGCATATTAAAATCATCTTGTTCCTACCTTGCTTTTTATCAGCCGCAGAAAAGAAGGTTGTTAAGATATTGAATGCTAATTCTCTAGTAGGAAGGAGACATATAAAGAGAGGATTGTCATAATTCGTGTTAATATGTCTCTAATAAACACTAGCATCCTTAAATGGCAGAGGTCCTAGGCCCTTCTTGTCATTAAAAAATAATCCCCACTGACTGGGCCAAACTAGTAAAAAAGAATCCAGAAAGCAGAAAACTAATCACAGTTTCAGCTTACTTTTTTAAAAACAGGCTATTTTTAGAGCAGTTTTAGAATTACAACAAAATTAGCCAGATTACTTTTTAAGTCAGTTTTGCTGAATCCCAGATCATGGAAAGATAATGTAACAGCAGTGATATCATAGAACAAGACATAAAAAAAAAAAAAAGTTTCAGCTATATGATTGTCAAAACACATCAATATGAAATGAAAAAATGTGGAGGAGTCAAGCACTCATTTGCTCATTTATTCAATCAGCAATGAAGACATAATTTGTACTCTTATACAGCATTATACAGTCTACCATAGTACACAGACAAGACATCACAAGCTCCTTGTTTAAACAATTGAGTGGAGTTACACTTCTGTTAGCTAAAAAATGGAAGGCAAGAGAAAGATATGAGGTAATGAGATAAGGATTTGATTTGGGGCACTTTGAGTTGGTCAACAGTACTTAACAGCGTTCATCAAAGAAATAATAAGTAAAACCAAGGAGATACCAATAGACCCGTACCCCCAAAAAGCTAAAATTAAAAACACTGACAATATCAAGTAGTGTTGAGTATGGGAAGTAACTAGAACTCTCATACAGTGCTGACAGAAATGTAAAGAGACCAAACCATTTGGTAACACTGTTTAGCAGTACCTACTAAATGCAAAATAGGTGCTTATCCTATGATTCAGTAGTTCTATTGTTAGGTATATATCCTAGAAAAATGAATGCCTATGACTATCCAAAGATATGTACAAAAATAATCACATCATCTTAATTCATAATAGCAAAACTGGTAACTACTCCAAAACCCATTAAGAGGAGAATAGACAGATTGATGTACAAAGAATAGAATACTATACTGCAATAAAAAAGAATAAACTACTAATCCTATCAAAACTATGCATGACTATCACTAACATGTTGAATGTAAAAAATCAGCCATTAATTAGTATATACTATATGATATAATTTAAATAAAATTTAAAAACCAGGAAAAGAAGATGATAAAGTAGTAACAGTGGTTACCACTGAGGTAGTCTTCTAGGGTGCAGGGATGCTCTATATTCTCATCTGGGTAGCAATTATAACTGTATATTCATTCATAAAAATTCATGGAATTGTACATTCAAAATGTACGTCTTTTTTTTTTACACGTATGCCAGACTTTGCTTAACACAAAATGTTATAGAAAAAGTATAATCAGGAAATTAACAAGGAATAACTGTAATTATAACATATAGTTAAGCCATCAAAAGAGAAAAAAAGTAAGATTATAGATTTTTACCCACATTTATTAGTGATTATATTAAATGCAAATGAACTAAATACTCCAGTTAAACTATTTTCAGACTGGACTTTAAATACACATTCACCCATGTATGAGTATGCATGCACACGCACATACATACTGCGTTAAAAACAATACAAAAGGATTTTCTTTTATCGTACATTTGGTAAAAATAAATTTATTTATCTTTGCTCATATAAAACATAGTTTACAGAATTAGTATTAAAAAACAAAACATTTAAAGTACAAGAAGAAAATATAAATTAATATAAATATAGACCTGGAATGGGGAAGGTCTATCCTAGCATAAAATGGCAAAAACATTGTCATGTGAATGGAAAACAGATTGTGTTTCAAAATAATTAAAATTTCTGAGACACGTGTACAACAAACCTGTAAGAATATTTACATATTAATTTTTAAAATAGGGTAAAATATTTGCAAATTTGTAAAATATTTCAAAGTATTCATGTCAATAAGATTGTTTTTGTCTGAAACAATAAAAAATTAAAACCTTATTTTATAATGAGCACATTAAAAGTAGGGCATATAGAGAGACAATTAAATTTTCAACTTCGCATATAATAGGAAAATATAAATTAAAATAGAAATAAAGTGCTCATGACAAAAAAAAAGAGTATTAATATCTGGTTTTGTAGAAAAGGGCACCAATAATACTGGCAGTAGAACATCTATTGGTAGATATTTTCTCAAAGGCAATTTGGTAATATATATGAAAGACCATAAAATGTACATAACCTTTAGTCTATGTCAAGTAATTAACACCAATGTAATAATTACATAAATGAGTTATGTAATTATTCATTTAGTCTATGTCAAGTAATTAACACCAATGTAATAATTACATAAGTGAATTATGTAATTATTCATCTCCTAATTCAATGTAACATTGTGAAAACAGCAAAAACTGGAAACAAAGTGAATTTCAAACAGTAGTAATTTGTTTAAATATTTGTGGTATATTTTTATAGCAGGACATTATACAGCAAATATACCATGTTTTTGCTTGTTAATATAAAAATGTTAATGAAAAATTGCTACATAAAAAGTGCTGCTTTAAGAGCAGTGAATGTGTATATATATGTGGGTTTTCATAATGGCATAATCTTGAATAAGCAAGCACACTGCCAGTAAAGATTTCTCTTAGTAGAATGTTTGGGAAGGCAAATGATGATAGAAGCAAATCAGGCAGCCAAGCATCAACTCACTTTTACCTCTATAAACAGTGAAAAGCAAGTAATGTAGTTAAGAATAATTTTCTAAAATCAAAAGTGCTAAAGTTCCAAATCATTGTAATAATATAGTAAAAGTTATCAGCTTAAATTATAGTAATGTCATAAAACTTGTCTCATATGCATACAATAAACTCATGAAGGATTATTTAACTTAAAAAATCCATCTATCCATTATCCATCCACCCAAAGCAATTGAAGTTAAAACATTTCTTCAGGCTTTCACATTAAATGTTCCTTCTCAGGACCTAAAGGAATTCTAGATCTAAATTCCAACAGACTCCATCACTTTTATCACATCAGACAAGGAAACTGATGTCAAGAAAACCATGAAAATTAATAAATTAAAGAAAGCATCCAACTTCAAATGTTCTCCTAATTCATCTCATCATGAATAAATGAGTAATATAATTTTGCAGTTCTCATGGTTCTGTGTTCTGATTTTTCTTACCTTATCCATATAACACAAATATTGTCCCTACATTGCCATGTTTCATATTAAATACAGCTTTCTAAATGCACAGAAAACATTTTAGTTGGAGTCTTCAGACAACCCGAAACACTGATCTCAAATAAAACATCTGCTTTGCCAGCAAATGTTTCAAATTGGAAGACATTTGTTTCGATCATCTCTGTAGAAATTTTTCAGCATTTTTCTTGATGTGAGGCCAATCACTTAAAAAAAATTAACCATACTATATATTTCAATGAAAAGCCCTTATTCACTGGTAGAAATCTGCACAATAAAATGTTAAGTGTTAACTCTTTCTTTACACAAAATATATTTCATTTTATTATTGCAACAAAAGTTTAAAGAAAATATTTTCAAACTTTTAAAATGTTCTTTCAGACATTATCAAATGTTTCATTTCTAAAAAGACTTGCCAAATATCTTAATAATGCAGAAGTTTTAGACACAACTACAATGAGAATCAGCTTTTCTTAGAACTTTTCTCCTAGTATGTACTGCTAAGATACATTAACATTTAACAAAAAGACAAGTTCATCAAATTCATGCCCTCTCAATTTTAAAAAACATTGTATATTCTGTGCCAAGAAGTTTTCTAAGTTGGTGTTTTATATGAAAACTTTGGGCTTTTTTTTTTTTTTTTTTTTTACAAAACCCTACACAGTACTATCATAACCCCATTTTACATGTAAGGTAATAACTTCAGAGGTAAAGTCAATAGCTCAAGATGACAGAGGTAATAATTGGCAGCACTAGCTAGGTCCACTTGGCTACAAAGACTATACATCATACTACCTCCTAAGATTGGATATCATGATGCAATACTCTATAATCAATAAAAATTAATACTGCAGAAGAATAATGGTAATAATAATAGTAAATACTTACTTTTAAGAACTAACTGGGTGCCAGGCGGTATTCTAAACATTTTCCAATATTAACTGATTTAACCCTTATTTGACCCCTATGCTAATTTTACAGATGAAGAAACTGATGCACAGAAGAGTGGAGTAACTTGCCCAAGGACAGAGCTAGTAAGTTGTTGGGCCAGGATTCTGACTCACATGCTCTGGCTACTGAGTCAGGCTTTTAATGACTACATTACAGAAAAAGATATTTAAATTTTTTGCTAAGTACAAAAAGCATGAATAGTATGATTCCAATTCTGTGAGAAGAGAAACATCATATAAATATAAACACAGAAAGTTTGGAAAGATATATGCTAAGGAGATTAATACTGATTATCTCCAATTAAAGGGATATTTTTGGACACATTATTCTACAATAGGTATTTCTTTTGGAACATAAAAGTACGACAAACATATTTTTAGGTAAAAAAAAAAATCTGTGCTTTCCTTTCACCACTATCATTCTAGCCTTCATTACCTTTTATCTATTGACTAATCTCCATGTTTAGTGCTCTTCCCCCTACCCCCAAACTCCATATGAACACTAAATTAACTTTGCTATAGCAAAATGCAGAATTTCGATTATATTATCATTACTATAAAATACATATGCCTACATATATTTGTTGACCCATTTCTTTTATATTTCCTCCACCAATATGTGTGCTCTTTCATGGAAAGAAATATTCTTGTTTGTCAAGAACAGATATAGTGCTACTGTAGTGAACTACGAAAGACTCCCAAAGCAGAGAGAAAACAGTATATAATTGGACTTGTGCAGCCCAAGTCTGTGTTGTTCAAGGGTCAACTGTATATTTTTAATTTCAAGCAGTTATTATTTGAATTATTAAGTCTCAGCCTAGGATTTCACAACCAAATAAAATTAGTTAAATAAAAATCACAGCTGAATCCTGAACTAGAACCTAAGTCCTCTAGAACTGAGGACTTAAGTGATACAACATAGCTCAGAATATCATAAATGGGAATGCTAAGCAAGAAGAAACCTACAAAGACAAGAAATTGGGCTAGGAAATTTATATTCTGTACTTCTTTGTACTTTTATGAAAGTATTTCCTACACACTTACATTGTTTTCCAGACTAATCAATTTAAACCATAAATTCACATTATCATTGAGAACACAAAAACTAATCTTACGTTATTATACAGGATCACTGATGGCAGAGAATTAGATAATCAGCATACAGTAATGTTCACACAATGGGAGACAGAGAGAAAATGCAAATGAGTTATGTAAACCACTAGACTCAGAAAACACTGAAATGATTATAAACTAGTTTTCTAAAGCAAAAGAAATTCATATATGTCTAAATTCGAAGGGACAACTACAAACTAAGGCACAATGTGTTTTACTCTTTTAAGCAGAAACATACATATTCTTCCAGAAAAATACTTCCTGTAGTACCAATACTAGAATTAAAATGGTGGTTACCAGGTAGTCATACACTATGGTAATGAAGGCAATGGTGCAATATTTCTTGTTTTATGATCCCAGGATAACGATCAGATCATGATAACATCACTGTTTAATATGCCTTTTAGTCTCATTTTGTTCATAAAGTGTTTTTAAATGCTTATTTTAGTTTTAGACCAATAAAGATACAATACTGTGACACTGCATGTTTAATAAATTAATAAGTAATGAATTAAATATAAATTAAATTAAATACAAAATATGTAATAAAGTAAATATAAAATAACAAGGAAATAGTGATTCATTTTGGCAGTGATTAATACCCAAGGAGAATTAATGTTTGTATTTTTTTAGTATATGTGCTGCTGAAGCAAACACATAATGTTTATATTTTATTCAGACTTTAGAATTAACTCTAAAATTTATATTTAATGTTTAAAATGAATTAAGCCTTCTAGAAAAAAAAACTGGCTTGGTTCTTAAAAAAACAAACAAACAGATAGAGCCTCTCCTAATGAGATATGTTATAATTTGGAAAATGTATTAAATTTACAATTCTTTCTAATAAAAGAGAGGATATATGTTAGTTGTTGCAAGTTTTCAAGTAGAGGTTCCTACTTTAATAAACAAGGAAAAGGCTTCCGGACAACAAAAAGAAATGAACAGTGAAGAATCAACAGCACACTAAATTTTAAAGATAAGTTTCCAGGGATAAGCCATTTTGCATCAGGTGCTTCTGGGGAGAAATTATATAAACAAAATTATTTTACCTGAGTCATTAAAGGTGAGGAAATATGTTTGTGTATGCTATGTTTGTGATGACTGTGTTTATGTACATGATATGTATATACTTTATATATAGTTTTCTACACACAGAGTTTTATATAGAGTTATATGAGAAAAAACATCCTATTAAAATTAGATAACCGCAAGTAACAGCATGTGAAGAGATTTATAAGAGGAAAACTTTGGAACAGATTTCAATGAAAGCAGTGCTGCTGTGGGAAGAAGTTCTGGCAACAGGTGCAGAAAGACAGGCACATGGGAAGGCAGCCATGAAGCCTGACAGAATTCTGGGAATAAAATAATAATATTTAGAATTTATGCCATACTTTTTTTTTTCCTCAAGCATTTTACACACATCAACTAATTAATCATCAAAACACCCACATGAATATTTCTCTCCTCATTATCACACCCAAGAATGATGAGTTGCTTCTTCTCGACTACATAGTACAAATCAAACTTAAAATCTTTCACTTTTAACACTAAATTTTTCTATAATTTTTGTCTTTTCATCCAGAATTAATTTAATCATTGCTTTTGGTATTTTCAACAGATTTTATTGCTCTCAGCAAATGCAAAATTCCTTATTTCAAAAAATTTCATTGCCCTCAGCAAATGCAAAATTCCTTATTTCAAAAAATTTTCTTTGAGAATGACATCAGGTTTATTAAAAGAATGGCTACATCATGACTGCTAAGGCTCAAATTCAGTCTGGATAGAGTATATTAATATAAGTAAAATCTATTGGACAAATAAATAGAACATTAAAAATTTCTAGAAAGTCTGAAGAAAACACACGCTTGGGTAACTTTTCTTGGGCTTTACAACATTACCGAACAACCATTTCCCAAATACTTATCAATCAGCAAATCCAATGGCCTTTTCTAAAATGCTCTGAATCTCAGGATATTAGCTACCATATCTTGTCCTTGGCCTTCCATGACAAGGTACACTCTCTTCACTAACTGCTATTTATTTATTGTTACTATTCCTCCAAACTGAAGGTGCTCTTCAAGAATCTTTCAATGGAAGTGGGTTCCAGAGCCAAGCTCTTCAAGTTTATATTCAAACGCTGCCATTTCAGTAGCTATGTGAATAAAGTGACCTCTGTGTTAGTCGTTTTATCTGTAAAAAGATGCTGGTAATATTTGTACCTAATTTATAGAAGTTTTGTGAAAAAGATATGTGATAAAATAAATGTCAAATTGATGTACAGTACATGGCACATAAAAACACGAACAAATGTTAGCAGTGATAAATGATGATGTTAATTTCTATTACTGCTATCCTCTTTATTTGTAAAATCACCTGATCTTATGGCTTCAATGATTCCTCCTTTGAGAATGACCTACAAAACTAAATCTTATTGACACAACATTTTTTTCTGGAACTCTAATTCTCATTTTCAATTGCCTACTGATTATCTACAATAGCACAAATTCAGTAAACCCCAAACTAAATTCATCTCCGCCCCCAAATTGTTGTATCTCTCATGCTTTTTCCTAGATGTAGAAGAATTTCCAAATACAAGTCATATTTTCTATTTCATTACTATGTTACCCTATGTTACAACCTAGACAATTATTTTAATACCACTCTTAAAATAAGGCCCAATTATTTTTCTCCAATTTGATAATATATAATTTGTCAGATTTTGGCTAAAGTTGTTACCTTTTTTCTTAAATTTAAAAGTAATAAATGTGGTCTATATTATGTATTCTAACATCATTTTTTATTCTAGTGTGATCTGTATATCAGCTCTACCAATTTCCTATCTTATATAGATGAGCTCTTAATTTCTTATCTATCTTACACGGAATGATGTATGATCTCCTATATCTCTTATCTCCAAACATTAACTGTATTGTTGATTTCTAGCATTTACATATTGTAATACTTAATATTTACAATGATTTACTTCCTTTTAATTTCTTTATAGTTAGTACATTACATTGATTTTTTTGTTGTGTATATTTAGCTGTATGTTCAGGATGATAAGGGATGCTACAAAATATTTATAATAAAAAGGGGATGTTAGGTCTGATAGGATTTAAAATCAATGTACTAAATAAAGAGCTAAATCACAAAGTTCTATTGCCTTGCTAGGCTTATTAAAGGGAGGAGGAATGTTTTGCTATTGATTTGTTTAGTTTAATATTATGGACATTTACTACATTTTATATAACAAGGAATAGGGCAATGATAATCATTACCATTATCATACAATTTTATAAATACCTATAGTATGTAATTATTGCAAAATCTCACTCACCTTATTTATTTCATATGTACAAATTCTAGGCCAAAATTAAGTATATCAACTCTAACATTTAAAAAAAGTTTTTTAAAAGTAACAAAGGTTACCTTTAAGAAACTAAAGTCACACTAAAAATAAATTCAGCAAATAGGTATATAACCACATGCTTATTAATTTATATGCAAATCCTAAATCTAAAACTTAAACCAGGTCATTAATTATAGACTTTTATTGTCTACAATAAGCAATTTTGAAATCAATATAATAACCTGATTATTAAGAGAAAGATGTCATCCTTTCTTCCTTGATCACTTCCCAACAATATAAACCTATAGGTAAGAATCATTACACCTTTCATTAAATGAGAAAATGAGGGTTTATAATTTCAGGAACAAGGGCCAAATATCATTTCTCTTATATCTATTACATATTAAAAACCATGTATTTCAGGAACAATTTAAAGTATTTTTGTAAAATTCTGATGTCAAGGATATTCTATTCTCTTATTTGTGTTCGAAGGCCACTATCTTTTGAATGGAGCCATCTTATTTGCTGGCTAAATTACCTGAGAATAAAATAGTTGTCTGTAACATAATTTATAAGTTTTTCCATAGCTATACTATAATTTTACAATACAAGAAGGGAAACAAATTTGTCTGCAGACAAGTTTGACAACTCATAGAAATTATTTTTTGAAATTTATATCATTTAAGAAAGTGACCCTGTGCAAATGTTTGTTGGTTCTATTATCCCCTCCCCCTGTTTGTCCTCCCCCACCTCAGCACTAAAGCACTGATAATTTTTAACACTTCAGAAGAAAAACAAGAGTGACTTAAAACATCTACAAAGTGAATACATACATGTTTATAGGCAAAGATATTTATCTATTTGAAAAGGTCATTTTAAAGGCTTCAAAGATTCTATAGCAATGAATATTTGCGGTTAGGAAGAATTACAGCATTTTGAACTGAAGATTCACTTTCCTAATGCATTGGGATCTGTTAACCTAAAAATCTCAAAAACATGTAATGCTTTTATGACATGAGTAGAAAGATGAATTTCTAACCATTCTAGCTATTAAAGATAAACAATGTTTCCAAGAAACACAAATAGAAATTTCAGGTCTTTATCCGTTTCTTCTTCTTTAACTGGGTACCTTTCCAGGATCATGTCTCCTATAAAGTACAAAGGATGAATGAGATTTTCTCTAAGGTCCCTTCCAAATCTAATATCTCATCGTAGGGAACACTTAACATTAGATACACAGGGGAACAAATTTTTCTAAGCAGAATACCTTTCTTAAAGAGAAAATGTATACATATACCCACACAGTCTTCAACTTCAGGGATACCAGATTCTACTAATTCGCATTTATCACAAAAATGAATTCCATGCTATTACTTACTGCACTTGTTCTCAAATGTCATACAAATGAACTTACATAGATTGGTCAATCTGCTTGGTGATATATTCCTAATAAGATTCTTAGTAACAACCTTTAAAATAATAATTGTTATTCTAGCAAGCATTTATGTAATGCTTATCAAGCCCTGACGTAGATCATTACCAAATATATAATCTCATTAATTTCTATGGGGGTCATTATCATCACTAAACTTAAGGAAAATGAGGCACAGAAAGAAGCCAGGATTTGAACTCAAGTAGTCCTTCTCAAAGTCCCACCTCGTATTGCCCTTTCTTCCTTGGCCTTTGCTCAAATCTCCAGCTCCTAGACTCAGTATGGTCTCCTTACCCTGCCATCTCACTCATGCCTAAGAGGGTCTACGGGTTGTTAATTCAAGCAGAGCCACTCCAGAAACCTGGCTGAGGAGGAATGGAAAAGAGAAAGTACATTATAATAAAGTTAGAATTTAAGAGAGGAAGGATACATTACTCATACTGTAAAGTAATAAGAGCTGTGTTTTTGATAAATCAAGAATTGGCTCTAAAGGCAATTTTATTGGAATAAAGGTAGCATTCCCTATGGTTGATTACTCTGTACTGCACTGGACAATAGATTTAGATTAAAATTAGGAACCATAACATTTTAGAGTTGGAAGATACCTAAACCGTCTAATGCAATCTTCCTCTCCATCCTCTTCTCTCCATTCCCCCCCAAAAGAGGCTGAAACTTAGAAAAGTAAGGTGGTTTATTTCAAGGGCTAATAAGCAGTGGCAAAACCACTAAAGAATCAATGTCATATACTTTTTGGGAAGCAACACATTTTTAAGTCCTTATTACTTGGTAATTACTGAATATAGTACAGTACTAAAGCACAAAAAGATCTCAACAAAATGAAGGAATAAGAAGAGGAAGAGTTGGAATTGGTTTTTCCTATAAAACCAATTACTCCATTAATACTTCAGACAACTAGAGATCCACCTTTCCCTTGCTCTGCTTTCTCAATTCTCTTTTCCTATTGCTCTCAATTCTGATCCTTCCAGAATGCATGCTATTAGGAAGTGCTCCTTTCTATCTTCCACAGTATCTTAATTTCCAGCAACCTTAATACGGCTCTCCCTTCCTCAATAAAATACAAGAAACTTGCCTAGCCTTGTCTTACAAATTCACCGGCAACTCACAAATTCACTTAAATCATATGCTAAAATCATCCCATATTGAGACTGACACAAATTCAAATGCACAAATTAGAATGAAATTCTTTTCAGAGAGAGAACTGAGAGAAATAGAGAGACTTTGTATGTAAGAGAGTTAAGGGCAGTAGCATTTTTAATATATACTATGTATCAGGCATTATAATTGGTATTTTGCACATTATTTCATAAAATGAGCACAACAGCCCTATGAGATAGCCTGTATTAACTTCTTTTACACATAATACTATTGAAGCTTTAAGAAACCAACTTGTCCAAAGTAGTACAAAACTAAAATACAAACCTCTGAAATCTGTTTTATTCAAACATTTATTATCAAAATCTACATGTTTTTCATACACTCATTCAATAAGCTGCTAATGTCTATTTCGATCTATTAAAATAAATTCTAGAACCAGAAGGGAATCTGGATTTTATTTAGTGCCTCATACAAAATAAGTAAAATAAATAAAGCCCAAGGATATAAAGTAACTTACCTAAAATTACATAACAAGATAATGGCAGGGCAGAAATTACAATTGTTAATAGTTAAGGTGTACTTACTACCCTTTTGTGTAGAAATTATTACTATCCAAATTTTATAAATGAGGAAACTGAAGCAAAGGGAAGGTAAGTGGCTTGTCTAAGATCATAAAGCAGGTCACAAGAGAGAGGAGGGATAGAGATTTGTCCTCAAACAGGCTAGTTCCAGAGCCAGTGTTCTGAACCACTATGTTAGAATCTCCCTTTGAATTACAAGTCAAATCTTCTAATTCCCTTTCCAGCTCTTTACTGGAAACTCAATAAATAAAAATGCCTGGCTAAAATTAAGATAAACTCTGCACTTATGAGTCGCACATAAAAGAATCAATAACAGAAACATCAGATAAAAACCTTAGTTTGAAAATTTAAACAGCTCCATTAATTCAATTGATATTAGATATTTACATTTTTATAAAATGAGTCAATCTGTGGAGATTAACAGAGGCTCAAATTTTAAACCAGAACTTTCCCCAGCACTACTAAATTCTGCATTTAGCTCATGCTTCCAACTCTACCACATGGATGTTTGTTAAGTGAGCTTAACGAGTAGAGCCTCTGTCCAGAATCATTCTAAATTGGGACCTTAATTGTTTCTGTTTCATGAGTCAGTGGGTGTAATATTTTATCTGTTGGTTTTTCTAAATGCCAGTTCCATCATATTCTGAACATACTCTTTTACCCACTCAGTAGACTGGGTCATCAAGACAAAACTTTGGGATAACAGAAAAATGAAGTTTTCTAATTCTTTAATTATTCTCTCTTATAAGCTACCGACAGACTGATATTTTCATAGGCTCATCTCTCTCTCTTTCTCCTCCTCCCCCCTCTTCCTTATTTAACCAAGCCCAAGTGTATAAATACAAATTAGAATATTTCTTTTTAAAAATTATATTCCAAAATAAAAGTCTCCCAAAGGCTGTGAATAAAACAAACAGAAAAGGTGTCATAACAATTTTTTCCCTTATTGTTCTCCTTGAACTGTCGAATTATAAAAAAAGAATGCGATGTGACCAGTATATGCCTATCACTAAATACATAAACAAATCTCTAACATCAAAATTGACAGAAAAGAAAAATTTTGTATCCTGAACCCCTTTTCCCTTCTACCATCCATTTGGAAATAAGGAAAGAATTCAGGAGAGAGAAGGTTACAAGATGATTTGAGAGAGCAGATAGGCGTAGAGCTTATGAACCAGAAGAGAACCGGCAGTGTGGTGCAGCAAAAAACACACAGCTTTGAGGCCATATAATACTAATGCTATCACTCTCTTGTTCTGTGATGTTAGAAAACTCATCACACTCCTCTGAATCTAAATTCGCTTGTCTAGAATGTGCATAAAGTAGCAGTTGGAGCCACAAGGAAAGTCTAAAAGTCTTGAGAAATAAAAGCAGAAACACAGATACACTAGACGATGTTATACAGTGTGAATAAAGCAGATATTCATGCCAGGGGCTGAGCTTCTCTATTTCAGAGGCAAATAACTGTACCTGATTATTGAAATCTGAAGGAAGATGGTGGGTGGGACCAATAATAGCAAGAGTAAAAATTCAAACTTAAAGATTCCTTTTCAGGAGAAAACTCAGGGAATACAGGTTTTTAAAAATAGCCAAAAGCTTATGTGTGATTCTAAGCCTTGTTGAGTGGAGACACACATAAATGTATAAGATGCAGAAGGAAGGGTAGTAATTCAATAAACAGTTATTGAATGAGGCACTGAGCTAAATGCTGAGAAAATATAGAGTAGGCATGATCCCTGCAGTTTTAGGGAAGAAACAAGTAAGTTACCAGATAATTACAGTGTAATTAATGCCATACTGGAAGAAAGAACAAACAGTATAGCAAATTGTGCAATAAACACTATTATGGAAGAAAAAAGGGACAGAAGCATGTGCAAAGTAACGGAGACCTGAAAGAATGTCATAGTTCTGATGTAGGTGGTAAGTAGGGCATATGGCAGAAGAGGAGGTTGAAGAAACAGAATGAACCTGGTGGTAAAGGAACTTTCACATTTGCCAGGAATTTACAGACCACTACACTGATAAGTGATATGATCAGATGTAAAGTCAGATTCATTTAACAACAAAGTGGAGGATATATTGAAAGTAAGTGACCAGTTAAGAGGCTCTTGCAGACATCCTGGTAAGAGGCGAGTAGGTGGTGATATGATGTTTTAAAGTAGGGGAGGGGTGAGATATTAAGCAATAAAGGATATCTACTGGGTTTTGAATTCAAGAATCAAAATGAGTAAATTATACAGTATAATATTTAAAGCTATAAGTTTGCTTTTAATTCAGGTCCAAATACTTGTTTTGAACATCAGGTCCAAATATTTGTCATGTGAAAACAAACAATTCCTTCTAATGAAAAGCGCTTCATCCACAAAAATTACATCTCAAACAGGCAAGTCTTTTCTTATTACCTATTTTTTGATCACTGTTCCTCTTTGTGAGCAGATGGGAAATTCTTCCTCTTAATCCAACCGAGGGCAGAAACTTCAAATCGTAAGAACTTTCTGGCATGGGTTTACAAAGACTGCTTAAATTTATTCCAACAACATAGTGTGGGAGTATTTCAGCACAGGTTGGAACAGTTTCAGTTCATCGTTACCTTCTGAGAATACCTTTGATAAATAAAACCTTATAAGAAAGTAAAGCTAAAGTCTCAGCTCTCTTGAATAGACAGCAATTATTCTCTTTTGTTTTTAACATTCTAACCTTTATGGGCACAATTCTCACACTGCTGCACTGCCGATAACTACAAGTGATAGCAACATATCCCCCATTCTTTAGAATAAAAGTATATAAATGTTAGGGCTTCTTGCTCAGTTTCCCTCCCCACCTCCCGCCTCAGGAGTGTGTATGCATCTGTAGGAGAATCTTTCATTTTTTAAAAATTATCCCACTTCACATTTAGTACAGATACTCCTAATGAACCTTTCCCAACTCAATTTTCTCATCTGCACTCATTTTATTTTCCTTCTCACTATCTCCTCCCTTGCAAATCCAAAATAATAGATATGAGTTTGTGTTTACTCTTGGAAGTTAGTGAGAAGCTATTGGTCAAATTCTTTTGCTTCCACAATATCTCTCACACAAATCTACCTCAATGCCATGGCCCAAATAAAGAGAATTAAAAAAGAACCGGGAAACAGGCAATAATAGGAAAGGGAAGGCAAAAGAACCAAAAACAATGAAACATGGAGCAAGAAGAATAAAGATAGTACTACACTGACACAGTATACTTAACAAATTGGAAGGTATTTTACTTATAGTCCAACTATTTTGTTGACAATTTCACACAAAGAGCATTGTAGTAAATTGGAGGGCTTGAGAAGAGGGGCCGATTAAACCTTTCAAATCTAACCTGGCTAAGAGTTTAGGACTGCCTGGCCAAGAGATTTTGATTTGCTGGAAAAATGACAGGCCAGTAGTCTGCATATATAAAAGCTGAAGAGGCAATATTGGCTCTAGTTGTATAAAGAGTGCAAAAGTATCAGATATTACCCAACTCCTTTTCCAAATTCCTCAGTTATCTTAGAGAGTGAGTGGTTTCCAATGGCCTCAGAATTGTATTTATTGACTCTTAATTTAAGAAATGCAAATTTTAAATGCAATTTAAATATCATTTTTTGCTATAGTGCTTTTTCGTATAAGTTCTTTTGTGGTTAAAATAATTTTTCTATTGGAAGCAGATGAATCCTGAACAGTCGTTTACCAGTTTAGTTTGGGAAATCCATTAGAAATACTGCAAAGAAATAAAAAAGGGCCCTACTCTCATGTTTTCCTCAAACCATCCTCAATCACCATTTGCCTAACCGTCCCCAAAATAATATATTTTAAATGCAGAATCAGACCTTTTAATAATTACCTAATCCAACTAAATTATCTAGAAAAATACAGTGGCCTAGAAGGGAAGGTGAGCTGCAAAGTCACAGTTAGGATTAGAGGCCAGGTCTCCTGATTTCCAGTTTAGAAAATGCAGGCTGTAACGATGGCCCTGGTGTGGTATGTCCACTGCCAGGCTACGTTAGCCAGACTAGAACAGATTGGGTGGTGTCATCCCCACACCCACCACACCCACACACACCTACCTCTGCTTCCATTTTCCAGTACTTTTTATCATCAGATTATTGTCATCGCCATAGATGGTAAGCACTGTTTGTCAAATGCTTTGTGAACAATATCTAATTTAATCATCAGGAAATCCTATGAGTTTTTTCAAAGTAGAAAAGACTAAAAAAATCAGAAAAGAGACTGAAGCCAAGATGTACTGGTAATAAAGCATCAAGCTACTAGAAATAAACTCAAATTTTTAAGCTAAATACATAGCAGGATAGGAAAAATGAAGCATATTATTACCTTGCTGAAGAACTATCTTAGCCTGGCAGTCAAACTGCCAAGTAATTTGGTATCAGTTCACATTTCTAATCTCATTTACTATACCTGTTAATTCAATATTATATGTCTTTGGGTCACCTTCTATAGGCTATGAATGTAGTAAGTTGTGAATTAATTGTTTTTTTCTGAGAGCATAGGGTTCTTAAAGGCACAAAAATATGTAAACTCCATGATAGCCACTACGATTGTAAAAACATAACATAAACTCAGGAATACTTGCTGACAGTAACGATAGCCACAGACATAATAACTATGAATACCACAGGTAAGAAAGAAGGAAATTGGAAAAGGTTGCAATAAAATCAGTATACCTGAATGACTTAGTGATGAGGAAGCATGCTGATCTATTGGCCAACCGGAAAATTGGTAAGAAGCTAATTTAGCTTAGATATAAAAAACAAAAGACTTAGGCAGGCACATTTATACAGAAGTGGAGAGAACAGGGTTCTAAAGCAACATTATTAAAATGAAGAATATAATTGGGAATAAGAGTGACTAAATATTACATGATTAAATAGCTAATCCTGACAGAGCACAGAATTGGTAAGTAAAATGAGTCCAGATATTAGAGAGAGGATGGAGGGAAGAGGGAGAGAAGAGGAGGGAGGGTCAGGAAATAAAGAGGTAAACAAAAAAAATAGAAGAAAATGGAGATTTACTCTTTAGTGAGTCCTTGAAAATGAAAAATGTGAAGAGATCAGCACAAAATATGGTAATGAGGCTCCCATAACCTACTGACCTTTAGATGTCATAAAATGCCAGAAAATGGATTTTTTTTCTTTGTAATTTATATATTTCTAAGAATTTTATGGCTGTTTGGAATCCTACTAAAACTCCAAACACCCAGCTAATATGTTTCAAATTAAAACACACACATGCACACACACACGATATTGGCAATGCAATGTGGCCAATCCATGAGCAAAAAATAAAAATAAAAACAAAATTAGGTTTGGTAAGAAGGCTGAAAAAGAAAACTCTGTTAAACCTCAAAAAGGTCAGACTCTAACTATTGATACTCTTAGATAAGAGAGTGTGTAATCCAGCATTTCTAAAAGTTATAAGCAAACCATTAAGTTCTTGAAGCACATTCACAATATTCTTTGAAAAACAGATAAGAAAAAAGGCATGATGAGTGGGGAGGGGACGGTTCTTTGGTCAAATAAGTTTGTATAACAGGTTAAACAAAGTTAATAATATCTTTTTTTTTGCTAGAATCCTTACATGCTAGTGTACAATGAGATTCTCCATAACATAGGTTATGCTATGTTCCTAAAACTTAATTGACTATAGAATTTTTAAAAGACTGTGTCATCAATATACTCAAGGGAAAATGACTGAAAAACCACAAGATCAAATGGTTGCCTTTGTATTCAAACATTTGTAAGGAGAAGAACAAAGACTATCTATTGTATTCCAACAAATCTAAAATCATACTGATTATAAGATGCAGCATTAATCTTATGTACCATGAAAAAAAAGATGGCTGCCAATTAAATTTTGATGTCATCAATTATACAATGTGTCTCAATTTCAATCAAATAACTTCAAAAGTAAAATTTATGAGGAATGATTAAAAGATATATAATCCATTTATTGTCTTTTGTATAACTAGATCAAATACTTTTCCTGAATTTTCCTTTGGCATAATGCCCAAATCTGGAATGAGACGGCACACTAAAGTACAGCCATAGGTTGCCTAATAAGTTTGTTATACAAATATTGTTGAGAACTTTCTATAAGTTATTAACTTGCTGGGCTCCAAGTTATTATTATAGGTAAGTAATTCCCATCTCACAGAGATGCTGGGAGGATTTAAAGAAATAGTACATGTAAAGTGTCTGAAAATTAGTAAGCACTTAATATGTGAGTTCTCTTCCTTTTTATTTCCCCTCAGTAATGCACCCTAGTGTTTTATTATTTTCCCAGGACATATTTGATCTCTTCAGCACAAATATCTTCCTGGTCTTGATTTCTTATTTTATCTTCCAAAACATGAAGAACACCTAATAAATTGCCCCTCACAAAAATCCTTCATACAAGTGAAAGTATTTTCAAATAAATACCAACATAATTAAGAAACAGAACCTTTCAAAAACATGTCATTTTTAATGAGTTTATTAAGGTCAAATTAATGCAATGTAAAGGAATCTAAGCAAGCCACATAATTTGTTTTTATTAAATAAAATACAGTGTTTAGTTGAAGAGCAGGCTCTTACTTGACAAATCAATATACTATTATTGTATGAACTAGTTTCTATGGAGCATAAAAGACTCCTCTCATGCACTGACAAATTAGCAAGTTAAAAAGAAAAAGAATTGTATTAAATAATTTTTAAGGCAAAGAAGGCATCAGGCAAGGGAAAAATTAAACACAAATGACACAGGATTCATGAAAGGGCTTTTAAAAAATCAACATGGTAACTATAGGTCTATTCAACAGATTAAAAAAAAAAAAAATCTTAAAGCAAAACAAAAACCTAAATACCAAAGAACAATTAAGCAAGCTGCCAAAAGACAAAATACTTTGGTGGGATGTCAATCAGTAACACTGAGCTGACAACTATGCCTTAATTAATTTTGAAACTGTTTCCAATTAGTTAGTATAGAACACTAGAGGCTTCATGCTGCCTATGACTCAGTGCACTGACTCATCCACCAAAACTTTTTTTACAGAAGAAATATCCAAGCACCCACCAGGATGCAAGATCAAAAGGAAAGAAGGTTCACCAACCTTCTTAGTTAAAGGCCTGTGATAAATTTAGATGACCGGAAGGATATGGAACAACTTTCCAGAAAGGTTTAATAGTCAGAAATAGCTTGAGAAGTTTGATTTCAGAAAATAATGAAAATATATTATTTGAAAATCGGTTTTGCAAATATGTCTATAAAAAATGCTGTTTTTAAACTATATATAGGATATAAATAATATAACCAATATTAAAATCTTTAATTAAATTCACCTATTCATCATTTGTAAATATCCTATATTTCCTAACTCCTTAAATAGCACTTAAATAAAATTTAGACATGAACAAAAGCCTAAAATCATCATATACATTTAGCCCATGGAACTCATATTTTTCAAATTTAGTTTATCCTTAGTGTGTTCCAAGATTACTGACCTTTCTAGAATTACCATGATGTCTTAGTTATTTTTTTAAAAAAACTACAAGACATTAGAGAAAAAAAGGTAACTAATTTTCCTTGCTTTTATTATAATTTACATCTACCTAATTTAATTTATTAAATGTAACAGCTATAACATAGGCAACTATTTTTAAAATAGTTTAGAAATGCTTTTGAGTTGGGAGAGTGGGTAAAGGACTGGAGGAAAGAAAATTAAAAGGACTAATCTCTGCAGGAAAAACAAAGAAAATCCTTTATTCAGAAAACAGAATCTAGGAGATGGGGTGCTTCACAGCCACAGCCAGTCTGAATATCCTGGAGAGCCAAGAGAATCCAATAAGAAAAGCCAGAGTTAATACCAAGTCAGTTCCCAAAACAAATTGCCAATAAGAGGTCTATTATGCTATAGATGTCTACATGTAATTTCTTAATGCCCTATAATTCAAAGAAAATTTGAGATGACTTACAAAGATAAATTAGTACAGAATGTAAAAAAGTAAAGAAGAGGGATGGGAAGAGGATAAAGGAGCAACAAAGATAGAAAAAATAAAAATGTATAATTAAAATCCATCAGTAGTAAGACTATTATTCAAAACATAGGATATAAAACGTCTATCTTTAATAAAGGCAGACCATAAAATTTATCTGAGTCTCCTAGAAGCCACTGCAAAAGGAGAAACATGTGCAGTTGCATCATTGGCCATATCCGCAAAAATATTAAACACGTGTATATACTCACAAATCCTAGTCATTCAAATCACCTTAAAAAAATAATTTCCTATCAGTCCTCACAAAGAAATCAAAATAAACTACCTTCTCCTCTCTTTCTAGAGTCAACACATGAGTTTCAAAGTTGTGTTACTTTTAATATTCTTCAATATAAGCTATAGAATAAAAATGAAGTATGATTCAATAAAACCATTTCTAAGAATGTGAAAATAATATGGTCCAAGTACACTGCAATTCTTCATAAATTTTATTTTCTCCAAAATTTTTATAGAGAGTTCAAAGTCATAATCTAAGACAAGAATCTGAAGTATGGCTATTTTATGTTGTTTGCTAAAGAATAGGTCTATATATTTTGACAGTAAGTCAAGCAGGAAATGTGGTTGATATACATATATGAAATCTAATGAGTCTAATGAGAATAACTGCCTGAATTAATTAAACAAGTGTTCAATGTGTCTCATTACATAAAAGATAAGAGAGTACTTAGTGAAGATAAAATGGTTAACTTGACCCCATTCCCTCAAAGGTTAGAGTATTGAAGGACACATACAATTAAATAAATAAATAAAGCAATGATAAGAAATATAATAGGGTTGAGTATCTACTGGAGAAGAACATAGCCTAAAAATGAAATATCAAAAAGCCTTTCCAAGAAGCCTGAAGCAGGAGTTAGCTCAGAGGTTTCATTCAAAAGCAATAGAAATGCCAATCGGTCTTCTTTTAAGTTCATCTTCCTTACCCCAATCTTTAAATAATGGAGGTACTTAAGGATCAGGACACTCTTTCATTTACTGAATGACAAGGCAAAATAATCTAAGCCTATGGCTTTAGTTTTCACTTACATGATGAAAACTCGGTGGCTTGACAAAAATCACTAATATGTCACTGTTCCTAGAAGTGTTTCCTGACTTTCCTCTCCCTAAGCCGTCAAAAGAACAAATGGTTTTGTGCTCCATTTCTTTCCCTACCCTCCACTGCAAGAAAGGCCCTATGTTGTCAAAACAGGGAGAAAAAAGTTACAGCAATTTAAATGATGAGCAAAGAACAAAGATGAAGGATAAGTTAGAATAAAAGTTAGCCTGGATGGAAGTAGAGGAGTAGCTTCTTCAGTTTTGAAGAAAGTGGTGGAAGAGCAACTGCATTTGATGAAGACAGATGTTGAGAAGGGGGAACCAGAACAATATTAGAAAGTATTAGCTATAGTAAGAGCTCCATTCATAGTTTTGAGAAATTCATAAAGGACTTGTACTATTTTGAAATAATTGTTGTTTTAACAGATTGTGTTCTTTTGACCACAACACCCTTTGAGGGCTGTATTACATAGGTTATGACTTCATGAGAAATAAATCTGACAAATTTTTGTTTCATGCTCAGACCTCTCCTCTGAGCTCCTGAACAATATATCTAACTCTTAAAACTCCAATTTGGCTGTCTGAAAAGTAATGAAAAATATGTCCCGAACAAAATATACCATCTTCCTTTTTAAAAAAAAGGTCTTTATCCATCCACTGACAAGGCCGAACACCTACCGTAACAGCTCCCTCTCTCTTCACCTCTTATAATTCCTCACCACATTTTGTCTATTTTAAATACAAAACCTCTCAAATCTGCCCACCTCTCTCCATCTAAACTGCCAACACTCCAGTCCAAACTATCAACATTTCTTTAGATAAATTAAAGTGCTTTCTAACTGGTCTCCTTTCATCCATGCCTTGCACAACCCACTTGCAGCCTACCATCTCTAATCTGTTCTCCACAAGACAATCTGAGTATTCTCTACAAAATAAATGTAATCTAGTTACTGCCTTCATGCCCAGCTGAATACTTTTCAGTAGTTTCCCACTGCTATTAAATAAAGACCAAAATCCTTCCTATGGCCTTGGGCCTAGCATTTTCTAATTTCTTTACCTTCATCTCTTTCCATCTCTTCTTTGCTGTCTACACTTAGTCACATTGGTCTTCTTTAGGTTTCTTAAAAGTGCCCTGTTTTTTCCCCACAACAGCTTTCATATACTATTCCTATCAGGAATGTTCCTTCCTATTCTTTAGATCTAAGCTAATAAGCCTTTCCCAAAACCCATACTAAATTAGAAATCTGTTAGCCACTTTCATTGCAGGGCATACCTCTCATTTATGGCAATTATCACAGTTGAAACACTGCTTTCATTTGAGTATATTACATCTCTGTATTGCATAACAAATTACCCTAAATTTAGGGGCTTAAAGCAATAAATATTTATTAGCTCACAGTTTCTAAAGGTCAGGAATACAAAAGCAGTTTAACCAGGTGATTCTGCCTTGAGGTTTCTCACAAAGTTGCAGTCACAGGGTCAGCCAGGGCTGCACTTCTCCGAAGGGCTTGTTTGAGGCTGGTTATCTGCTTCCAAGATGGCTCACTCACTTTGTGCTGGGTTTTGGCAGGAAGACTCAATTCCACCCTATGTTTGACTATTCATAGGCTGCTTAAGCATCCCGATGCCATGGTAATTGGCCTCCCTGAGCAAGCAATCCAAGAGATAGCAAGAAAGAAGTCGCAATTTCTTTTCTGACCTAGCCTCAGAAGTTACACACCATCATGCCTGCAATATCTTATTGGTTACATCGATCAACACAATTAATTATGGGAAGGAACTACAAAAGAGCACGATCATCTTGTAGACTGCCTTTCACAGTATGTTTGTTAACTCCAGGACCTAGAATGAAGTGACTATAATAAGCCTGAAATTACCCTGAAGTCTTGTGCTTAACCTGAGTCACAACTCTCATCCCCAAAACAACCTATTTCTTGCCATACTCCAAAAACATCCTCTTTAAAGCATTCTACACCTGTTTCTCAAAACTACAACCACTATTTCTAATACAACTATTCGAAGAGACATTGTCAATTTTTCTAAATATTCCAAGAAAAAAAAAAACTTACAAAACTGACATACCTTTTGTTATTTTTCTTAAATCAGATTACTCTTAATACTCCCAGGGGAAAAAAAGGATTTTTTTTTTTTTCTTTATGACATGATATATTTTAATAAGTATCACACTAAAACATTTTATTTTGTAAGATTTAGAAGCTGCAATTAATTTCCTTATGCATCATTATTCCAGTAGATCTCTGGACTTCCAATTCAGAGATGAAAACTGAAAGTTAAAAAATACACCTTCCTTTTAATCATATCAAAATCATACTGCTTTTTGGAATAAGTATTAATTCGATACTTTATTCAAATAAAGCATATTGTGATTATAATATGAAGTTTAAAAAAACTTTTTGAGAAATTGTCCTTGGTGGCAAAAACAAACAAATAAGCAAACAAACAAAAAATAGTATATTTCATATCAAAAGATGAAGAAATAATTCTCAAATAATGTATCATATGCCATAAAAAAGTGAAGTTTCAAAAGACAGATGATTAAAAAATTCACTTTAGGGTAAGTAAAAAATCAGTTATGGTTTATGAAAATCTCATGGGGAAGCCCCTCCCCCACAGCATGAACTTAAAAGCTGCTGAAATAATTTGTTAATTGATTTAATAGATTCATTTCCAAGATTATTAAAGGGCCTAAGATAAAATGAGAAGGAGACCAAGAACAAATTATTTTCTACCAGTTTAAAACATGGTCTAAGTAATGTATCAAGATTAAGGAACAAGAACAAATTGGATTTTATGAAATATCTAATTTTTCTCATATAAAAATGAAATATGTTTTAATATGGAAGAAATGTAACTTCATAAGATGCCACTCATGCATATAATCATGATATAATTACATAGTGCCATTTGAATCAGCTGTGACCATTACTGTGTTCCATTTCAAGACCACGTCTGTTGCTATGACCTTTATAGGGCAAACAAAAAGATTTCATTTTTACAACTCTGACTTCTCTGCAGGGATACCCAAGAGCCATAATAATTAATGCTAATCATAATGATTTCCAAGGCATGGGCATTCCCTCCAAGGAACAGACCGGAAGTAAAAATGTATTTCACAAAGCATGTATACCTCGGGAACTACTTTAAATCTTTACTATCAAGAATGGGGTTTACTTTACAAATGAAGCTTAAAACCTCGTAAAAACCTCATTTAATTCTTTGAGTAATCATTTTTTTATCACCCTAAATTTTTCTGTAAAATGAAAAATATTGTTCCATTTTACAAATGTCACCTAATTTAAAATAAGCACAATATCAAAATAGCACAACTTCACTAGACTGTAAACATTAATGTTTTAAAAGCAATACTGGTGAACGATTAGGATCACCAGAAGTAAACTAGCAAAGATGATTCTTCAAAAATAACAAAAACCATTAACATGGACAAAGGTGAAATCTATTAAGTTAATTAGTTTCAACAAAAGATGAAACTGCAATGATCCCCCTGCATTTTAGTGCATTTGGATATGTTTCAAGAAAACACAGAAATTTATTATTACATTTTTATGCAACATTCACTGATGGCAGGGGAAAAAAATAGAGAAATATTTAAATAGAAGAAGCAAACACTTGCATTTGTCTTCACATGGAAAAGGAATGCTTGGAGTGTAGTAGAAAGGAAGGAAAATGCTTATGCAGTTAAAGAGAAATTATGCTGAAATTTACTCTTCACCAAATCCAGACAAGGATTTTTACTATACCAGACCACCAAGTGTTAACATAATCTAGGCTAGGGGTGGATTGGGGGAAGAAATTAATGAGGACCAGAGGCTAAAATGGCAAGAAAACTACTACCTTGGAACACTGAAACTTTGTATCAGGATTCTACCTGACTCTGTTGCCAGTTAATTCCCTTCTTCATTATCTCTATTGTACTAAGTCACTGTGCAAAACAGGGTCTTTTTCCTTGGGTCTAATCCTCATGTTACTTTGCACCTTCTTTCCCTTAACCCAGAGGTGCTCAATGGGGGAAATTCGAGAATGTGCTTATGCTATAACAATCAGAGGATGTTGCTAGCATTTAATGGGTGAGGTATAGGAATGCTAGATGTCCTTCTTGTAATGCACAGCACAGTGCTCTAAAATAAGTAAAATTCTACAGGACATACAGTTCATGAATGGGGGGAGGAGAGGAGAGACAAATATCTAAGCCCGAAACTGAACTTCATTTTACATATCATGGTGCTTTTGACAAGGACTTAACATACATGAATTTTCTAAGAATGCAACTACTGTGTAAATTGAGAGAAATGTTACCAAAAATAGCTCTCCAATTAAGAAAACAGAGTCACAGTAATGCCACTTGTTATATTTAAATGGTCAATATAATAACCATCTGTCAGTCTGCATGTACAGATATTGCATTCAGTTATTCTGTTTATAATTACAGACCTCTGATACTTTGACAATATATCCATCTCAAATCCAATGACCTTCACCTCTCACAGTCAGTTGCTGGACCTTTTCTGATATCAGCTCAACATGTTCTAAATGAAAATTTAAATTCAAATACTCTGTCTTTAATTCCAATTCTCACATATGCACATCCACTCATGTTCTTTTTCTGTCACTCTCTCCCCAACCATACCACTTGCTCGCTGCTTCATCCTTCATATTTCAATTGTAAAAATAAAAATCAGAACTATCATATATAGAGTATGTACTATGTAGCAGCCATAATTTCATGTAAACATTTATTAAACCTCAAAATATTCCAATGAAGTAGGAACTATAATTATCTCCATTTTTAGATGAAAATGGAGGCACAGAGAGTCGAACTTGCCTGTGATCACACAGCTAATCAGTGGCAGAGTTCCAGAGCCCATGCTCTTAATCATTACACTATACTGCCTCATTTCTCAATGATTATTCTAAATTTTCAACATACCCCTTGAACCCATACTTCAATAATCTCTTCAAGCAACACTCAGATTTACATTATCTTTGATCTCATCACGAATCTCTGGCTAGATTCCTCTCAATTTTTCTGACCACTTACTTACAAGCTTATCTCCAATCAAGCCCATCCTCACTTCAAGTTCCAAAGGATGAAATGACTCTCCTATACTCAAGGCCAATCTTATACATCTGCTCTTGAACCAAGACTCTCTGGCTTTATCAGACATTCCCTCTTCTGTATCTTCAAATTTCTACTCTGGCCTACTCTACACTCACAAAAATAGTTAAATATCTATTCACCTACCTACCCTCCTACTCATCCACATATATACATACGCACACACATGAAATCCTCCACTGACATCCTACTATCCATACACTCTCCTCCTTTATTCATCTATTTTTTTTCATATCAATTTACACTTGCTCTTTCTTTCCCTTCCATATAGCAATCTGACAGCCAATGAACCATTATTCCATTGAAACTGCTCTGCTTAAGGTAATCATTTAACTATCAACTCCAAACAATATTTACCAGTCTCCACCTTTCTGAAACTTAGGTACATTTACCATTGTTGATGGCCTTGGTTTTAAAACTCTATTTCCTTGGCTTCCAAGTGACCAGAGTGTCCTGCCACTCTGCATACCTCTTTAACCATTCCTTCTCTCCTTCCTCAGTCATCTTCTTCTACCAAAGTCATAATACATTAGTTTCCTCTAGGTTCCCATCTTCAGGGCACATTTTTTTTTTACATGCAATTATTGAGTGACCTCATTCCCTTTACAATTTCAATACTTCCTTCTTGATGACTCCTCAAATTATTATTTATAATCTAATCATCTCTTCCTTGCTTCAGACTATTTCAGTGAACTGCCTTCTAGACAGGAAAACCTAGCTACACCTCAAATACACAAGTCCAACATTTAATTCATATCTTCCTCAAAACCTGATCTTCCTCCATTATTCTCCATATCATGTAGCAGAACCACTCTCCATCTGCTTTCTCACCCCCCAAAAAGAAGAATAATGTCAAGCTTTCCCCTCGTCATCCAATCCACCACAACTGCTCATTTTTCAAGTCCTTAAGATATAGAGATTGGTCTCAAGTCATTCCAATAGACAGTGTCCAGTCAGCTCTGGCAGAAAAAAAGTTGGCACACTGAAACTTGGTAATTTGAGAATGATAGTTTAATTAAGAAACTATTTACAAAGATGTGGACAGAGTTTACGGGATAGAGAACAGGGGATAGTGAATGGTTCCTGGGGGTCTAGCAACAGCAAGAGATATTACCATCACTAAGTCTGAGAGGCAAGAGGAGTAAGTGATTACTAGAATCTAGACAGGGTTAATTACATAGAGAAGGCTTCCCAACGGGACCTATGGCTTTTTGAGAGAGGAAAGCAGGCAATTCAAGGCAGAACAAGGGAGGACGCCAGAGTAAGAAGTACCATGACTTCACTTTCTCTTCAACCCTCTGGTCTCTAGCTGGTGTCTCCAATTGGTATAATCCAACCAGAAGCCAAAGGGCAGGGGAGCCAGATGATGTAGATGGTAACGGTCAGCTTCCCAAGACACACATAGGGTGGAGAAGCATAGAGAGTGGTTCTGGAAAGGTAAACAGAACCACTATTTACCACTGATGACCAGCCCATTTATAGTCAACTCTGACAATTACAAATAATCTATTATAGTCTGTAACAGCCACTAAAGAGGACATTGTTCCAAAATCTTCATTTTCTATTTTAGGAATGGAGTCTTAGACAATCAAGTGACATTTCTAAGGTCACACAATTACTTAGGAGCAATACAAGAACTGGACACCAGGTGAGATGACAGTTTCAATTATACCTCATGACATTGTAAACTGCCATTAAACAAATAAACACTCAGGTCCCCAAAAGCATAATCATTTTTTTTCCAAGCCTTTCTCAAATGCCATTTCTCTACTAGTATATTTTCTGAAGATCCTCATTTAATATCATTGTTCCCTCTTCCAATTAAAATAGTATGCCTTTCTTATAACACTTATCTTTTCAACTAGTATTACTATTATTGTCATCTACTTATAGATTTTTTCTCACCTGCTGAATTATAAACCCTAGGAGAATTTTAAATCCATCCCCACACATATCACCTAACACATGGTTGCCAAGGTGGTGTGCTCCTTAAATGAGAGAAAGCCCACTCTTCTTTTCCCATGACTTTCCAAGTTAATTCACACCTAGGCTCTGTCTACCAATTCTAGACTTAAACTTATTCAGTGTCTTCAGAATACAATTAGCCGTTGAACAGGAGAGGGTAGATAGGTCGACTTCAGATGAAGTTGAAAATCTGAGAATAACTTTACAGGTGGCCCTCCACATACATGAATTCACAGTCATGTAGTTGACCCCTGAATAAGATGGGTTTGCACTGGGAACTTCTGTATATGATTAGACCTGCAAGTTTCAAACTCTCATTGTTCAAGGGTCAACTGTACTGTATTCCACAAATAAAAAAAGCCTGTAATTAAAAAATAAAATCTTCTAGGTATTGATTATCCCCTCCACCTTTATTCACCTACTATTTTGGTAATGCCTAGATCACACACAGCACAGTGCCAGACACATAAAAAACATTCGGAAGACACATATTAGATTTTTTAAAAAATTCTTTTAGAGCATACAAAAGAACCGAAGTAATTTGCTATGACTTGATTTCTCACCAGTCATGATGTCAGAAAGAAAAACTTATAAAAACAAACATTAAAGTATATGAGTGTGACTTTCCTGTGCAACCTAACAAAATCACCATATAAAATATGAAAACTGGAGAAAATCTAAGCAATTTCAAATGTTCAAAATAACCACATCTATTCATAGACATGTTGTCCTAAAGTCTACTGACCCACTGTGTAAATGAACAGCATTTAAAAGAGCTCTCATTTCTAAGTCAGAAGAATAAATTAACATAGCAAAAAGGAAAACCGTCAAAGGCTAACTGATGTAGTATAATCAATTTAATGTTTTTCTACTCTCCTAAAACACTATTAGTATTTTAAATTATAGTCTAAAAAATTCTGTTGATGGTTCTCGAATCGTCTAAGATAACTACATAATAAAGCCTTACCTATAAAGTCTGAATGATCAGAAAACTCATTTCAGAGAATTTAGTTTCCCCACTCACATTTTTATAGGAAATCACATATCTGTGAATTTAGCAAAGAGAAAAACAGTGAATGCATGGTTTCTGCTCACTTTTGAACTTTTATGTAAAACATTAGAAACTAAAAAAAATAAACACACAACCAAAGATTTATATAAAATGTCCATTGCAAAAAATAATTTGTTTCTACCTTTATCACTGATATTATTTGAGAGAATACTATACAAAATATAACATGTGCGATTTTTAAGAATCTTGAAAATAAATGTCTATAGCAAGCATACACATTTTATGTTGATTTTGGGGAAATGAAAATACAGTCGCAAAAACCACATTCCCTGAATGCCTCTCTTAAACATCATACGAACTCTACTTGGAATTTTGAGCATGATGTAGATTTAAGCTAAATTATTATTTTAAATATTTTTAGAGATTACGAGTACCTAATTATAACATGTACTCATCTAGAAATTATACTATTATTCCTGGTTGATTGTCTACTGCTAATTTTTTTAACCCAATCAATTAGTACCATCAATAAATGAATACAGAAACAAAGTTTCTGACTTGGTTAAGACAGTTGCCATGGAGCATTCAATGGTAGCTCATGCATAAAAGGATCCTTCCATCTTCTCCACTACCTATGAACATTATAATTCATCAAGAAGGTCAGGAAAGATAAAATTAAGAAATTACATTCACAACTTAAGTGGTGTTCCCTGTCCCTTAATTTATACCAAACGGAGTCCAGTCTCTAAAAAGTAATAAGCCAACGAATAGATTGAGTATTAGCCAAAGGCACTGAAGCTATAAACACATGAAAAGAAATAAACAAAATTCAAATAATGGACCAGAGATGGATAACTGCATGTTCCAAGAGGGCGAACTTTGAACGGTCTGGGCAATTTCTTTAGTATTTATTTTTGTAAATAAATCTGTCAGAATAGTAGTGATAATAGTATCCATTTGCTTAGTTAGACCTATCTAGTAATATTTATTCTACATAAAATAGCAATGAAAAGTTTTCCAATAAATTGAAGTTACAAGATTTAGAATTCTAGGTGAAATACAATACTGCATATACTGTGGACTATCAAGTAGGTATTGTGGAATTTGGATGAAATATTAATTATCGCAAAGGAAGAGTAAATCTTAAATACAAGTAAGAAAAGCCTAGTTGTTGAAGGTATTAGTATGAATCATTTTAACTTTTACTTGAGTTATTCACAGAGCCAGAAAACAACCTTTCCTTCAAGTCCTGGGCCAATGAGCCCAAAGTAATGAAGTAGATGAAACTAGGCAGCCGTTCACATTCCTACTTTCTTTACATATCTACCAACTTTTATTATCCACTCTTTTTCTATCTCCCAGGCTTTTTTTACAGTTTTGATATTCAATGTGTTATCCAAGGTTTCCTCCTTTCTGCCTTGACAATCATATCTATTCTCAAGGGTTTAAATATCACCTGTGTGGTGCATTAAATCTTCAATATCTCATTCCTGCCTCATTTCCATTAGTGGCCATTTCAAGTGAAAGCCCAACCTCTTCAAACCCAACTGTCCATCTTTCCACTCTAGCTCTAAATGAGCTTCAATTCCAGAGATTCGATGCCAAATGAGAGAGGAAAGTATCAAGGTTCCCCATCTCCAACAGGATAAAGTCTCACATTCTTAGCATACCTTACACATGGCTTCCTTTTCTGAATTTGAGCAAATGTTGCTTTCTAGTGTCTTTTTGCCTTTGCACAAAGTTCTCTGGTCCTAGAACTCTCCTCCTCTCCCTATCCACTTAAAAAATTCCTCCTTACTTCTGAAGATTCATATCAGCCTAAATCTCCTCTATCATCTCAAAACAATCTATCCATACCATATCTCTATAAAGAATGCTTTATTCATGAGAGCTCTTCTACTGCTGTTTCTTTTTTGTATTCCCAGTACCTAACCCAGTGTCTGACATAAATATGATGTTTAATAAATGTTGGCTCTGTCCTGTGCTTTTTACCTCCAAAATATCTTACAAACCTGTCCAATCCTCTCCAACTCCACAACTATCACGATTCATTACCTTTTGTCTGGATAAGAGCCTAGTGATTGTCTGGACCAATTCATTCTCAATAGTGTAGACAGAATAATCTTTTAAAAAGCGGACCTAATCATCTCTGACCTCCACCTCACTATTCAACTTCATCTTTCACCACCTCCCCTTGGCATTTCCAGCTCAGTCAGTGGCTTGCTTACAATCCTTGATTCATTCTTACCATGCTCCCGCCCAACATATAACCTTTACACAGGTTCTCTCTTCTCTCTGAAGTGTTCTTTGCTCTTAACCTATTTAAGTCTTGAAATTCTTGGCTTTTGGTTACTTCCCCCTCAGAGAAGCCTTCCCAGACCTCCTTGACCAGTTTAAATCCACCTGTTAAGTGATCTCATAGCACCCTACATTCTCTTTCACAGCAGTGGAAATTTCACATTCTCTTGGATAATTACTTGATAAATGCCTGTCTCCCCCACTAAATTTTAAGCTCCTTAGGAGCTAAGATTATGCCCAATTTTGCTCCACATTGTATCCCCAGCACCAAGAGCAATGCGCCTGTTATATAGTAGAAGCTCAATAGATATTTATTGAATAAATGAGGCAGTGATCTCATTTTCACACTGAAACTCAGACTTAAGAGCTCACTGCCATTTTTTTCTTCTCTTCACTCAATCCCTTGCCACATTTATCCTTTCTTCTCTTCACTCAATCCCTTGCCACATTTATCCACTTAACGTCTCTCTTACCAGTACCTCTCTTTTCATTCCTTCGTTCAGTAATTATTTCAATAAATATTTATGGAGTACCTTCTATATGGCAGACTTCAACATTGAAGAGGCAGTTGTAAAAAACAGATAAACATCCAAGCTTTCATGTAGTTTATATTCTAGGGTGCCATGACGGAAGGGCATGGGGGAGGAGCGTAATCGACAGTTAAGAAGCAAGATGAAAATGAAATACATAGCATGTTAGTGATAAGTACTAAGTAGAAAGAAAAAAAGCAAGGAAGGGGGATAGCAACTATTGGGGGATGGTAGTAGGAATTTTAGATAGGGTGGCCAGGGAAGGTGTTTCTGAAAAGGTGTCATTTGAATAAAAACCTGAAGTGAGGGAGCCAGTCATGTGGATATCTAGGGGATGAGTATTCCAGGTTTACTGACTTAATAAATGTGCTATCTACTTTCACGTAGAAACTCTCAATTTGCTTAGATTAGCTGTATTGGAAAATTTAGTGAAGATGACTTTGCTAGAACTGGGCATACTAAGAAATAACTATCAGCAGAAAAAATAAAAAGGCACCCAGAAATATATAGCCATGAAGAGATTTAAAGAAGAGAGAAATTAAGGCACTTAGAATATCACTGTTATATAGGACAGAATAAGAATGGATATTCAAAATTACAGTACTACCTTAAGTCAATTCAAAAAAATTTAATTTAGATTCATATACTCTAAAGTAAGTTTATATTTTGGAAAGATACGATTTTAAATACTTTTTGTCCAAAAACCAATACAAAAGGGGTGAAACAGCAGTTACGGCACTTAAAGTGCAAACTGTAATATGCAATTACCCTAATGCAAAATCAAATATAAATATTAAAATGACTTACTGTTTTCTCATTTAGCTCATTAATTCTTGTTCTCCCATTATCACGGAAGTACAGTGAAAAGTGTCAGAGACCTGCAACACTGTAGTTAACATCCTAAACTGACATAATGAGCCAGAGAGGAATGCAGTATCGACTCCTATTTAAAATGTAAATTAATATCTTGCTTTTCATATCATAATGCAAATGAATATCTGCCTTTTTGTATAAAATGCTCTACTTTATGAATATAATTATATATTATTAAATAAATTAGAGTTGCTCCTGTTTCAGCAAAAATGAGCATTCATAAAATATATTACCTTTGATGTATCATTTACTATTAGTTCTGTTAACAGTATTAACATAGTTTCCTACTCTATAATCCCTTACCTTCTTTAGGAAATTCTTAAGCTATTTTTGGTGGGTAACAGATCATATTCTTTTTTGGTTCCTCAAATAGAAGAAAAATTCGTACCCTGAAAAGGTCTGAATGCTTGTGTCCTCCCTAAAGTCATATATTGAAATCCTGATGACCAAAGATGACAGTGTTAGGAGGTGAGCCTTTGGAAGGAGGAAGCCCTCATGAAAGGGACCAGTGCCTTATTAAAGAGGCTCTAGAGATCCCTAGCCCTTTCCATCACAGGAAGATACAACACAGCAAGGCACCTCCTATGAACCAGGAAGAGGGTTCTCATTGGCCATGCTAGCATCATGATCCTGGTCTTACAATCTCAAGAACTGTAAGAAATAAATTTATGTTGTTTATAAACTACACAGTCTATAGTATTTTGGACTGAGATATACCCAGTGGGTGGTCAATAAATATTTATTGATTAAATTATCTATGAACAAAAAACATTTTAATTTTTATGGTTACATCTTCAGAAAGAATATTTCTGGAAAAATTAATGCATTAATCATTTATAAAAACAATTACTTTTGGATTTTTTTTAAATATGTAATTATAAAACCAAAAATGTCAAGTCAGATGGCTTGGGTATAAATAAAAAATTCAGAACAGAACACACTGGAAAAAAAAATAAAATGCCAGAGTTTTAGATGGATACTTGTTTATTTTATCCAATTGCAAAAGGCTCAAAAATAATATATTCAGCATAACTGAACAAGAATGGTGTCAATCTACACAGAGAAGACTTTAAGGGAAATGGAGAATTTGACACTAACACCCACTTCTCATCCCTGACTTTCAGAAGGCCTGGTCACATATAGCAGAAATGACTGAATGTCCCTGATATGAGTTTCTCAAAAAATTTCTAATACTTACTTTGAATAAATCCTGAAATAATTTTTTATTTTATATGTTATCAATCATGTCTTTAAGCTAATGGCTCTTCAGGGGAAAACTTAATAACTGTAGAAAAATCTGGGCAGTTTGTATTCCTAACATGATGTTATAAAAATAAATATTAAAAGAAGAAAATACAATAAAACATTTCTCTCTCATTGTTATCTCCATTCTCTCTTCTGAAAAAATCTAACTTCATATTTAAATTCTAAAGTAGTCCCTAGCAAAAAAAGTTGGTTTCACGTTCATTCATTTAAGGTAGTTTGCTATTTTGTTCATTTTAAATGGATCAAAATCAAGGCTTTCTATTCAAAAATGTTGGTTTTGCATGTATTGCTCAAAGAAGAAATCATCTTGGTGATGATATCCTGTACTGGTGGTGGAAAAGTTAGTCTTCATGGGACCATTATGCAGATTATTTTTTAAAAGGGTGGGAGATGACTGAATTTAATTCCTTCATGATTTCTGCTGCAAAGGAAAAGTAAAATCAAAAGCATAGAAAAGAGACATGGTAGCAAGATGAGAAAGAAAGGAAAACATATAGTGAAGATGCAAACTCATAAGGTTTGGTTTTTTTCTCTTTTTAGTATTAAAACTGTTCCTTCAAAACATCCTCTTACAGTTTCCCTTACATCACCCTTTCCCCTATCTTCATTTCTAAGTCTCGGTCACTTAATTTATCCTATACTTTTCTTCGAGCAATTTATCTCTGTCTCCTGTCAGTATAAATATGAGGTTTCCTTGCCAGAGTGAAAGATCAATCGAGGAATAAGCTCTGAAAAAATCCAAGGAGCTGACCAATGAGATGGGTCAGAATACTTCTGCAGAGTGTCTTGAAGGCAAAAGTAGCATAATATGCTTCAAGTCTGTGGTCTGTTAGGAATCAGGCCGCACAGCAGGAGGTGAGCAGCAGGAGAGCACGCAAAGCTTCAATTGTATTTGCAGCCGTTCCCCAGAGCTAGTATCACCGCCTCAACTCCACTTCAGATCCTTGGGCATTAGATTCCCATAGGAGCATCGATTCCTGGTGCCTAAAAGGGGTTGGGGACCACTGCTCCAAATGACTGAGCACTGACATAGTCCCTAGTATACTGCAGAGGCTAGTGATTTATTCTCTAGCGACAAGGGAAAACTGGCTGACCTAAGGGATTAAGGGGCCTAATACAGGTCCTGAAGATCTTGAGGGCTGACTACTAGATTCATAAGAACACTAACGATCTAGGAAAAAAGGCATACTGCATAATCTGATTATTAGCTAGAAGCATTCGAATCCAACCAGTATCATTTATTTACTATATGGTTCCATTAGAACAGAAGCAGTGAAAATATTTCCTCTTCTTTCTACACTTAACATGATACTTTGTACAAAATGCTACTGAGATAGGTACTAATGAAAACCACAGACAATAATATATGAAAGTGCTTTGCAAACAGTAAAATCTTATATGAATCTATGTTGTTATTATTAATATTCTTCCCAGCATACATTGACCTCATGTGAAAAATTCTCCATCTTTATGAATATATTCAAAATCCATAGTTAATTTCTTTTGCTTTCCAGAAAGAAAAAAATATATACGACAAAAGAAAAAAATCAGGTTCTATATGGAAATTTAACTGTATAGAAAAATACTGTATACCAAAGAGAAAATAAACATGGCAATGATAAAATATATGCTTAAATTAGGATATAATGTGATAGAACTTCTCATATATTGAAGACCCAAACAAATCAAGTAATAGTTTATAAAGAACAATAAAGAGAAAATAAGTTGCCACAAAACTGCACATAAATACTTTCTATGACAACATTCATCAAAATAAATAAAATCTTTAAATGCACATTACCTCCTAATAAATGGCATTTGTTTCACACAAAGAAGGCAAAAATGAGCACCCATAAAAAAGGAGACAGCTTACAGAACATTGCAAGATGAGTCACCATAAAGCTTTGCAACTTGGTTTATTATAAAATAACATTTTAAATATGCTACTTACAGCTCAGTGGTTTGTTATATGAGGAGAAGAGAGTGGAAGAATAAACTATGTTATGAGAATTCACAAGGTCAAGGTACACTTCCTACCACTCTTAACAAAAATAATATGGGACTTAGAAAAACAATAGGAAAAGACAGAACCACTGGACCTAGCCTCTTGCAGTAACTATGATTAAACTATTGATCAGGGACTAATGCTGACCTAAATAGAGAGTAACCAGTACCCAGGATGATTCATGCGAATGTGCTTTGTGAACAGAAAAACCTCACTTCTTTCTTTTTTTTTTTTTTTTCTCTATGAGCTTCATTACAGAATGGACCTGTTTTCTTCCTGGGTGTTTCTTTATTGAACTAGAAAAATGGCTCTTAAATCAATTTAAAAATTCCGTACATATATCTTTTAGACATGGAAGAACATCATTCTCACAATCATGAAAGCACATTTATTTTGAGGTTATATGTGGATCAGTGATTTTTAAAATTGTGATTTCTAATTTAAGTTAAATTTTAAACAACAAAAAAATCCTTATATTTTCATAGCAAAAATGAAGTAAAGATTCAGCTTCTGAATGACAATAACAATCAAATCATAAGATAAAAGGCACTG
>NW_011888857.1:3791307-3793180 GCF_000151845.1 Pteropus vampyrus
TATATATATGCCAAGTAAAATTTGAAAAAATAACCAGAAAATTCATTTCTGCATCAATTTTTCACATTTCTTATAATATGATATGAGCAAGCATTTTGTAGATAACATTAACTATGCACTTTCCAATTAGAGAAAAGATGCTAAGTTTATCAGTGAGATCCATACTCCCATATACCCCAACTCCAAAACTCTAAAAGGAATTCTGTATTTGGTAGTTCAAATGAATAAGATGTAATGAACACACATTAGAGTTTCGATAAACTGTAATTCTTATAACAATAATTGATAAAAAAAAATTTCTATTAAATGATCAAATACAAGTATTCCATATTTAAACACCTAATTGTTTTATGTTTACTACTGCTGGCTCCCTAAAAGATTTTAAATACCTTAACAATATTAAATTGTTCATTCCATCACAAATTAGTGTAGGCCACCTAAAAATGCAAATAGAAGCCCAAATAACAGATAACAAAATAAGTGTCATTAATATAATACTGTATATTATAAACACAAAGCTAATCATGAAATCCAACACTAATGAGATTTAAAAATATATATGAAAACATACTTTAGAAGTATACATAGAAAAAAATCTTCAAGAAATAATCTGCAATAGTAAAATAAAAAAGCAATATTTGGTTTACTTGAATATTCTCATATAATTATAAAATAATCCTCTATGTTAGGAACCCTAAAGTAATATAAAAAAAATTATGTTTTCACGAAAAAGGTAACTTGCTTTAAAAAAAATTACTATGCTAAAATACACATGACTTACCATCTTAACCATTTGTAAGTGTACATTTGAACAGTAGGTGTTAAATACATTAATTGTATATGATAAATACACTGTACAACCACGACCACCATCCAGCAACATAACTCCTATCTTCTTGACCAACTGAAACTCTATACTAATTAAACAATAACTATTCGTTACCCTATTCCCCCAGCCCTTGAACTTTCTGTCTCTATGATTTCATCCACATTAAATACCTCATATAAGTAGAATCATATAGTATATGTCTTTTTGTGACTGGATTATTTCACTGAGGAAAATGTATTTCAAGGTTCATCCATGCTATAGCTTATTGTAGAATTTCCTTCCGTTTAAGGCTAAATAACACTCTGTTGTGTATATATAACACATTTTGCTTATCTATTCATCCATCCATGAACACCTGGGTTAATTCTACATTTTAGCTATTGTGAATAATGTTGTTATGAACAGGAGTGTACAAAATATCACAAGACCCTTCTTGCAATTCTTTTGTGTATACACCCAGCAGTGGAATTACTGGATCATATGGTAATTCTATTTTTACCTTTTTTACTTTTGTTTGCTTTGTTTTGTTTTTTGCTAGTAGCCATCCTAATGTCTATGAGGTGGTAGCTCATTGTAGTTTTTTTGATTTGCATTTCCCTAATGATTAGTGATGCTGAGCATCTTTTCATGTGCTTATTGGCCATTTGTACACCTTTGGAGAAATGTCCTTTCAACTCCTTTGCCCATTTTTAAGTCAGGATGTTTGCTTTTTATTATCATCTTGTTGAATTTTATAAGTTCTCTGTATATTCTGATTAAACCCTCATCAGATACATGACTTGCAAATATTTCCTCCCACTCTGCGGGTTGCCTTTTTACTCTGTGAATAGTGTCTTCCGTTGTACAAATTTTTTAAATTTCCATGAAGTACAATTTGCCTTTTTCCATTGTTACTTGTGCCTTTTTGTGTTATATCTAAAAAATCACTGCCAAATCCAATGCTGTGAAGTTTTTATCATTTTCTTCTAAGAATTTTATAGTTTTAGATGTTAAATTTATGTCTTTCATTCATTTTAATTTTTATATATGATGTTAGGTAACGGT
>NW_011888857.1:3794410-3794837 GCF_000151845.1 Pteropus vampyrus
AAATTTCCATGAAGTACAATTTGCCTTTTTCCATTGTTACTTGTGCCTTTTTGTGTTATATCTAAAAAATCACTGCCAAATCCAATGCTGTGAAGTTTTTATCATTTTCTTCTAAGAATTTTATAGTTTTAGATGTTAAATTTATGTCTTTCATTCATTTTAATTTTTATATATGATGTTAGGTAACGGTCCAACTTCATTCTTCTGCATGTAGATAGCCAGTTTTCACAGCACCATTTATTGTAAAGACTGTCCTTTCCCCCATTGAATGATCTTAGCAACCTTGTCAAAAATCATTTGACCAGATATGCAAGGTTTCTTTCTGGGCTTTCTATTCTCTTTCATTGGTTTATATGTCTGACTTTATGCCAGTACCACAGTTTTGATAACTATAGCTTGATAGTTAACTTTTGAAATCAGAAAGTAC
>NW_011888857.1:3794887-3846994 GCF_000151845.1 Pteropus vampyrus
TATTCTCTTTCATTGGTTTATATGTCTGACTTTATGCCAGTACCACAGTTTTGATAACTATAGCTTGATAGTTAACTTTTGAAATCAGAAAGTACCAGTCCTCCAGGTTTGTTCTTTTTCAAGATTGTTTTGACTATTTGAGGTCCCTTGAGATTCCATACGAAGTTTAGAATGGGTTTTTCTGTGTCTGCAAAAAACATCATTGGGATTTTGATATAGATTGCATTGAATCTGTAGATCACTTCGGGCAGTATTGACATTCTAACAATATTAAGTATTCCAATCTACAAATATAAAATATTTCATTTTTTTATGCCTTCTTTAATTTCTTTCAGCAATGTTTTGTAGTTTTCATCGTACAGGTCTTTCAGCTCCTTTAATTCCTAATCATTTTACTCTTTTTGATGCTATTACAAATTTAATTGCTGACTGTTTATATATTAGTGATGTCTATGTGTTGACTGTATCTGCCACTTTACTAGAGTCATTTATTGGTTATAATATTTTTTGTGTGTGAAATCTATAAGAGTTCTACATATAAGATCACATCATTTGCAAATAGATAATTTTACTTATTCATTTCCAATTTAGATGACTTTTCTTTCTTTTTCTTGCCTAACTGCCCAAACTAGGAGTTCTAGTACTATGCTGAATAGCAGTGGTGAAAGCAGGCATCTTTGCCTTTTTCTTAATCTTAAAGGAAATGCTTTCAGTTTTTCACCATTGAATTTAATGTTTCACTGTGAGTTTTTATGCAAGACTTTTATTAGGCTATGGGAGTTTATTTCTATTCCAAGTTTCTTGAGTGTTTTAATCATGAAAGGGTGTTGAGTACTGTCAAACTTTTTCTGCTCAATTGAAATAATGTATTTTCCCTCATTTGTTGATGTTGCTTTTTACATTTATCAAATATCTGCATGTTGAACCATTCTTGCATATAGATTTCCAAGAATAAATCACATTTCGTCATTTTGTATAATCTTTTAATATGCTGCTGAATTCTGTTTGCTAGTATTTGTTGAGGATTTTTGCGTCAATGTTTATAGTGTGTCTTTGTAGTGTCTTTGTCTGGCTTTGGTATCAAAGTAATGCTGGTCTCATAGAATGAGTTAGGAAGTACTTTCTCCTCTTCAGTTTTCTGAAAAAGTATGAGGATTGGTACTAATTCTTTAAAAGTCCATCAGGTCCAAAGCTTTTCTTTGTCAGAGATTTCTGATTATTGATTAGATCACCTTACCAGTTACAGGTATAGTCAAATTTTTTATTTCTCCATGATTTAGTTTTGGTAGGGTTCGTGTTTCTAGGAATTTATTCATTTCATCCAAATTACCCAATTTGTTGGTATACAATTATTCAGAAAACATTCAATTTCCTTATGATTTCTTCTTTGAATTACCCAATTTGTTGGTATACAATTATTCAGAAAACATTCAATTTCCTTATGATTTCTTCTTTGATCCATTGGTTGTTGTGTATTGTTGAATTTGTACAAATTCATGGATTTTCCAATTTTCTGTTATTGATTTCTAACTTCATCCTATTATGGTTAGAAATAATAGGATACTTCATATATTTATCTTTAAAATCTACTGAGACCTAATTTATGACCTAACATACGGTCCATCCTGGAAAATGTCCCATGTACATCTGAGACAAATATGTATGCTGTTGTTAGGTAGTGTTTTGTGTAACTTTCTTAGATCTAGTTGGTGTGTGGTGTTAAGTCCTCTATTTCCTTACTTATATTCTGTCTGATTGTTCAATAGACTGTGTGAGTAGAGTAATGAAGTCTCTAATTATTGTTGTACAACTGTCTAGTTCTCCCTTCAATTCTGTAAGTTTTTGCTTCATATATTTTGATAATCTGACAGGTGCATGACTATTTATGAGTGTTATATCTTCTTGCTATACCAAACCTTTAATTAATATATTTATTAACATATAATGTTTTTTTGATTTAATTAAAATTCTCTTACCACTTCTATTTAATTAAATATTAAACTGAGATTCCAAGAATATTGAAAAGAAAAAAACTTTACATTTTATAATTATTTATGTATGGGAATCTAAACTATGTTAAAAAAAGGATATTGATTTTGATTTCGAAGTTTTGCACTCAACTAAATACTTCACTGTTCCATAACTGACTTTATAACAAGTAAATTATATGTAAACAAATTTACATATAACCATTTTTTGTTTTACATTTGGCATAAACTGTTTATTAGAGAGAGTGAAAAAAAATCTGCTGTTGAAAATAGTATGAAAAACAGTGTTCTATGATTACACTATGGTACTTTCCGGGATAGAAAAACAGAAAACATAGGTATTAAACAGGGAATGTCAAATGAACTAAGGAATAAAACTCTATAGACTATACCATTTTCAGAACTGTGAGGCAAAAATTTTTACCATTATAAAATTCACTAATATCTAATGGCATCAATCATGAGAATCATATCTGGTGTTGCCTCCAGCTGGAAAGATCCAACTGTATATATTTCTTCTTAATGCTACATTCACCTCAGGTTGGTTGCTTGAAATGGGCCATGGTAGAAATATGTAAATAACAGAAATATGCAAACAAAAGAAATCACAGTTTTGTTTTTTTTTAAATCCACACTCTACCCCACCCCTCAGATTAGGTGTTAAATATGTAGCAATGCAATACTGGAAATATTATACTCCAGAAGGTATCTCGATGCAAAGATCACTTAACTAGCTACATGATTCTTTTAAGAAAAAACATTTTTCAAGTAAACAATGGTAGAATAAAATGTAAAATAAAAATTTGCTTCAAAGAAACCTATATTTTTAAAAATAAGGGAAAGGGAATACTACGTCTTCACACAATCCATTTCGCCTGAAATTTTAAGTTTTCTTTAATATGAAAAAGGCATCCCCTGCAGGTGCTATAGCATTGGTTCTATCTCTTAGAAAAGTTCCTTTTTCAATAATTTGAAGTAAAACAAAATAAATTAAACTCTTCCTCTCTGTGATCAATCAGCTCTCAATATTTAAAGAGAGCAAACATATAATCTCAGGATTTTCTTTGATGTTTACTCCCAATTAAAGATTATAAAGATTTTCAAGTAAAATAAGTGAAATGTTGCTACTGATCTTGAAAGAAATCCATTATACAGAGCATAATAATTTTTTTAATAAAGAAAATGATCATATCTGGTACCATGACAACTTTGGTAAATCCAGTAAGTATGAAACATTAAATGTTAGAATATCAAAAAAGATAAGAAATTTATTTTGAATATTTATAAACCCAACCTTGGCCTGATATTTATCATAATCTATTTTGCATCAGTTTAGATGCCAGTTCATTTCTCAGCCCGAGAATCTGTTCCTTCACCACGTTTCTCTAGTTACTTCATCAGACTGGGCCTTCCACACTGAGGCTGGAATCATAAAAAAGTCTTGGGCCCAAGAAGCTACCTCAGTACCCAAGGGACACTTCTTTTGTTAGTGCCTCACATATGTCCTCCAGTTTACTTTGACTTTTATTTATTAACTTAAAAATCATTACAAACTTACCATGTTGTAGGCCTTGTGCTAAAAAGTGAAAATATAATGGTAAACAAGATAAATATATCCATAGTTTCATTGAAGGCAGTCTGCTAAGAGAGACGTCCATTGAACAAATAACTTCATAAAAATTATAATGATAAATTATTTTAAATGCTATGAAAGAAAAATACATGACTCCATGAATGAATAACATAGAAATCTTTCTCCTCCGGAGACTCAGAAAAAGCTTCCCTGGGAAAATAAAATGTGACTCAAGACCTGAAGGATGGTGATGAGGAGAGTTCCAGACACAAGGAACAGTACATTTTCAGTTCCAGACATGTTGGTTCCACCTTTGCTGAAACTTTTATTTTCACCTTTGCTGTCTCCTGGATTATTCTCTTGAATTTTATTGTATTAGCTACCAAACCAGACCCTTCCTATCACCATAATAATAAAAAGTTAATGTTTATTGAGCTCATACTATTTGGAAGGTATCATTCTAAGCGAAATTATATACATGAACTCATCTAATCCTTACAATAACCAAATTGGGGTAGGTTATATTTCTTCACTTTATAGAACAGGAATCTGAGGAACAGCCATGATAAGTTATTTGTCTAAAATTACACGGCTACTGATACTATGTCTTGCATGTCCATCATTTCCCTCATTACTTACTACTCTTACAGATACCCCAAGACACCAAGCCCAATTAGCACTACAAATGGCAAAGAATACCAAGTCTCCTAAATCCTCTCGACTGCCACCTTTTTCAACTAGGCAGGATCACACTTATTTTCACCAATTTTCGGAAATTAGGAATGAAAAACTAACCAAGGTAGCCTACATTAAAACATCTCTAGGAGCAAGAAAAATGTTTTTAGAATAAGTAATACATTCTTACAAAAGGCGATTGACCCAGAAAATGAAATAATAAAAACTGGGCAAAGAGAAAGAATTATAATTTATTTAATTCCTTCTGTACCTCCCAAGGGAGAGGAAGATGATTTTTTTTAAATTTTAATCCAAACTCATCAATATTTTGAATGTATTTGCAAAACTAAATTAATACATTGCAAATTGGCAATGATATAGAAGAAATTTCTAAAATCAATTATTTTTTAGATAAGTACCTTCTAAATATTAAAGAAAAAGAAATAGCTATTAGATCACCAAGGTCTCACTCAAAACTACATTAGATATTTTTTAAGGTTTCTATTATGATCAAAAGTTTAATTTGTAATTCACCATTGAAGGTGATGTGAAAAACAGTAATTAAGTGGGTGATTGATACAAGTGAGTGTATGACTCATAGTATGCAAACGAAAATGATTTTTGGAAAAAAGCTCAGGAAGAAAAAAAGCAAATAACGGATTCTAGAAGAAATGAAGACCTTTCCTGTCCAAGGACTGCCACCAGTTCTTTATTACTTGAAGATTAAGGGAATAGTGAATAAAGCTGTCTGCCAGACAGCAGAAAAGGTAAGGAATAACACTACCTAAGATGAAAGTTTTCAGAAATAGCATTCATAAAATTAAACTTTCTATAAAAGTTGCTAGAAAACCCAACTCAAATCAGAACAATGGAAATGTCAAAATAAATCAACAATATATTTGTCAGGAACTTGAACAGAATGAAACAGCAGGGTAGGTCGAGTTGTAGAATCCTCTTCTTTTATTCTACTTGGTTCCAGAAAAAAACATCGATCCAATACTGATTTAGTAGGAGACGCAGTGGGGTTTATTTTTGTTTGGTTGCTTTTCCACTGCATGGGTTAGTGCAACATAAATATGTGGCTTTTGCTACTAAGGTTCACCGAATTTATACAATGAGCTTTGGTTTCTCATTCCACTAAACTGAGTTCTCCTTTTTGACTAACTACCCCTCTCTCATATGCATCTCAAGCACATCATATATATTCATATATACTTTTAAATAAACTCATATTTAGGTATTGGTAACAATTGTTATCCTTGCATTATGAATCTTTAAAGACAATGAAGAGAATTTCATTTTGATGAACTCATATTTAATAGGATGTTTTATCCCACTTAATTTTTTAATTCATATTTTCATGTATATTGTGGAGTCCCTACAATGTGACAGCATTGAGCTACACGTTCTATAAATATAATGTCATTTAAGAATACTGAGTTTATTTTGTTATATATACACTGCCTGAAGAGAAAGTAAACAGAATGTTTTTATGATGAAGTAACCTAAGTCATACCATTAATGGCTTATGTATGAGGAATATCCAGTCATTTTAGCATACCTTATGCATATAGCTTATAACTTAGTTCATGAAAATTGCCTGCTCTAACTTAAAGACGTCTCAAAAAAAAAAAAAAGAAAAAGGAAAGCCGTGTGTGTGCACATGCACACAAGCATGTTAGACAATGATTCAAACCCACGCAGTCCAGTTACAGAATCATTGCTCTTAATCACTAAGCCATTATATGCTGGAAAAAGCAGCAAGGTCTGGCTTTTTAGATGAAAATAACTAATTTAAATAATAACAGTAACTTCCAGAAAAAGATCAGATTTTTAAAGTCAGCAAGATAAAAAGTATCACTATTAAGTTCTAAAGACACATTTGAAGAATTTTTCTTTTATAAATGTGCTTAATTTTCAGAAAGCTTCTAACTTTTTCTTTTGGGCTATTATAACCCCTATTTTTTTTTTATCTCTTTATAGATATTAAGGTATTTTCGTATCTAAGACCTTATATAATCCTAACAGCAACACTATAAATAACCTAGGTGTGATAAATAATTTTATGTGTCAACTTGGTTGGGCCACAGTGACCAGATATTTGGTTAAATGTTATTCTGGATGTTTCTGTGAGGGTATTTTTTTAAATGAAATTAACATTTAAACTGCTGGACTGAGTAAAGCAAATTACGCTCCATAATGTAAGTGGGCCTCATTCAGTCTAATGAAAAGCCTCAGTAGAACAAAAAGGAATTCTGCCGGCAGACTGTCTTTGCACACAAACTACAATTCTTACCTGGGTCTCCAGTCTGACAGCCTATTGTGCAGATTTTACTCACTAAACCTCTATAATCACATGAGTCAATTCTTTAAAAATCTCTCTCTTTCTCTCTCCATACACACACACACACACACACACACACACACACACACTCTCTCTCTCTCTCTCTCACTCTCTCACTCTCTCTCTCTCTCTCTCTCTTCCTGTTCCACACACATCTTGTGTTTGTCTTGCCTCTTTAGAGAACTCTGAGACAACCGGGTAGCTGAAAACAGTCTAAGAAAACACAGAACAGGAATTCAGATTCTTACTTTGTTTCCAAAAGTATCATTCCTGAAAAGATACTAAAATTTTCAAGAAGGTAAACTAAAATTCAGTTTCTATACTTTAACCATTTAGCCAGTGTAATGTTCTTGTAAAAGTTATTTGCCAAAATTAATCAACTCTGAAAAAGTCTGGCAGATTCTCAAAAAGTTAAACATAGAGTTACCATATAACCCAGCAATTCCACTCCTAGGTATATAACCCAAGAGAACTGAAAACATATTGTCCACACAAAAACTTGTAGATCAATATTTATAGCAGCATTCATAGTAGCCAAAAAGTGTAAACATAAGTGCCATCAATTTATGAATGGATAAAAAAAAGATGTGGCATATCCATACAATGGAATGATTCAGGAATAAAAGGAAATGAAGTTACAGATACATGCTACACAATGAATCTTGAAAACATGCTAAGAAGGCAGATATAAAAGGCCATATATTGTATGAATCTATTTATATGAAATATCCATACTCAGCAAATCCATACAGACAAAAAACAGATTAGTAGTTGTCAGGAGCAAGGGGAAGAGGGACAATGGGGAGTGAATGCTACTGGGTATGGGGTTTCCTATTTGGCTAATGAAAAAGTTCCTGAATTATACAATGGTAATGACTGCACAACCTGTGAACATACTAAAAACCAGAGTCATACACCTGAAAATTGTGAATATTAAGTAAATTATATCTCAATTTTAAGTGTCAAAAAATAAACTAATCAACTTACCTGCCCTTTTTGTGGTGCCAAACAACGAACAACTTCATCCACCATTACTGGAATATGTAATTTAGCCATAGCTTCAAAATCTCTATCTTGAGATCTGTGTAACTCTTGAGCTCCAGTTTGATCTGTTTGCTCTTGGGCTTCGTATTCATCATACCTTTCTGCTGTAGCATGTATCTTTTTTGGCCAGACACCTAAATTAAATATGCCAGCTTCCAACCAGCATGAAAGAAATTCTTTATAGGTTCTACAGAAATATGGGTATCGAAGCATTCTGTAGGTCAACAAATCTAGAAAAAAAATTTAAATATCATGATTGTCGGATTTTTATAAAACAATGCTATAATCCTTGGGGGTAAACAAACTAATATGCAATATTTAACACTGAAAAAAATGTGAGACTCATCATCTCAAACAAACGAAGGTGACTAATCTCCGTACGCAAAATGAGAAATCCAAAACAACCCAAGATATGATCTGAAAATATAATTTTTAACGTGGCCTGATAAGCTCAAAGACCATTAATGTTTTAACCATCAGAGATATGAAAATTGCTTATTTAATTATCATCTTTCTGAAATATACTTTTTGAATTCTAATTAAGTCTAGAAAATAGGTTCAACGCATTACTATTTATTTGAAAGCAATATCTGGATGATTGAAGGTATCATATATATTATTCTATTTTAAGCTTAGGTAGTCTTTTTTTCAAGTTCTTCTATTTGTTTTTCTCTTAATATTAAATCTCCCTCTTTAACTTTGTGAGAAACTGTCCCTGGAAAAAGACTGACATCCAAAAAGGAAGAGAGACAATTAGTCTCCCTGAAGGGTGACAATCTTGCAGACTCATCATGTATATTCTCTGACGGAATCCGCTCACCACAACCTGTATCAGCAAAGTTTTCAATTTAAACTATAACTTTATAAATGATCAAGTGAGCCATTTCATACCCACTTTTGTTTTGTCTGTCCCCTGTCCCCCCAAAACAAGCAAATAAAAAGTTGATACATTCCTTCACTTTTTCATACTTGCTTACTCCATTTTATTTTGTAATTTGTAACTTTAAAGTGCTGAGGAAAAAAGCATTTGTCAATACATGAACAGAAGATCTTTTGTAAACATTATGCTTTTTACTCAATTGGTTGCAAGCAACTTTTGATGCTACCACAGTATCAAAATAACACTACTCTTCCTTTCTCATGCATTATTAAGAGAAAGACTACATCTTTATGTCCACAAAATCAGATGCACACTAGGTGCTTAATAAATGTTTTCTGAAAAGAAAAATATGAATGGATGGATAAATTTCAGATTCAATAAAAATAACATTTTTATCAAATCTTGCTGTAGGAAATTTCATCATCTGACCAACCCTACCAAAAACCACATTCTCAACATACTTCAAGAAACGTAAATCCTGCTTAAATATACCTTCCCTTCCTTTTACAGTAGAAATTAAAGAATAATGTTGAAAATTTAATCACATGTAATGACTAGAGAATACACACATATCTATCTATATGTAAATGATATCAATAAGATATTACCTTGAGGATATGTCAACTTTACCAAACACACAATCCACAGAATCATGCAACAAAAATGACACAAGAGAAATATGACCCTCCCCCAAAAAAACAAAAATAAAAAGTAGACTGGAAATGAGTACTTTAAGTAAAAATTTGGTTGTGCGGCAGTGACAAATTAGCCAAATGAATTATGCCTTATGTTGTCCAGAAAGCTTATACAAAGTAAACCCAACTACTATCTAACCTAGTAGTAACATTTTTCAAAATAAAAGCTAACATTTATTGAGCACTTACTAAGTACCCCTTACAATTCTAAGCACACTACGTGTACGAACTCATTCAATCCTTACGGCAACTCTTAGAGGTGTGTACTATTATTTCCATTTTAAAGATGAGGAAAATAGAAAAGTACTTTGCCGAAAGGTCACATAGCTAGAGAGACATAAAGCTAAAACCGTAATTCTAGTATTCTATCCCCAGAGCCTATACTCTTAACCTCTAAACTATAAACACAGCCCACTGGTTCTATTTAATACACCTATGTAATTGCACGGTACTTTAACTACACTATTTGTACTATTTCATGAATTACATTTTTTTTTTAGGGAGTCAATATCCTATTGCTTAGTCCTACTTCACTTGGACATTCTATACACTCTGGACTACTCTGGAGTAACAAAGGGCATAGAGTGTATAGGTCTAAATAGTACAATCTGGAGTGTTTAAACAATCTGCATTGTATGTCCAGATTTTGATTAAAAAACAAACAAAGCCATCAATTTCAGTTTAGGAATTGGAACCACAAGGGAAAACACAAGTGGAATAGACAGAAAAAAAAGTTTTCTTTACCAGCATTTAATTCTTCTGGATTCATTTTCTATGTATTTACTCAACTATGTTCAAGGTACAACACCTGCAGATTTTCTTATGTACTAACTGGTTACTAACTGGGTCAACATGTAGAAAGGGCCACAATAGGTAATTTTCCTCTTTAGCTGTTTCCTTGAATACCTCCGTAAAAATGGAAGGGGGCAAGCTCCAAAGGGCGTTCCTTCCCTGTTCTCTGTAGCCCAATCTCCTACCTGATAACCCAGAGCATGCCTTCAATCAGCCAAGAACCAAACCCTCCTAAATGGTTTAACAGTTTAAGTTCCCTCTGGTCACAGGAAAGAAGCAGGGAGTCAGGAAACGTGGCCTCTAGAACCAACTTTGTTTTTCCTAGATAGGTCATTTAACTTTTTTCTCTGCCAGTAAAGTTCAGTTTAAACTGTTGGGGCCACTTAATTGGTCAGGTTACTCTTCTAATTGTGGAAATACAAGGGTGAGTGACACCTAGAAAACTACTTTCTCAACCGTACTACCAGTTATCATCTCTGCAATCAGCTTTTCCGGCAAAGAAAACTTTGAAAACTTAATTCCTAAGGCGAAACCCGACCTGGAGGCTGGTAACCAAACACAGAGAAAGTGAAAGTTCTAAAGGGAACAGGGAAAAATGCATCCTTTTGCCTAAGAATTACTCTCTGACGAGGAAAACTGTTTAGAAACTTCTGAACAGAGTGTGGAGGAGATGAAGCAAAAGCTGGGGAGGGAGCAGAGGTGTGTTTCCTTCGTCCTAGGCGTATTCGGCGACCCCTGGAAGTTCCGCCCACAGGCTTGGGGTGAGCGCCTGGAGAGCTCCCGGGATTTGGCCACTTTCCTCTCACCTGAGGCACGAAGATTTCTCAGTTGGCCTCTAACTTGGGCCGACGACGACCACTACGGTGCCGGAGAACCTGAACTCGCCGCACGCCTTGGTCTCAGCCATGGGGGAAACTTGAAAGGACGGACAGATTGGGTCCAAGTCCGCCCCAGCAACCGAAGAACGCCTGCCTTTCGTTCCGCCGCTTCCAGCCCCCAGATGCCAAAGGCTCTTGGAGGCGCTGGGGTTTCCAACTGGTGTTCCTTGCGGGGGTGGGGTGGGCGGTGGAGGGATAAGACTCTACCATTGACGGGTTTAAATTCACTTTTACTTTTTTTTATAAATGCCCGATGCAACTTTAAATCTAACTTTCCATTATACTTATCTCCACTCTTTCAGTTTACTATGAACCTATGTTAAATTTCTGTGTTCTCAATAACCAAGCAGGTAGTTATACTCCAATTTCTAAAAAAGGTGGGAATTTGTTTCCTTAGTACGATATAGTTATAATAATTCTGGTTCTTTTTCCTTCATTTCGTTACAAAATATGCGAGTCTCTTATCCTTTCTATTATACTAAATGTCTTGCCAAAGAGAGTTGACACAGTAATAACATTGATTATAACATTCAAATTTCTCTGCTTTAACTAAATATATATTCCTTAAAAATACTAGTCTCATCTAAACGCTGAACACTGCCTAATGGCAAGTATAAGGCAGAATTTAAATGTAAAATAAGTACTTAGATTAGGTGTGAAAACACCTGTGAGACTGGTAAGCCTTAAACAATGTAGGTGTCAAAAACAACAAAATTTAAAAGACCTCTACTTACTCAGTCACCAATGATCAATGCAATTTTACAAAAAATTGGTAAAACATGCTCTTTTTAAGACTAGATTAAGATAGCATCTTAATATCATTTAATCTGGAAAGTATTTCACAAATTACTCAATTCTGAATTAGCTTGTTTGTACAGTTCAAGAAAAACATTTTCCTTTTTTGGATTTTCTGAAAATTTCAGTTTTTCTCTTCAGTAAAATAAATAGTACCCACATCTCATGGGCTGTTTAGAGAATTAAATGAGATAACATACATAAAGTAAATAAAATGCCCAGGACATCAAAGGTAAACTACGATACAGTGAGTGTATATCTGAAAATAAAAAAAACCTTCTCAATTTTATTACCAAACTCAGCATCGTACAAATAACTATTGTATTTGCTAAGATATATGTAATACAACCTAGTAACTTTACTGATTGATGGTCTACCCAATGTTCAGAAACAATCATATAACATGCATCACAATATACAGCGCTTCTGATTTTCTTCAATAAAAAAATAAATGTCCGTATTATAGGGGTTTTCCATACATTATTTCACCTTTAATACTCTGCATTGGTGTTGCACCATCCTATTTATATGGTGATATTGAATATATGCACTGAGAGGGCAGGAATATTGACACAATGTGTACTATTCTATCCCTAAATTCTACAATAATTGAATGGATACGATAATGGTAATTCAAAGAACAATGAAATTCAGATCTTACTATTAAAAATCTCATAGAGTTATCTTAGCAAACATATTTCTCATTTTTTTCTAGGTTTTTTTTTTGTTTTGTTTTTAAAGTGTATTGTCTGAAATAAAACCTACAAACTAGGACTTAAAAGTACCACTGAATCCAATAATTAACTAGGCCAATAAATTTCAATGAATTTATTCTGTAATGCCATCACTACAAAGAAATGTAAAAACACAGCCAAACACCAAATAGATTCACAGTTAGCAATAAAGGGAGTAGGCCTGGGAGTCCCGAGACATGAAGTCTAAGGCCTCAAACCAAAAGCCATGGACTTTCAGTTAACTGAGGCAAACTGACCCCAGCTCAGTCCAAGTGAAACTACCTGGAAGAAACAGGTTCCTACATCTTCCAGAGCCTGGGACCTGTGCTTTGGAGGCCTCACTAGCCAATATAGAAAAGGAGAAAATAAAACCCAGAATCCATTAATCTACACCCAACAGGCTCCGCCTCTCCCTCTAGCAGAGGGCACACACCAACCCCCGCCCGCACCCGTCTCACCCACACCCTGAACCCAGGGACCCGGCCCCGCGCCCGCGGGTCTGGAGGTGGCCTGAGGATCCCAGGTGGCTGACTCCCACCTGCGGCTGCGGCCTAGCCCCGCCCACCTCGGGCACCGCCTCCGGAAACAGCCTTGTTCGTTGCCACGGCGACGCGGAGTCGGGCAGCTTCCGCTGGGCCGCGCGGCGGAGACTCCCGGTGCCAAGTTGCAGCGCGCCGCGGAAACGTCCGGCGTGGTGACGTCATGAAGACGGCAGCCAATGAAACGACGCACTGAGGAAGCTGGCTTGGGTTTGAATCTTTTGGTTGAGTTTGAATCGCCGGGAAGCTGATATCGAAGTGAGCAGTGACGGTATCCCCTCTTGGGCCTGCGGTGAAAGAGAGGTACTTGTGGAGAAAACTGGTCTCCGGACGCTCCTTTCGATGACCCGTTTTGCTGGATGCTGAGGGGTCCCGCCGCCTCATGTGTAGAAAACCAGGTGGGTTCGTTGACAATTATGGAAGCGTTAAATTGGGGATGAGGGAGGGGTTGGGGGGGGGAAATGGTTAGGGTCCCTGGGGAGAAAACAAAAGGAAGAAGGAACTCGAGAATACCCTAGAGCATGGCTCTGCCTGATGTGGATCTCTCGCCTGCTTAGCAGGAAGGGCAGGAATCTCCTGCCTTAAATTCTGAGGAAGTCGAAGTTTTAAAGGGCATCCTGGCCTCTCTCCCAGGCTTCTGCAGAGCACTTTAACTGTCCAGCATCCTACAGCGTAAAGTTCCTTCCGGCCTCCAAATTCAGTGTTTTGTTTCAGACACAGGTATAAATGTAACCCTGGGCTTAACTATCAAATGAGGACCCTTGGTTCACCAATTTATAAACTTTTCGTTCGGCGTGGTTCTGCTGTTAGCCTGGCAAAGGTCAGTCGGGAACCTACCCTGAGCATCAAAGTAAAACCTGCCAGCACTGCCTAAAGAGATTGCTGAGGATCAGATGAGGTACGGAAGAGATATTGCTTGGGAAGATGCAAATGAACGGGACTTTAAGCACTGATAATCAGTTCTTCTACCATTATTCTTAGTTTCTGCAACACTCCTTTAGGAGCTCATTAGACGGACACTAAGTTACAAACAGGTCAAGCCTGAATGCTGTTTACCCTACGAAAAGAGATTTGAGCAGAACTGAATAATTTTGCTGTATAATACGTAGTTTAGGTTAACCATTAACAATCAGGTAGAATGTGTTAGGCATTCTACAGATTTTGGTTGGCAGTGTTATTCCACCACATTCAACTCCCACCTTGAATTCTGGGAGGTATTAATGAACTTTGGTGCTAGAAAATATAAGATTCAAAGACTAGATAGTGCTTGTTATTAAGTTTCCATTTTATAAGAATTGTCTGTTTCCATACAAAGATTACCTTTAACTCTAGTAATTAATCGCTTCTGCTATTGAACAAATATTTACAAGTACATAAAATTTTCATTTTAAAAGTGCATCTTGTCCCACTATAAATCTACTCTGGATCAATTAAGGTGCACATAAAATGACATTTATGCTCTCAACTATAAAAACTAGGAGGAAAAAATAGCACAGACGTCAGTGCTGCCCTTCCTTGCATTTGAAATTTTTGTTCCCTGATGCTTGTAAATTAGTAGAAGCAGTTACTCCAATGGTAAAATTATTTCAAAAAAAAGAGATTTAAGTTTCAGAGAGAATATAAATAATAGTATGAAGGATAGTTCATGGTCCTAAAAATGTTTGTTGGATCTGAATCTAATTCAAGTTAGAGTTTATATTTAAGAAATAATTTATAACTGTATTGTTCTACATTCAGAATAGTTTGTGCAAAATTTTAGTTTCATTGTTTGAAACTGATTCCGGTAGAGCATAGTTGTTAGGAACATGGACTTTGGATTTGGACCTGGGTCCACATTCTGGCTCCCCACTTACTAGCTATGTCGTCTTGGAAAAATTACTCTTCCTAAAGCTAAGTTTCTGTTTTTGTAAAATGGAGACAATCGTAGAATCTACCTTATGTAATTATTTTAAGGATTGAATGAGATGATGAGTGTCAAGTGTTTACCATAATGCCTGGCATATAGAGTGTGCTTATATGATAATCATTGTTTATTATTACTAGTTATCATAGCAACCTAATCCATGATTTCTCAATTGACAGCATATTCAGTTAGAATAGATACTGTATGATATCAGACAAGCACAGAACAGTCATGAACTTTCAGTTTTATTTCAACATTCATTCAAGAGCTCCTGTACTGAGCCCTGAGGTTTCTATCAAAAGTAGGCAATATATATTTTTAACTAATTCTTTAAGAAACTTTATGGGGATTATGTATTTATATCAGGGAGAGTAGTGATTAAATACCTGAACTTAGATTCAGTCAGTTTGAGTTCAAATCCCATGTCTTATGCTTCCAGTAGTATGACTTTAGCCAGTTAATCTCTCTGTGCTAGTTTCTCCTTCTATAAAACAGGATTGATAATAATATACCTATATGATAGGATAGTTATGAGGATCAAAGGAGAAGTATGTAAATTGCTTAGCATACTTCTGTCTGTAGACTAAGTGCTCAACAGAAAGTATGCTATAAGTAGAACTTATTGTTATTAAATGATAATTGTGTTTACAGTAAATTTTATAATTTTTTGTTTTGTTTTGTTTTGTTTTTGAAATATAAATATCTAGACTTGTTTAAACTCCAAACAGTAAAAAAAGAATACAAAGTAGAAAGTAAGCCTTCCTGTCACCCAGATCTTCATATTTCCCCACCATGGGGCAACTGGCATTATCAGTTTCTATCTTCCCTTCCTGAGAGAGCCCCTGCATATACAAATATGTATGTGCCTTTTAAAAATACAGATGGTTGCTTGCCAAGTCCACTATTCTGCTCTTGCTTTTTTTGCACACATATCTTAAAAATCTGCATTAGTTTATTCATTTATTCAACAAGTATGTATTGAATCCTAAACTTTAGACAAGCCCTATTCTAGGTTCTGGGATACAGGTAAAGTCCACAGTGCTGACATTCTAGAGGGGAAACAAGCAATAAATATGTAACCAAATAATATATATTTTCCAGTCGGTCTAGACGCTAGGAAGAAAAAGCTGGTAAGGGATTGAGAGGCAAGGGCAGGATGATACTATTTGAATGGAACTTTTAGGAAAATCATCTGTGAAGTGACATTTGAAGAGAGACTTGAATAATGAACTGAGGGATTAAGATTTGCAAATATCTGAAGAAAAGTCTTCCAGGCAAAGAGAAGAGAAAGTGAAAGGCAATGAGGCCAGAATAAGACTGGTTTTCCAAAACAGTAAGAAGGGCAGTGCAACTGAAGCAGAATAAAGGGTGAGGATAACATTTGAAGAAAGGGTCAGAGAAGTAGATAGGGGCCAGATATAGAATCTCCAAGGCATGCCAAGGAGTTAATTTTATTCTATGCTGGGAAGTAATTGAAGAGTTTAGAGCAGGGATAATAACATGAGATACACAACATAATCCGATTACTTTTGAAGAAGTTATCAGTGCATACCATTAATGAATTAAATAAAATTTATTGTACTTGCATATAATTGGAGGTGAATCTTTAATTGGTTATATTTTATCTGGAGTGAAGAGTAGCTAATATTACTTAATAGCTAAAGTTCAACTTGGTTTATATTATCTTGCAACAATTGAAGAGAAATAGGTTATAACACCTCTTCATTAAACATAGCAGAGCAATGAGCCGTTTTATGTAAATGATCTCCCTGAAAACTGAATATTACCCTGGTCAAATGATAGTTGTAACCACCGCCAACGATTAACATAAAACATTATCTTCCAGTTTTCCTAATTTTGGATAACAAGAAATTTAGCACATTTTTAAACTTTTTTCGATGCTTCAGGGTCCTCGCTATAATTGCCTATTATTGCCAATCATTGTACTCTACTGTAATATGTTGATTCTCTTACAGAAATATATTGTATGTTTGCCTCTACTCTAAATGTGTAAATTCCTTTCATGGATTCTTTGTCTACTTTTTATAATTTATTTAGTTAATAAATTATTTGAGAGTTTACTATATAATAGGTTCACTATAAGAGATTAGGGGTATAAAGGTAAAAGATATATATATGGTTTCATTAGCTGTTATTTCTTGTCACTTTTATCCTTTTCTAATCATATGCGATAATCAAAATTTTAAAACTAGAAAAGGACCTTAGATATCATATAGTCCAACCCTATCGTTGTATAGATTGGCAAAGAAAAGCCCCTTCACGAGCTTGTTCATTATTCTTTCTCTTATACTCTACCCTCTCTAGACTAGACATATACCTTTCTTCTATATGAACAAGGTTGTTGGGAGTACTTATCTTTAATGTTTTAGTCCCAGCAACCAGATCCTTCCAGCATGTTCTTTTGATTCTATTCAGCAATACCACTTAGCAGTAGATATGACAAAATTGATCAGACACTGTGATACTATCTTCTGGATAATCATCTGAAAGTATTTTTGAATCAACACATTATTACAATATTTAGGCATTTATTTTGCCACTTTTTAGTAAACCTGGTCAAGGAATTTGCTTTTTGTGTATCTTATTCAGAATCATCTAGATGTTCATCTCTTACATGACCATGTAAGAAAAGAAAGCAGGCCTTATGTATTAATCTAAGAACAACCTCATTAATTCCTGAAGACATCAGTATATTTGAACATAGACAGATTTTTACATGTTAGTGATTCTGTTGCCCTTATGTATTTTTATTAAGAAAATTATATTTACTCATGTTTTGAAAAAGTAGAGGAAATGTGATACTTTAAAAATTAAGATCGATGTGTTAAAATCTGTAACAAGTAAATCTGTAAAACAAAGTTGTATTTGACATTATACTTCTTAAACCTCTTTAGATAATTGTCAGAATTTCTTCTTGAAATATTATTTGAATAAGATCTGTTGCCTTTTAAAATACCTTCTATATTTCCTAATTAACTTATAAATCAAATCTAAACTCTATAGCCTTGCAGTCAGGATCTAAATCTGGCCCCACCCTTATCCAGCTTTATCTTTTGAATGCAACCTTCACCCTTTGCAAAAACAAGATTTAAGCAAATTGACTATGCAGCCAGTTATGCCTACTGCACAAACTGTTTTCTACCACACTAGATAAGCTTTTTTCAATTCCCCCATCTAAAATAGGAGCCCCCATCTACCTTCTTGATCTTCTGTATCCCAGGGCCCAGAAAAATGCCTAGCACATAGAAGGCACTAAATAAGGATTTGTTGAATGCATAACTAGATTTCCTTCACAAAATGCTTTTTATACCTGGTTACAACTCATCACTTCCTCTAGGAAGCTCTCTATCAATCCCCCATTATAGTCCGCAGCACTGTTAACCTTTACCTTATAGCATTTGTCACAATTATACCTTTACTTTTTTGTGTCAGTATTTTGTTAATATCTGTTTCCCTCACTACACTGTAAATAATAATAATAATACAAACACTTGTATTGCATACTCTGTGCCAGGCATTTTTCTGTATTAGTCCCATTTTACAGATGAGGAAACTGAGCCACAGGAGGTTAAACAGCTTGCCCACTGTCAAGGTCAGTAAGTAGTAGAGTTGAGAGTTTAACCTAAGCTGTCTGGCTCCAACAGCTAATAATTAACTTATTGAATTGATTAGTTAATTAATTAATTAGCAAGAGATACCTTCCAACCTTGAGATTCTAAAGTCTATTTTAAAATAATCACCTAATGTTTTATATATGTTTATTTAACCATTTCATTTGTGTACATTTTATCTCTCATTTTAAAAAGTATATCAGTTAAAGTCAAAGCATCACTATTTCTAAAAGCTTTTAGAGATTAGTTTTTGATATCACAAGGAATGTGGGGTGCTACTAGCCCTTATTAGACAGAGGTCAGAAATGCTAACATCCTCTGATACATGGGACAGTTCCAAACAAGAAAGAATTGCCCTACCCAAAGTGCCAGGCATAAGCCCACTGGGAAACACTAAAAAGATAGATCAGTATCTTTGGGAAGAAGAGGCACAACTGAGGACAAATAGGGAAGAGAATTGACATTTATTGAATGCCTTAATACACTTAATACCTGTTATCTCTTTTTGCCTTCACAACAGTGCTCTGAGTATTATCTCTTTTATACAAATGAGAAACCTGAGATTCAGTGAAATTAAGTAATTTGTCCAAGGTCATGGAAGTGAGGCATAGGTACTTTGTGGGACTTGGCTAGACAGAAGTTCAAGGATGAAGAAAAGTGTTGTAATTCACTTGGGACCTGACTGTTAAAATCCAAATGACCATCTTTCCTCTTCAGCATTCTATTTTTGGGTGAGAACAGAGTCCTAAAAAGGGAGTGCTGTGTCCAGTGTCTTCTGCTTTTAGATTGTGTTGGCCTTATTTGAATTCTTTCCAAAAGTATATGGTTTTATGACTTATTTTAGCTTTATCATTGCTATTATTTTTCCCATTTTAAAAAACAAATAAAATATTTTAATCCTTCTTCCCCCTCCACCCACACCATTTTTTTGCTCACTTTTGCCGTAGTACTTTCTCTGTTCACTCTCTAAGTCTTCTCTCATTCAGGCTTTTATCCCATTATTCCCCCAAAATTGCTTTTCTCTTTGTTCTCTATGTTGCTAAATCCCATGGTTACTTCTTATTAAGTACTTAACATATTAGCAGCATTCAACAAAATTGATCATCTCTCCTCCTTGATTCAAAGCTTCTTCTCCCAAAATCTTAATCCCTTTTGAAGACTTTGAAATTTTTTAAAAGCTTCAGAAGGCATTAAGACTCTGAGGACAGCCTTTACTCTCTTAACTTGGCTTCTAGTTACCTGGACATTTCTACCTGGATGCATATTAAAATTCTCTGAGATGTACAGAACTGAACCCCTGATCTTCTCCCTAAAATCTGCTCTACCCTCCATTATTATCATCTCTACTCCATTTTTTAACATTCAAGCCAAGAACGTCGGACTCATTCTCAAATCCTATCTTTCTTTCATACTCCACATCTATCAGGAAATTCTGTTGTTTCTACCTCAAGAATACATCCAGAATCTGACTGCCACGATGAGTTGACAACATCATCTCTTGTCTATATTTCTTCAATGATGTACCTGGTCTTTATTCCCTATAATATGTTATCTACACAGCAATGAAAGTGATCAGATTATGTCACAATATAGAAAATTAAATGATACACACATACAAAACCTGGATAAATCTTTTTACCTGAAATATTAGTCAGACTCTGGTCTTCCACTTAAACTCAGGCACTGCAGCTAAACCACGTACAATCACAGCTAGGCTGGTTACCCAGAAAACCTAGCTTTCATTTTATAAGGGCTCCAGCACTATTTTAGTTTGGGTCATGGGAATGAACAGGAAAGGATCTTTCAGAATCATATCTAGGTAATGAAAGGAGACCCTTGGCTCGTGAACTGTTTTTAGTAAAAGTTGTCTTGGCTGCAAGCATATTAACTTTTGACTCCCAAAAAACTTTACTAATAGCCTACTACTGTTGACTAGAAGCCTTACCAATAACATAAACAGTCATTAGTGCATATTTTGTATGTTATATGTGTTACATACTGTTTTCTTACAATAAAGTAAGCTAGAGAAAAAATGTTAAGAAAATCATAAGAGAAAATACATCTAAAGTATTTATTTTTGAAAATCTGCTCATAAGTGGACCTGCACACTTCAAACCCATGTTGTTCAAAGATAACTGTATATATATTTGCAGTCACATTTACCAGAACAGAATTAATACCTTTTTAAATGAATACTACATGCCAGTCATTTTGCATACAAGTAGAGCTAATATTAATACTTTATTTTTCTTTTTAATTTCAGAAGAGTATTTAGGCATTCATATAAACAAAAGAATCAAGATAATCAACAATGTCTGTCACCGAGGAAGACCTGTGTCACCACATGAAAGTAGTTGTTCGTGTACGTCCTGAAAACACAAAGGAAAAGACAACTGAATTCCATAAAGTGGTCCATGTTGTGGATAAGCATATTCTAGTTTTTGATCCCAAACAACAAGAAATCAGTTTTTTCCATGGAAAGAAAACTGCAAATCGAGATATTACAAAGAGACAAAATAAGGATCTTAAATTTGTATTTGATGCTGTTTTTGATGAAACTTCAACTCAGTTGGAAGTTTTTGAACATACTACTAAGCCAATTCTTCGTAGTTTTTTGAATGGATATAATTGCACAGGTAATTTTTTCAGTTGGGGTTGAATTTTTCCATCTGATTTCAGTTTTACGTTGGAAGAATATCTATTTGGCCCTTTGGTCTAAATGTAATCAATTTTAAGGTGCATGTTTGCTAAAAATTCTTTTAGTAGACTTGCCTTCAAATTTAGTCATCATATATAACATATTTCATTTGTGAAAATTTATCTTCCAGGGTCTAGCTATGGTCCCGATAGATAATCATCCTTTTAGTTCCTATGTTATTAAACCACATGCTTCTTGTAATTGATGTCATATTTCCCACAATTTTTGTATTCTTATGTCCACTGCTTAACTATACAACTATTATCCCTGTGAAGTAGTCAGAAATTTCTGAACAGTTGGCAGTTTCTTTATAACACCATATTTCTTTACAATACCTTGAAACAAAAATGTTAAAAGCCCATGTTAATTGAGTATCATATGCTATTTTAGCATATCTTCACCCCAAAAAGCATTTCTCATACTCTAAATGGACTTATAATTGCATTTCAAAACGGCCGTGTTGATTTCCAAGAAAGAGAGATATCCAAAAGGCCACTTAAACCACTGCTTATAAGGTACTTAACATTATTAATATATTACTTTTGGAATTACCACAATTTACGAGATTTTCTTTAAGATACTCCAAAACTATAACATGTTTCACTGTCACTGACTCGTTCAGTTTTATTACAGAAGACTTACCCTCTTGGTCGATCAAGATTAGAATGGGCTTATTGATTAAAATTGCCATGAATATCATTTTTAAGCAGATACTCTTCCTCATGCATGAAATGCCATATTGTATCTAGAGATTTAAAAAATTTTTCTTGACTTCAAATGAAAAAAATCTCCGGCAAGTTAATACTGAATATTTGTTTTTTTCTTAACTTTACTTTATATTCTTATCCAGATGTCTTAGGACTTCTTGATATACTACTGGCTCACACAAAATAGAACAAAATGAAGTATAACATCAGTTTAATTCATTCTACTGAAAAGTATTTTTGAGGTTCATTAACATTTAGCAGAGAGATTTAACATAAAAATATTTTCACCAGTAATAATATAAGGATTCTGCCTTAACTGAATATTTTATTGGATATTTGCCCTATGTAATCCAGAGCGGATTTTTTTTTTTTTTTTTTTGCATTTGAAACAACACATCACTTTTATGTTATACTGGATAGGATCTTGAAAATAAAGTAATTTGCCTAAAACAAGATTTTTTTGTTTTAAATTTGAAAAGGAATTTTTAAATGGCTTCTCTCTAGAATTCATTCACACAGCAAACTTATATTGAGTACCTGCTTTGTACCAGGTGGTTTACTAGGTGCAAGGGCTACATGGCCTCTGCCTTGTTTGGAACTCACACTTGGAAACATAATGTGATGCATGCTAGAATAGAAGGATGTACATCATATACTGAGGGCTCAAATGAGGGAGCAGACATTTCTGCCTAAGATAGGGAAGGCACAGGAAAGTGACATTTGTGCTGGATATTTAGAACGGGTAGAAGTTTCCCAGTTGGATTAAGTAGAGGGACTCTGCAGGACAAAAGCAAAGGAGTAGAAAAAGCAGGGCTTGCAGAGAACTTCAGATAATCTTGTGTACCTAGGCCACACAAGGAAAATAGGCTGGAGAGATAAGCAGGTGCCATGTCTTTGAATGCCTAGTAGTAATCCAAGGCAAGACATTTGAGCTTTCTCATGTAGGACAACGGGACAATTAAGATCTGACATATTCAGATTTCATTTTTCATAAAAAAGACTATAAATTCTAAGGGATGGTGTAAAGAAGATTGAAGCTAATAGAGAGACTGATAATTGATTACTTAATATTTGTAAGGTTACTGTACAGGAATGGGAACAAATGTTGGGGAGAGGTGAGGAAGACAGATGGTTGATGGTACCATTCATCAGAATAGAGAATTTAGGAGTAAGAGTAGATTTCTGCTAAAATTCCCAGATTTTAAGGATAAGACTATAAGTTAATTTTGGATCTGTTGGGTTTAAAGTTAGTGTTCAGGATATCCAGATGGAACTATCCACTAGACAGTAGATATAGTAATGGAATATGTCATAACAAAGAGCTTTGATCCCTTTTCATAAAAACCCAGTACTTGCATATGGTGCCACTGGAGCGGGGAAGACCCACACAATGCTAGGATCAGCTGATGAACCAGGAGTGATGTATCTAACCATGTTAGACCTTTACAAATCCATGGATGAGATTAAAGAAGAGAAAGTATGTAGTACCGCAGTTTCTTATCTAGAGGTAAGTGGGCAGTATCATTCTTTGGATTAATCAATAGTATTGAGAAATCTCTAAGAAGTTCCATTCTAATTTTATCATACAGAAATTTTTTTATGACTATATAATATTACTAAAATCTCTGGTCTTATCTGTTATGAATCTTAGTCTTTTTCTGTCAAGTATTTTATTCGTGTAATTTCTGACTTACAGAAAAGTAGCAAGATTAGTACAGAGAACTTTCAGATACCCTTCACTCAGATTCTTCATATATTGACATTTTACTGCCTTTGCTTTCTCTCTCTTTACGTGTGTATGTATGTATTTTTTCTAAACTGTTTAAATTACAAACTTCTAGAAACAGGAAATTTTCCTAAATAACCATTAAATAGTTACCAAATCAGGAAATTAACAATGATATAACACTAGTATTGAATCTGTAGACCTTAATGAGAGTTTACTAATTATTCTAATAATGCCCTTTATTGAAAACGAAAATCTAAGATCATTAATTGCATTATATATAGTAGTTATATCTCTTCAGTCTCCTTAATCTGAATTTCTTTTTTCTTTTTTTGTATTTGATGTCACTATCATAAAATTCTTAGTTTGGGTTTATTATGATTAGATTCGGGTTATGCACTGGCAGAAACATTACAGAAGTGATGATGAGTTCTTATGGCATCATACCAAGAGACTTATGTGGTTAATTGGTCCCATTACTGACTATGTTAACTTTGATCAATTTCATTATGCTGGTGTCTGCAAAGTATCTTCACTGTCAAGATACTACTTTAACTTTTATATTTAATAAGTACTTTGTAAGGAGAAAATGTAAATATCCTCTTACTCAAATTTTCATCTATTAGTATTAACATCCATTGATGATTCATTCTTGAATCAATTGTTATTATAGTAGATGATAGTGATTTTTAAATTTCATCAGTTTTCTACATTCATTCTTTCAACTGTAAGGAAGAACTTTCCCTTTCCTTTATAGTATTGGTGTGGACTCATGGATTCTTAACATTCAATAGATTATAATCCCTTTCTGTAATTATTTATTTGAATGTTCAAATTGTGCCCGATCTGGCCAATCGAGGCTCTTTCATGATGTCTCTTGGGTCCTTTTGACACACCCCATCATTCTTTGAGGTCTCCTACCTTCATGATAGCTAATACTCAACAAATCATAATTAACTAACTCTGAGTTCTGATAGTGTTTCAGAAACCAGTGCAAAAATATAAATTCCTCATTTTATTGCCTATTCATTTATGGTGTCAGAAAATTTCTAGTAGTCATAGCTTTCTTATTGATATCTTGTTAGGTTCCTACTGAGAGAGTGTCTTCTCTTTTCAAAAATTGATTAAGATTATGTATGTTGCTAAAAATTTTCTTGTCAGTCTATAGAACTTGGAAATAAAATAAGTGAAACTCATTTTCTATAGTTAAGTATTGAAAAGAATTGCTCTGAAGATAGTTAGGAAAAGAGCACAGCAATATTCATTATTTCTTCCTTAGATCTTTTCATAACTGGGAGAATTTTGAAGTTTTGTTATTTTTATATTTTTTTAATTGTTTTTCCTTTCTTTTAATCTTTCGTTTTATTATTGGCAATATCTAATCTAATGGTTTTCCACTAAGACTTTGCACCTGAAATGGCTATTGGAGCTTTTTAAAAATAGACATGCCTGGGCCTCACTCTGTGGACATTTTAATTTAATAGGTCTGGATTGTGGCCAAGGCATCTATGTTTTTTAAAAGCTCCCAGGTGATTCTGATGCATAGACCTGCTTGAGAGTGATTGTTCTAATTGTATATTTTGTATGATTTAAGTAGGTAAGGGGAAGCATTAGAAAAGCAACTGCTGTTTATCAGAAAAATAGGAACCAAAAATTATCTCTTGATATTATACTACTTTTAAGAGTTTATTTTATTTAAAAATGGTTATCAAGTCTGCCCAGAAAGCTCAGAAGGCTAAATGAATATTATCTCCACTACCTGCCACTCCAGTCTTTATCTCAGAACTGTTTGTCTCAATTGGTCATTTAAGTTTAATAGTAAAAGACTGGTTAATGATCACAATGCATCGTAAAACCTTCAGAAGGAAAGGAGAATGTTTTGTGGACCATTTGTTTTGTGTGTGTGTGTGTGTGTTTGTGTTAGTTATTAGTTTTTAAAATCAGTACTTTTTAACGGAAGCAACTTGACCAAAAATCTGTCACAGCATTTTGAGACATCATTAAAACAAAGTTTAATGAGAAAAAAAAAATAGTTATCATTCACTGTAGAAGATTTTACCAGCAATGAATTATCGCTATGGGCTATTTATTAGAACATGGAAATAACTTACATAAAATAATTCTTAAAGACTTCATTTTGTATTTTTTAAAAAATCTTATCAGTAACAGCTGTAGTTGTCATTTGGTTGGCAAGTAAAAAACTTAGAATTTTTAGTAATTTTATAAAATCAGGTCAGTAGTACTATTTTTATGTATTACTTACAGAAATTACTAAATACAGATATGTATTTAGTAAAATACAGATTACTGTAATACAGATATGTATTCGATGCCTTGCAGTAGAGTGAGGCTATCTGGGCTCCAATCCCTGCTCCGCTTTTACCTTCGTGACCATGGACAAATCACTTAACCTCTTAGGACATTAGTTCCCTCATCAGTTAAATGAGGGGAGGGGGTTCCATTATCATTAAAAATTACATGTTAAAATTAATGTAATTGAAGGATAAACGAAATAATGTCTATCCTTGAATATGGGTTTCTTTAATTTTGAGCTCTAAAATATAAAAAGTTTGGACTACTTGGAAACCATGGAATAATAAATATCTTCTCCAATAAAATCCATGCCACCTCCATCTAACTTACATTTCAGATCTTGTAGAATTTCTTAAGACCAGGTGTCTCATATATTTCCAGGAAATAGGAAAAAGCAATTCCAGCTACCTTATTTCTGTTTTACCGTAACCATCATGTTAGACATTATGGGGTGAAGGCGTAATGACTCCAACTTTAAATTTTTCAATTTTAAATTTAGATAACTTAACTCTTCTGTTTTCTCAGAGAGTAGAAAATTATGGCAGTGTGAGGTAAAAGAAATGAGATGAATGAAATGAGCACTGTTTGTCTTTAGCATAAAATTCTAATATAAACTTAAATTGGCAATGTGTGCATATGTGTGATATTATCACTGTTGTGTCAACATCAATGCGAAAGCACTTCTTTTTATTTTAAGGTATATAATGAACAGATTCGTGACCTGTTAGTAAATTCAGGGCCACTTGCTGTCCGGGAAGATGCCCAGAAAGGGGTGGTCGTTCAGGGGTTGACTTTACATCAGGTATGTTTATAAACTTCTTTTTTCCGTGTTCAAATAGTAAAATATGGTTATTTAACCATTTACTTATTTCCCATTGTGCTTGAGAAGGAAGAAAAATAATGAAATGCAAAGTTAAAATACTCAGGATATATCTTCTGTTTATTTTGTTTTCCCTGAAATAATTAAATGAGCTTTCCTTTTAAAAATATACCTGAACATTTAATATCATGTATTATTCTACTTAATGCATTTATATTTTATCTCCACAGAGAGACAAGATTTTCTCTTGTATTCCTCATATGATACCAAAGTACTAAGCAAATGATAATAGTCAATATTTAATGAGATTTAAATTATAGAAAGTACTTTCTTTTATTTTACCTTTAAAAGTCTTCTTGCTTGTTGAAAGTTTATTTAAAAATTTAAACACAGATGGCTAATTTGTGTATTTTTTTTTTTATACCTAATCTTCTCTAGCCCAAGTCCTCAGAGGAAATTCTACAGTTACTGGATAATGGAAACAAAAACAGGACACAGCATCCCACTGATATGAATGCTACATCTTCTCGTTCTCATGCTGTTTTCCAGGTAACAGGCCACTAGACTATCACTTTTAAAATTGAATTTAAAATAAATGAAGCTAAATTCACAAATAATAATTTTCACATACAAAAAAATTCACAAATAATAATTTTCACATACAAAAAAATCTCTTTATCTGTGGGCTTCTGTACTTCTCAGCTCTTCCTTTACTTTGCAGATTTGAGAAAATTATATCAAGAATATTTAGAATGGAGATGATGTAAATCAGAAATGTAAATTTTCTCCTATGTAAAGATATAAGGTAGAAGAGTAAATATGTTAGAAGGGATTTTTTTTAAGTTGGTGAAAATATTTAATATTTCTGAAACATAATCTTATATTTCAGAGCAAACTTTCTCTTTATAGATCTAGATTTACAGGAGCAATAAATAGGGAGATACTGATTCACTTTTTAAAAGATTTCCTCATTATGGCCATGTAAAGTAGTTGCATTCCTTAAGGAAGTAGGATTCAGTTGCTACAGTACTTTTTATGAATATAATTCTGAAAAGAGCTACAGAGTAGATTAGCTGTTATTTCTTCGAGTTTCTAATCCTGTTAAAATTCATATGATTATATAGCTTCATTCTGGATTATGCTATATAGAACTGATTTTTCAGAAAGATATTGTTATAGTTGAAAGAATTCACATCTGAGGCAGTCAAGTCATTTAGAAAGTCTGCAGCCCACAACATTTTATTAATCTTTTCTATTCTTAGCATTGACTCTTCATTTATCAGTAGTAGTCTTGAGAGAAATGTTTATCTGTGACAGTGAGACTTCCAAAATGTCTTAGACCCTGCTTTTTCAGAAAGTTTAATAAAAGGATTTTATAGTAGTAATAACTAAACTTCCCCATCTCTTTTAAGTTTGCCACCAAATTTATTTCAGTTAAACTACAAAGTAGCTTAAAATAGTTGAATAACTTATGCTTTACTCTAATAGGCCGTTGAATATGACAATTATCCTTTATTATACTATTTTTTACATATTTTATTTTCTTAATTATAATGACAAAACAATTTTGAGAAGTGGCGTAAATTTACCCTTCAATTTTGAGTCAACATTCAAATTCAGCTTTACTTTGAGAATAATCCCTGCAGACATGCAACGCATTCTGACCACTACCTTTAGTTTTCTCTTAGGAACATTCTTTCTAGAGGACCCGTGTACTACCACCTCTGATAATTCTATGTCCTCTTTCAAGGATTACCAGTACACAAAAGTTAGTTGTTTTGACCTTTAATGAGGCCAGAGTTATTTTCAGATTTTTCTCAACTCTGGTACTCTTGAATATCAGCCAGTCAGATTATACCTTGTCTGGTGTGTTTATAAAATGAAAATAATTTTGATTGTATGCTCTTTAAAAAATAAATTGTACATTTCTCTTTTAATTTTGTTAAATCGTGTCCTCATTTTCCCTATTCTGTAATTTCAAAAAGATTTATTTGCGACAACAAGAGAAAACAGCAAGTATTAATCAGAATGTCCGAATTGCCAAGATGTCACTCATTGACCTGGCAGGGTCTGAGAGAGCCAGTACTACCAGTGCTAAAGGGGCCCGTTTTATAGAAGGCACAAACATTAATCGATCACTTTTAGCTCTTGGAAATGTCATCAATGCCTTAGCAGATACAAAGGTAGGTACAATATATTTATTTACATATTTGAAATATTAAAGTGTATATAATTCCTAGAAAGATACTATTTGAGATAATTTGGTTTTAAAGGTCTATTGTAAATCAAATTTCAAGAGTATATCAGAGGAAAGACCTCAGAGAGCCTAGTGTATCAAATAAAGCTGTGGTTCTCTTTCTTTTATTTTAATTTCTAGTTTTATAACCAGGATTTGTTGAATGAAAAGTATCAGATATTAGATTGATAGGTAATATTTTAATGGTATGTTCTCCTCACATATTTTGAAATTGATTTTTTAAATTACTATTTAATAATCACTACATAGCAAGCATGATAATTTAATTGGCACGAAGACACAAAACACATTTTAGAAGAACTAAATCTGTTCTGGCTAGTATTTGATATACTGTAACATTGGGATAAATATTAAAGAGTGTTGATATTTCTCAGAGAGGTAGAGGGACTTAAGATATAAAATGTAATTACATGATCTAATAGGATAATGTTTACTAGATGCCTTTGGAGCATTTAAAATATTTTACACCTACTCTATGCCAAAAGGGCTTACTAGAATACAGCATGTTTGGCACTTTCTGTATTTCTAAAAAAATGACTTTTTTTAAGTTTAAATGTTATCATTTAATTTAAGTTCAAAGGAGGTACAAAAGCTTTAGGAAAATTAGTGTTAAACTCTTCAAAATGTTGCATTTTGATTTAGTATGAAGTATATTAAAATGATTTGGGAGTCTTTAAAATAGGCAAGTTACTGAAATCACACGAAGATTGCAAAAGCAAGATGACTTATATTCTAAGTTAAAATTTCAAACACGTAAGCAGAGGCAGCATGATATAGAGATTAATTTTCTAAACTTAAACTATAGCATTTTTTCCATATCTACTTAATTTTTAATAATTGACTCTTACATAGTCATTGATGAGTCAATGTTTAATGCATGTCTTAATGCATGCATGTAAAATCATTTCAAGCAGCACCAGCAGTGCACATTCCACACTGTTTGGGAAAGACTGCTCTGATGGGAAACATGATAATACTGGGAGCTGGAAGACCTAGGGCGACATTTCTAGCTCTGAATCACCAGCCATGTGACCTAAGGCAAGTCATTTCACTTTTCACTAAGCTTCATTTTCCTCTACTATAGTATGAAAAGACTTACATTGGATAGCATAAGGTGGCTTTCAGTTTAACATCGTAATGCTGTTTTTATATAGATGTCGTACTTCTTAGAAAGTTTGTTTCTTACTTGAAAGTCGAAACTATATCTTTTAAGTAAAAGAAAACCTAGGAAATTAATGTCTCTTAGAGCTTCAACTTTCAGATGAAGTATCTCTAAAATTGTAAAATTTATAAGTTATTTTGTTCCATTTTAGATGGTTGTTTAACAAGAGAAGCAGCTCTATGCCGTGCAGAATTCTTATTATTCTTCTAGTATAAGTGTACAAGGCATATATTACTTCTTTATTTTAATTTATTTTTTAAAAAACAAATGAATATTTTTTAAATAGACATTTTGTTTTTGAGTAGCTTTAGATACAGAAAAGTTTCTAAGATAATACAGAAAAATTTTGTTAAATATACCCCACTCTCGGTTTCCCCTGCTGTAAGTATTTCACATTAATAGAGTACACTTATCACAACTAAGAGACCAATATTGATTTTTTTATTAACTAAAGTTCATAGTCATTCAGATGGAGATATAATCTTTAAATGGGATATTTGTTTTATATATTCACTAAATAGTCTCATAAAATTCATTAATCATCATTTAGATTACTAATTATAAGTCTAGGCAAAGTTGGGCAGTGCTTAGATTCTTGAAGTGGTAGCAGGTCTGCATTTAAATGTGGAAAATGACATAATTCTTTTTTTGTTCTTTCAGAGAAAGAATCAGCATATTCCTTACAGAAATAGTAAGCTCACTCGCTTGTTAAAGGATTCTCTTGGAGGCAACTGTCAAACTATAATGATAGCTGCTGTTAGTCCTTCCTCTATGAGCTACGATGACACATATAACACTCTTAAGTATGCTAATCGTGCAAAGGATATTAAATCTTCTGTAAGTATGTTTACTCTGCCTTTGCTGTAAAGGTATTGGGTACATGCTATCTTTATAATTCCAACGAAATATTAATTTAGAGTTACATTTATACTAATGAGTTAAGAAGCAGGGTTAGAAATATTTTTAAGGTTAACTTTGATAATTAAACTGTTAAGCATCTTGATCACGTATATAATAGATATCATCATTTAGTCTTTTGAGAGCTAGGCTGCTTTTAGTGTCTTTCTAACCTTTTTCACGTCGTGGCACATGCTATTTTGATGGCACTCTGGAACTGGTCAAGGCTTTGACACATTCGTGGCAGCCAAGGATGACACTGCTTTAACTCAGCATCAACACTTTCTACCTGACAACCCTGCATATGTTAGCTAATTTCTTCAAGCCTCAGTTACTTCATCCTTAAAAGAGATATATATCTGCCTCAGTTTATAAATAGCCTTTTAAAAATAATTTATTTTATGATATTTATGTAATCAATCTCTACGTAGCTCCAGCAATATAATAATGATTGATTAGATCAGTATTTTTGCCAATAATTTGAGGTTTTGAAAATATGTAAGTCAAACATAATACATGTTTAAAGTCACAGAATCTCAGGGTTTGAAGAGACCTAGAGTTCAACTGGTGTGATGACTTCTCTTACCCCTCTAAATAGCATTACCAAACAATGCTATTCCCATTGTTTGAACATGAGCAGCTTATTGTCTTCCCTAGAGAAATGTCCATACGCTGTTTATATAATTAATTAGTAAAGGTTATACTATATGAGTATTCAAAGGTTTTTCACACACATTTTTCATGTAATCCTTAAACCAACCCATTGAGGAAGGAATTTTTAGCTCTACAGTTGAGGAATCAGAGGCTCAGTGTTTTAAGTACTAAATTCTAAGTCATTTAAATGAGAAGTGGATGAGAGCCTCGAAATCAAGTATTTGGACTTCTTAATGCTTAATGTTCTCTCCACTATTAGCTGCCAAAGGGCCCATACTATTATAAAAAGGATAAATTATAACTCATTAAAAACTAGTTGAATGTACAGATGGGTGGAACTTAACATTATCTCTGAATTTCTTAGAAAACAGAAAAAAGAAAGTGGGCAATTTTATTTATTATATTGCCAATGAATGGTTTTCAAGTTCTTAAAAGTACTTTTTCTCATATAGTAAGGCAATTTCTTTATCATTTCATTTACATTCTTAATGTGCTCAGCATATCTTGTTAAAGATTTTAAACATGAGCATAATTGATCAAGATTATCACATGATTGTATTTGCCACAAATCCTGAATTAATGGACTGAATTAATGAGGATATATGCCATTTTGCTTATATTTATATTATTTGATTGTGATTATTATCTTTCTCTTTATACGCAACCATAATTTCTATCTTTTAACAGTTGAAGAGCAATATTCTTCACCTTGACAATCACATAACTCAGTATGTTAAGATCTGTAATGAGCAGAAGGAAGAGGTATGTCTTTTTATGCTATTATGCTAAACTTCCTCAGTTCCTCATTTATGGGATTCTGTGAACTTAATTGTCTAAAAATTTGACATTTTTTTAATTACAGTTGAAATCTGGCTTGCTCAGTTATTTTTCATAGCTAAAATTTTACTGTGGTCATGTATAATAGAGACAATTTGTTTTATATTTTAACTAGTGTTTCTCTCTACTAGATTTTAATGTTAAAAGAAAAACTAAAAGCCTATGAAGAACAGAAAGCCTTTGCTGATGAAAATAACAAAGCAAAGTTAATGATTTCTAACCCTCAGGAAAAAGAAATTGAAAGGTAAAAATAATATTAAGATCTCATTTTGAGGATTTTATGGTTTCGAAATATTGTCAAGTGTTTTATCATTTGTTGTATAATGTCTTTATATATTCTCAACTGAATCCAGGAAGTCACGGATTGCTATTTATATAGTACATTTTGGAATCAGATCATTTAAATTGTGATTATATAGATAGTGAGGAGAACCAGGACTTCAGTATAAGATAAAGAAGGTAAAGCCAATTATGTCACTTATGAAATTAGTTTTTAGTAAAGGTTTTCTTATTTTACTGATCAGGCATCATAGTCCATTGGGGCTGCTATAACAAAATACCACAGACTGGGTGGCTTATAAACAACATCAAAAAAATATTTCTCACAGTTCTGTTCTGGAGACTGAAAGTCCAAGCCCAGAGTGCCAGCACGGTTGGTTGCCAGCCTTCTTTCAGGTTGTAGACTTCTCAAATCCTTATATGTCAAAAAGAGAGGGCCACCTCTCTGGAGCCTCTTTTATAAGGGCACTAACCCCACACAGAGGCTCTCCACTCTCATGTCCTGATCACCCCCCAAAGGTTCCCACCTCCTAATAACCTCACCTTTGGTGTTAGGTTTCAACATGAGTTTGAGGGGTCACAAACATTCAGATGATTACATCTGGCATTATCATTACTTATATAGTTCGTATAAATTTTATCTACCCTTTCTTGATTCTATATAACTCAATAATCCACTTAATGAATTGAAGGGGCCGATTATTTGAAAGAACATCCCTCAGTGATATAAACTAATATAGAATTTTGATCAGTTTGTACTAAGCTTCTCAGCAAGTAAATTTAAAAGAAAAAAAGCTGTTAATAATATAGTACTCACAAGTACTTTTCCCCTAAGCAATTAAGACAATTTTCTAAATTGTCCCAATGGGATACTAGTTCAAAGGCTTTGAATCTTGAGTAGTTCTAAGAAGACAGTAGGAATTCCTGGATCAAACATGTTTGGAAATTACTCCTTAAGAAATCTAAAAGATTTCTAAGGTACATCAGCATACTAAAGGCTCTGAGAGGTCCTGTAGTAAGGGAATCTATTCAACTGTGATTAAAGTTCAGTAAAGTTAAACTTATTTGACATTCCCGAATTTTCTGTTATCATAAGTGTGAGAAACTAACCACAACTCAAACTAGTGGTCGTTCACAATGTTTTGGAACTCTAGAGGTTGTAGAAGGTGTCTTAGTGTACACAAGGAAGACTAGTCAACAGTGACTTTCAACCTCGTTTCAGTACAACGCCTTTTTTAAATTGGATTTGTATATGGAATTTACATAAAATATCCTTGATTTCAAAACATATTTTTTCTGCCTCAATTGTTCCCAGATGCTTAGATAACTACTTTTAAGGATATTTTTGTAGATGGCTTTATAGTTTTTGATGATTTTTAGGTCCATATTAATTTCATCTGATTACTACAACAACCTTTTGAAATTTAAAGTGGGGCATCGTTTTCTCATTTATAGATAAAGGCAAAAGCTATAAATAATCTCTTTCAAATCTTAATCCTTTTGCTCCCATACTGTACTGTTTCACATATCATAAGTAATTAAACAGTTTATCAATGACAATGAATCAGTTTTTCATAAAGCTGACCTATCTATTGTCATAGTACAAGTGTTCCATCTGTACTGAAGATTTTCTAAAGCATTTAAATTATTTTCTGTCAGTCCCTCTAACAACCCATTATCAAAATTGTTATGTTGTAGTAGTCTTATGATGCTTTTTTGTTATATCCTACCACTTTTACAGTACCTTTTAAAAAATAACAAGTTAAAATGATTCCTCATTATTTAGTCTTATCAAAGAAAGCTTTTAACTGTGATATATTAGTGGTTTGGTTATTATTTTATTTATGAATGCAATGTGATGTTGGTCCTCATGCAGTAGTTATCTCCTTGTTGATGCAGATATCTTGAAAATTAAAGAAGTCACCAACTGCTCAGATTTAGAGTCATTGCTTACATGGAATTGCTCAACACTGCATAACCGGATCTGGTTACCAGTTAAAGCATTACAAATTGGTAGACTTTTAGAGTTGATTACTTCAAGCTGTTGAACTTTTCTTCTGGTAAATTGATTCAGGAGGGAGATGGCCTGAGCCATGAAATAAGCATTTATTTGATATTTTTCAGATTTTAACCTGCCTTAACCAACAATAAAAACTTTCGAGTTTTAAACCATGCAACATGTTAAACAATTACTTGTATTTATAAAGAAGGTAATGATACAATTATATACTCCATTGCCTTTGTCATTTTCCCTCACAAGTGTCTCCTGAAATATATGAAATAACTTTTATATTAATCATACTGTTATATATAACTTTTTTAATGTCATGAATTAGCAAAGTGTCTTTTAAAAAACTTAAATTTTAACATGTTTATGAAGTTTGAATAGATAAAGGGAAGAATATACACTATTTGCTGTCTACCAAATCTATTTGGAAAGAAAATATTCAAAAAGAAATCTTAAAAAGAAAATACAATTGTTCTTTATAGAGTTATTATAAAACTTCACTTGTGACTCTACCAAGGAAATTGTGTAGAACTTAACATTCTTCATATATCACCTAAAATTATTGGCAAAGATTTTTGTTTTCTAGTTACTTTAATGTTTTAAATTACTGCAAAATAGTTATTATTTGTCAATCCCTGAAGACACTGTTTTATAATGATAACATTTTTTAAGGAGCTCTCTAGAGGCCTTTGATACAAATTCTCTTCCTTCTGTACTAATCTCTAAACACCACTAATTGAAATAAATCTGCACTACAAAATTATAAAATTGACAACTGTTTAACCATGTCCTTAGATAAAATGTTACCAAAAAACTAAGAAATTATCTCTGGGTTTAACCTAAAGATAACTTATCAATTCATTTACTGGCATTAGCGTTGTTGTAATATAATACAATGAAATTGCAATGTCTGTACATACTTCCTATGAAATATTTATCAGTTTGACAAAACTGCAGTAAAGTCGATGTTCTGTGGTTTATATTCATTCCCAGTAGAGTTTCATTAAAAACTACTTACGTAAATCAGCAATGTTTTTACCACAGATTCTTACAAATATATCTAAAATTCTGGTCAAGAACATTTATTTTTAAGTGCGTATATTTTGTTACAGTTTTATTTTAAAGGCTTCATAGTTAATTTTTCTTTGAGTGTTTGGCCTGTATATGACTGTTTATACTGTTACTGAAGCTCAGAACTGATCTATGAATTAAAAACAAATATATTTTTATAAAATTAGAATATTGCTGTGACCAATATTCTGCTAATGCAGAGGATGCAGGATTGCAGGGTTATTTTAGGGTTTTCATAGGAGTTGTTCAGCTTGAGATCTTTCTTTATGCATTTGTAGGAGATGTAGGTCAAACTCCCCAACTTTGATTCTCTAAATCTGTATTGTCCTTTGGAAGAAACACACTGGAGTGGCTTTTCTACGTTTACCTCATTGTAAACTTGGATGTTTTGGGTCCTGGCAATGTCAGCTGACTCTTAGCCAAGCTGTCGGGGGTACCTAACCTTATGGTGTGTTTTCACTCTAACAAATTCTGAAGCAAAAAGCTGGCTATCTCACTTTCCCTAGGGGGCAATGGAAGCACCATATGATTATGCCACCCACTGCTTATTTCTTCACCGTGAGCCAACACCAAAACAACACATAATATTGTGTTGCTTCTCGGGCCTTGTGATTTGGGATAGTACAGGTCTAGATTATCATCCTTTTTCTGCAAACAAATATTTTTACTAAGCGAAATATAGCATATGACTACTACCAATTGTCTTATAATTCCTGTCTTGGAGGAAAAAGAGAGAAAACCAGTGTAGTAAAAATAGTTAATAACTTTTCCAGAAATTTTTGTAATTTAATAGGAAAGAGTCACTTTAACAATTTGCTGTTTATGAATAAGTCTATGAGTGGCATATGTTTGTGCATTTCTTTAAATTCTATATCATCTATCACAAAATTAGTGAGATTCTATGATGTTTTATTTTCTATAGATTTCAAGAAGTTCTGAACTGCTTGTTCCAGAATCGAGAAGAAATTAGGCAAGAATATCTGAAGTTGGAAATGTTACTTAAAGAAAATGAACTTAAATCATTCTATCAACAACAATGCCATAAGCAAATAGAAATGATGTGTTCTGAAGATAAAGTAGAAAAGGTATTTAACAACTTTAAGATCAAATTTTAGAGAATATAAAAACATGGGACTTTCAATTCTAGAAATTTGTTAGGCAATGTTATTCAATCACCCATTCTCTACAAACACCTAGAAGTGCTGGGGGAAAATGTAGCATTGTTTTAAATGCATAGTTAAGTGTACAAGGAAAAAAAATATTAAATTCCTAGTTGTCAGAAACAAAATGAAAACTAAAAGAAACAAAATATCAGTTGCAACTTATTTCTGTGAGGGTTGATGAAAGCTTAACATGAATGAAGTTAGCACAGTCAGAGAGAGCTGACTGAGTACCAAAGGTGAGGCAGCAGGAGCAGTCTACCCAATTTAGACTAGTTTAGACTAATAGATTTTTTTTTCCCCCCAGGGAAAAAGATTCTATCAATGGCATTGTTAGAATTTCCATTGCATGGTGCTAAAAAAAAGCAGACCAACTTTTAGTCAGTCTGTTATTTAATGCAGTATTGCACTGCCCTCCCCTCTCTACATACACAGACCGCTCTTACTACCCTGCCTTTGATGTACACCGCTACTTAAGTAAGGGACCCAAGGAAGACAAACAGTTAGAAATGATAGTCCCCACATAAAGCCAGGAAACCACAGAGGCCTTCTCTCTTCATATTGGGAGTACACCAGGAGAAAACATATTATCAACTTGCACAGGAAGACAAGAAACCAAACCTAGGATAAGGTAACACACTCAGTCTCATTGGAAGACTGTCGTTATAGATATACTTTTCACAAGATTTGAGGTTTGAATTTTTATAATCCATTGTTTTTTGTTTAGCAAATTTCTGAGGTGAGAAATTAACATAGAAAATGGTATACCAATGATAATCTGGGGAGCTGGGCAGAAGCAATGCAAAATGAGCCTAGTAAAACAAACCCTAAACTTAAAACCACAAGAACTTACTGTCCAAAATCCAAACATGGTGAAACAGTTCACCATAAGCAAGTCAGCAGACTTAGCAAATATGACAACACCCAAAATTTCAGATACAAGAGCAATCTTATAAAAACTATAAAAATGAGTAAAGTCATCAAAGAAGGAATGAACAATAAAGGAATCAAAGATTAATCTATATTCAAGAAAAGGACAAATGAAACTAAAGATTTATTTACTGCAATTAAAAAATTCATGTTATAGATACAGTACTAGGCAGATGTTTTAAGCACTTCATATACATTAACTCATTTAATTTTTAGAAAATTCTATGAGATACATTGTATTATCCTCATAATTAAGATGAGGAAATGAAGTTATTTTGACCAAAGTCACATGTACATTACCAAATCATCAAAGATAAGAAAAATAAACATTTTGAAAATACTGGATAATTATTTCCCCCACTTTTGGTGTTCATTGATAATAAGCTTAATTTTATTTTTATGTATTTTGTGTAATTTAATTACACAGGTAATACATGAGGTACATTCATATGTTCCTTATTAAAAAGCTTTCTCGTATAAATAACTTCCCAGTCCTCTCAGACCACCACCCCAAATGTTTTCTCCTTTTCCACCTTCCCAGAAATAACAATTATATATTAAAATTTGATATTTTTTTAATATCTGAAAGCCATCTAATTTTAAATAGTGCCTTAAAAAACAAACATTTCAGTTTTTTCTTAGCCTGTGAAATAAGAAAGATGTGATATGCTAAGAAATTAATCATTAAGTATTTATTAATGTATCATTAATACCAGTTTATCAGTATTAAACTATATTATCAAAATTATTAATTTATTTACTGAATATACATTTTATGCCTTATTGAAAATGCCTTTAAAAAAAAAAACACTTTATCGAGGTATGGCAGACATACAAAAAACTATAAATATTTAATGTATGCAACTTGATGGGTTTGGTAATACAGATACACTGGTGAAACTCTCACCACAATCTATGCCATAAGCCTGTACATTACCTACTAAAGTTTCCTCACATCCTCTTTATAATTGTGGTGGTATTTTTTTTAATAACATAAGATCTACTCTCCTAGCACTTTTTTTAAGTATATAGTAATAGAACATTATTCAGCTTTAAAAAAAAGAAAAAGAAAATTCTGTCACTTGTGAGAACATAGATGAACCTGGAAAACATGCTAAGTAAAATAGATCAGATGCAGAAGGACATATTCTATATGATACCATTTATACAAAAAATCTAAAATAGTCAAACTCAGAAGTAGAGAGTAGATTAGTGATTGCTGGAGGCTGCGAGGAAGGCAAAACCAAGAAATATTAGTCAAAGGGTACGAAGTTTCAGTTATGCTGGACAAGTAAGCCCAAGAGATCTACTATTGCACAGCACAGTGCCTATATTTAATAATGTATTGAATACATAAAATTTCATTTTAATTTTGTTTTTTAAGATGCATTTAAAATGTTGCTCACATCCTTTAAAGGTACAAGAAAACTGAATTTATATCTTCGTTTGAGATTTGTTGCTATATGTGTACTTTAACTTTCTTGAACTGCAGAAATCTTGCCAGTATTTTCGATAACCTAAATGACTTCCAAATAACAGAGTATCTCATAGGATTAACATATCAAGTTGTTGTTGTAAACCCTTTCAGGTGTTTGCTAAATGGAATTCTGAAATAGTGCTATGTGATATATTCTAAGAATTACATATTTTATCTCAATTATTTGCACTTAAAGATTAATTTTCAGTGGAGATAATTTTCAGTTTTGTGTAGGTATCCATTAAAGAAATGTCAGTTATCCGAAGACACAATTATCTAATTTATTTCTTGAAAAAACAGCAAGAAATTCAGTAATAGAAGCTAATACTTAGTATCTTAACCTTTAACAACAGTTTTTATTGAACACTTTTGTTTATATGCAAAGCATTGTGTTAAATACAATAGAGGTAAAGAAAAGTATGAGACATTGTATGCCTTTAAATTATTTATAAAAATTAGTTGAAACAATAAAATAATATAAAAATGACAAGGCACTAAATGATTGTCATGTAAGTAGTAGTGCAATAATAAAAACAGCTAATATTATTGAGCACTATGTGCCACACACTTTTCAAAATCCTTTGCATGGGTTGATTCATTTAGTATCTATTACAAGCCTGTGAGGTAGACCCTATATTATCACCATTTGTGAGCAAAATAACCACTGAGGACTTAAGTGAGTTGTCTGGAATTTTATACCCAATTAATGTGGCTGAACCAATATTAAACCCTGGCTATGTGGCCTGAGAGTCTGCACTCTTAATCATTCTGTTATACTACAAGTACTGTAAATGCTGTTACTATTCAAAGGAGAAAATAGTGGCTTCCAATTGTGGTAGTTAAGAAAGTCTTTCCTGGTGGAGAGGTGGATTTATAATGGGCCTTGCATGAGAATATTAATGAGAGAAAAACAAATAGAAATAATATGTTCCTAGATTGGATATCAGTTTGACCAGAGCACAGCATATTTGTGGGACAGTGTATGGAAATATATAACTATGCTCAGTGCTTCCTGTCAATTCCTACTCCCTTACTCACAGCACATTGATTGATTGCCATACTCATTCTCTCTAAAGCTGAAGTTGCCAGAGCTAACCACTAAGAATGTTTTGGAGATGGCATATGATAGAAGACATATATGCCATATTAGGAATTATTGATAGTCAATTGGAAAGATAGAATAGATTGGAGAAACTTTGCTTGCCAGGAATTTTATAATTTATTTTTGTAGGCTAAAAAGATAGCACATTATCAGAGCTTAGAATCAGAGTGCCATTTTTTAAACATTTGAATATTATTTAATATGATTAATAAACTTGGTCTATTTAATCTCAAAGGAAAGTTTATTTTAAATAATGGTTGTTTCACTGTTTTACTTACCCAACTGAATTATGACTCAAGAGAGGTAAATGCTTAGAAAGATTAAGGCATAAAGTTAGGGAAATGGATTTAGCTCATTTCTTTAATTTTTTTCTGTTTTTATCTTTATTATTCTTCTACTTAGTAGCCTTTTTTCAACCCACTTGTTTTTTATGATTTCTTACTTTTGGTCATTTCAATCCACATGTCCCAATTCTTACAGCTATTTTTATGAGACTAGGTAAGCAATGGAGATAAAACCTCTTAAGTTTATTGGTTATAGTTAAAACAATTAAAAACAGGAAGACATCTGGGGCCAAGTTTTTTTGTTTTTTGTTTATTACACACAGAAGGGTCCAAGTTTAGTCTTATGAAACTGCTTGCTAAAGCAAGGACTTTTATATGTCTTGGACCCTCTCCAAAAGAGGTTTATTATCAGAAGTGCTAAAAGAACATTGATTCAACTATAAATGGTTCTAGAGTATGATCTCTGAGATTAATATTAAAGTGAAGCTCCTGGGTAATTTTGTGGCCATAGAAAGGTAATCTGCAAATTAATTTTAGAGAAAAAATGAGTTTACTATGTTAGTGGTCCTTTTACACAAAGCAATAGTAACACCTAAATTTTAGACTTCTGTGTTCATGCTCAAGACCTTCTGTTGTAGTCTAGAGATTTTGTTAATAAAATATGTAAAGCTCTTTGAAACCTTAATGGGAAATATTTTAATGTCAGGGTTTAACATGTATACGTTAGAGTTTTTTCCCAAACTCTTACTTGCTCTTTATTTCAGAACAGTGATTCCATAGGAGTACCCTGATGGAAAATGTCACCATAGAGGACCATCATAAGGGATACGTTTGGTGAACATTAAAAATAAAAACTCAAAAACATACTTTTTGGGGTTTTCAATTAGGATATTTTTGGTATTAAATATTGACTGCCATCAAACCCACAGATTATTATCTGCCTTGGTTTCTAATAGTACCTACAACATTTGTAAATGCTAAAGCAAAATAAACACAATTTGATTTAACTGCCTTCCTTTAGGCAGATACAATACTTTAATGTTCATTTTTCAGATGAAGTGACTGAAGACCCCCTGAGGTTGACTTATTTAAGTTTTTGTACCTGCTGAATAGCAGAAGAAAATCAAGAAATCATACATCCTGCAGTGTTTTAGCAGTGGCTGTATAGAACCCCTTTCTGCTTTAAAAAACTTTATTTAGGTAAAGGGATTAACAAGTACAAATTCATAGTTACAAAATAGTCATGGGAATGTGAAATACAGCATAGGGAATATAGTCAATAATATTATAATAACCACTTACAGGGCTAGGTGGGTACTACTAGACTAATTGGGGGATCACTTTGTAAATTATATAAATGTTGATACTGTACACATAATATAATATAACTAATATAAAATAACATTGAAAGTCAAAAAAATGAAATTCAATATATGACCAAAAAAAAAAAATTTAAGACCTCAAAGAGCTTTTATGTGGATTTCATCTATCAATATTCTCATACTAGAAATTTAAACTGAAATTTACAAAAATACATACATGTATTAATTAAAATACTTGATTAACCCATTGCATGATAACGTAACACTTTAATGAAAAATAAAGTAATGTTTACTAAAACAAACAAAAGAGGTAGTGAGAAGAGTGACATTGTTTCACATTTTTGCAAATCTCTTTAATGTCTGGCTTTCCCTCAAAATGTCACTACATCTTTTATAAAAAGTAATAAGGAAGAACTTACATCCTAAGGAGGTTAAGGTCTTTGACAAAATTCAAATGTAGTTCCTGCCTTTTTTCATTCTTGTAGTTTTTTACTTCCAAAATCAGCTGCAAGAACTTGTTCTAATCCGTGGGGATCTATTATTTCAGGTCCATCTATCATATCTGATGATTATTGAGTTCAGTATTTTTTGGCAGATAGCCCAGACAGATCAAGCTGCTCTGGCCTACAGTTCCCATGATAGTGTGCAAGACCCTTGGAATAAGAAACCAAAAGACCAGTTTTGATCTCATTTCATGCCTAGGTAAAACACCAAAAATATTCAGAATATTCATTATGCATCAGGCAAAATCAAATATTTATGACCACTCTGATATAAGCTCTATTTTCTACCATTTGTACCAGCCAATCCAAAGGCCTTATATGAAAACCAGAACAATAGAATACTTTATTTCTTCACATCTTTCAAATTTAAATAAAGACAAAAGGCAGGACATGGATCTGTTTTAGTTTTGAGTAAGAAAATCATGGGACTTACCAGACCATGTATGAACCTTTCAAATGCAACATTTAAAGAAATGGATTTTAGCACACACACAGACAAAAGTTAGTCTTCAGTTTTGCCATTGTGTTTCTTAAAGCTGTAAACTCTCAATGTGTAATTTTATAAAAATGACTCCCAACTCAAGTTTTATCTTTCTATGAGCAGTAGTATTATGACATTTCAAAAGAGAAATAGCTTTAAGTACAAGAGTAAGCCTTACTTAATGAACTACGATAGCATGCTTATAAGAAAATATACTACTTTGCTAATATCATATACATCAGACATCCTAAAAATTAGGTTGACTATCAAATGCATTGTTTTTCAGGCCACTTGCAAACGAGATCATAGACTCGCAATGTTGAAAACTCGTCGCTGCTACCTGCAGAAGAAAAGGGAGGAGGAATTGAAGCAATTTGATGAGAATAGTAATTGGCTCCATCGTGTCGAAACCGAAATGGGACTTTTAGGTCAAAATGGACATATTCCAAAGGTACAGATTTGTTTGTATAAACATACCTCAGAGATATTGTGGGTTCAGTTCCAAACTACCACAATAAAGCTAGTGAAACAAATTTTTTCCAATGCATACGAAAGTTATGTTGACACAATACCATAGTCTGTTAAGTATGCAATAGCATTATATCTTTAAAAACAATGTTTATACCTTAATTTAGAAGTACTTTATTGCTAAATGCTAACCATCATCTGAGCCCTCAGTGAGTTGTAAACTTTTTACTGGTGGAGGGTCTTGCCTCAGTGTTGATGAAAATCTGCAAAGGACACACACAAAAAAAGAAGTATGCCTATATATTCAGATTTATTTTTCGAGAACTGAGCTCTTTAAATGCATTGTCTTTGTTCTTGAGTAAATGTCTTTCATAAGACATTTCTCTGAGATTTAATTGACTAATTTTACTGTTTTTAACTGACTGTATACCTTCTGCCTTTCTAATTACCTACTAGATTTTCTTTTTCTTTACTTTCAGAAGAGTAAAGTTACTTGTAAATGTTGTTATTAAGCAATTGTATACTTTTATGAGGTAGCTCTTGAGTTAGAATAAAGTAATTCTATTTCAAACTGTACTTGAGGAATCATCATGTAGGTAATTTTAGTTTGTTTTAATACTTGATATTTTGTGCAAAAATAGTTTTAAACGTGGTCGCCGTTACTTGTGTTATGGCTAAAGAAAGCTTATTTGAAAGCTATATGCATGTGTGTATATGTACTAAACCTAAGATAGTGCGCCTAGAATGGCAAAAGGTTATATTTATAAAGAATAGTGATGGATAATGATGGTTAATGGCTGAATTGGATCAGAATTGTGTTCAGCCATAAGGTTATAGAAATCTGACTTTAGTGTCTTAACCAGTTGGGGCATATTTTGCTCTCTTAACAATAATAAATCTCGGAAATACACAGTTCATTCTTAATACAACACCTCCAAAATGTCATCAATGTCATCATTATATTTGTCATTTCATAGTTGCGATATCACTATTCCATCTTTAGTCTCAAGTAGACCAGAAGAAGAGGAAAGAAAGAAAGCATAAGGGATATGTATATATATTGGGACAACAAAACTTTTTTAGAAATTTCTAACAGACCTATCTTATTGACTAGATGTGTCACATGGCTATCCTAAGATACAAGGGAATCTGGAGAGGTGTTTTTGCTGAAGACATCACCCAGAACAAAATTAGAGTTCTTTATTAAAAAAAAAAAAGATGGGGAAATAAGAAGCTAGCAGACAACTGCTACAAAGTAACTAATTTTCATACAAACACCTAATACTTTAAAAGAACTTCTTTAAAGAAGGAGCAGCTTTACTTTGATGGTGCTCTTCTGAAATTCTCTGCTTGTATCAGCTAATTGGTATCTAGTTCTAGAATCTTCATATTTCTAGAAGCAAGCACTAGACTGAAAATAAATGCAGTGGCGCAGAGTTAAAGCTGAGACTGGAGAGAGAGGAGACTAGCAAGAGTAGTCAGTAATGACAGTTCAAGGTATTGAAAGGGGCAGCAAGCAGCCAGTACCCTGTTTCTTATTAGAAAGCCAAAGAAACAGAGACTGAGTAGTTCTTTCAGTGCGGAGATTCACTGAAGGGTCAACCAACAACTTAATCTACACCTCAGTAATTCCAGAGGTCTTCGGAATATCTCTCTGAAAGCAAACCATACCAGTTAGTTCAGTTGATGAGGAATTACATGTTGTATAGCATATACTTTAATAATATTTTATAACATAATTGATAAAACACTCTATAATATTCCCTACAGAGAATATTAATATTGGAAAGAGGATAGACTTTTGAGTGGGAATAGCTAGCTGGTAATTCTGTTACTTGGTAATTGTATTAAATACTAACTCTAACACTAATCGTATGATTTTGGACAAGTCGTTTAACTTTATTGTCTTAATTTCTCATTTTTATAAAGCACTACTTAACACATAATAGATGGCTGATTAATAATAGTTTAATAATATTCTAAGCAATAATAACATAGACATCAATAGCCAAAGAAAGGTGTGCAAAAGAAGTACAGCAAAGTTAGCTGCATTATAAAATAAAGTTTACATTTTTACTCCAAAACAATAATTTCGACCTTTTTGGGTCATAGATGCCTTTGAGGATCTGACCATAAGCTACATAGATCTTCTGCCAAATGGGAGATTGCAGAGATTCATACAATTTTGCCTTTTTCCTTTTAAGTCATTTTTTCATTGATATAACATGAAGAATATCTACTCTAGAACACTAAAGCACTTTTTTTTAAATGCTATATTCATCTTAAGGTGATACAATAGACATATTTGCATGACTTAAGCAAAAAAAAGATAATGGTTAATCAATAAACTATAAGGATTATCTAGACTTAGAAAATGTAACTTAAAATTCCATACTAAATACGAGGTATCTAAAAGTAGAGGCTCATCAGAGAATGTGACAGTCTCCATCAGAGTATCTAAGCCATGTTCTGGATAGAAAGTTTTCAGAGAAAACAGCCTATATGCTTGGCCAAATGAGTGCTTCTCATTCAGTGTACAAGAGCTAATTCTCTTGAAAAGTTAACAGATGTTGAATGTTTATATTAGTTTTGAGTTTGTTTTACTTACTTATAATATACATATACATGATCTCTAACAAATAGTAAGTTTTACTTACTATTTGTTAGAGATCATGTATATCTACAGCAGTCTTATTCTCAAGATGTTCATTGTCTAAATAACTTAATATGGCAAGTATTTGATTAAATTTTTGACCTTATTTTAAAACAACTATTAGATTCTTAGTTTTCTTTATTACTGTTACTTACGGTCTTGATGTTCTAATAAAATAGTTAGCCCTTCTAGTGAGCAAAAGCCTTCTCGTGAAAAGTCTAAAAATTTTTTTGCATGTGGTAAAATGTAAAATAGAATTTACCATTTTAACCATTTTGGGTGTGCAGTCCAAGTGGCATTAGTACATACATTAAAAATTTAATATATATGTAGTTTAAAATGTTATTACTAGAATATTTTCACCACAATAACCTTACTTAATTTACATTATATTTTTAATTTAATATACTTGTATAATCTAACTTATAACCCACCCTCAACTAGAGAAAGTACTTAAGTACTTGTATTAGTACTTTTTGTCTACTTGGTAGCTGTTTTAAAGTTATTGTGTTTGGGTTATTTTAAATAAATTTAATATAGTCAATTCAAATTTTTCTAGCAATTTGTCTTCTATAACTCTCTTAAGCAGAACTTTTCCACACCTGAATGTGAACCTAGAATTGATTTTTAAGTCCTTGTTTTTTAATGCATGTTATTATAATTTGAAAGAAAAAAAAAATTAAAACTGTTAAATTTCCACCACTTTAATGCCACTCTCAATTCTTTTTTCCTTTTTTTTTTATGGATATTTCACAGGTAAAATGATTATTTATAACCCATTATTTCTTACATAAGCAAACTGAAATATAACTTTGTAAAAGGACTTATCCACAGTTATACAATTCTGGACACCGACCTAGTACTGTGACTTTCAAACTGGAGCTCTTTTTTCCGTACCTTTCTGCATTATCTACCTTTTAGCCTCTCAAATCTATCCACTCCTCTCTGTCTACAACTACCCTAATTCAGATTTCCACTCCCATTAGCGGACTGCTGCATTTGGTCTTTCTGCTTCCTTTCTACTCCACTTCCATTCTTTCTCTACTGCAAGGAAAATGAGTTTTCTAAAAGTTAACTCTAGTCTCATCATTCTTCAGTGCTTTCTCCCTAATGTAATCTCTCTATTATAATTTTTCAGGCCTAGCATGGCACCTGAATACCTCTCTAGTTTTACATATCAACTCTCGTTATATTCTTCACTTCAACCATTAATAACCTACTTGTAGTTCTCAGAATAGGCCATGCTCTTTTAATCTGATTCCATCATTAGTGTATCAAGGTAAGAAAAGACTCAAAATGTAAATTTGGTTTTCCAAAGATGACAAGCTAGCCAACACCCATTGTTGAATAATATGATTATACAGTAAAGGCTTGCCTCTTTAAAAGAAGAGTAATTCAAAACAATAAAGGAATAAGATTAACAGAGGAAGCATATAAAGAAGGGATTTTTTTTTTTTTTTAAGGTAAAAGATGGAATATTTGGCACATATGTTTACACTATTAGGATCATTGAATTTTCTAACTGGAAAACACTATAGAGATCATATTCGAGCTCTTGATATTAGTAAAATAAATTAATCCCCATAAAGACCATATTTTTGGCTTAAGGTTGCATTTGTGTCATGGCTGAGACCATCTCTAAAATCACCTGACATAGGCCAGTGCTCTAACCATATCATACTGAGTCCCTAAAGAGAGTTTTCTCTAAATACTTGCTGTATTTCTTGAAATATAATCGTGAGTCATGTAAATGACTCCAAACTTTAATGTATCACAGACATATAGAATGACATTGCTCCCCTGTCATAGTGCCTGCCACTGGCATAAAAAATATAAAGAGAGAGAGAGAGAAGTGTTGGACGGAGGGAGAAAAAAAAAGCGGAAGGAAGGAAGGGCGAGAGGGAGGAAGGAAAGAAAGAAAGGGAAAGGAAAGAAAAGAAAAATTTTAGAGAATTAATGGTCAACTGTAGTTTGGGAGGAATATTGAAAAACTAAAACTGATTATGGGAATTGTCCCTAAGAGGATGTTTTCGTTCATAGTAACTTTGCTTTATGGGATTGTTGTCATAGCCCCTCACGGTATTCAAAAAATTTCACTGCCTTTCATTATACTGACTAAAATTTTCCCAATTAAAGATTCCGAGAATGCAATTGGGTTATTACCAGTTATAATTCAGTGTAACCACTTAGCTAACATTTTTCATACTTAAGGTTTAGGAATTTTGAGGAAAAAATAATTTTAGGTGGTAGGTTCAATAACACTTGAGTCTACACACATGAGGCTTAGGAAAATGGGAGCCTACAAAAGACTTTTCCACACTTTTGTTGTAGGATGCAGTTTATACCAAGATTGGGTGAAAGCAAGAAATTGTTATTTCATAGAACTCCAAACACTGCACAATGGGGCTGTAACACTGAACTAGTTTGACACAAACCCCTGCTCTGGTGATGAATCTTACAGTCCAGTACAGACAAACTATGAACATACAAATAGTTATTGATCAATGCTATGACAGAGGCTGTTGGGGATGGAGAGTTTCCATCTTTAAATATAATGCTCAGAGAAAGCCTCTCTAAAAAAGTGACATTTAAGCAAAGATTGGTCATATTCATGTATTTTTACAGTTTACTATGAACAAATTGGATAAACCAAGAAACTGTCAGAATAAAATTTGTTCATTTCTGACCTGCAGTTTCTGAGGAAACTTGGAACTTATTGCTTATAATAAGTTATAGACATCTATACCAGAATGCTTATTTTTCAGATTGTTTCCAAGCATATCATAGCATATGTAAAAAAAAAAAAAAAAAATTAAAACTACTGACACCAATATAAAATAAGTTTTATTAAAATTGATTTAATTTTTACGTTCTTAAAGAAATCTGATATATCGTTTACATTGTTTTCCCTAGGAACTCAATAAAGATCTTCACTGTCACCATTTGCACCTCCAGAACAAAGATCTGAAAGCCCAAATCAAACATATGATGGATCTAGCTTGTCTTCAAGAACAACAACACAGGCAAACTGAAGCGTAAGTACATGTATTTACCTATTCTACAAATTTTAGCACTGTAGACCTAAAGAACCTGAAGCATAGAAGTTCAGCTTTTCACTACCAGAAAACTGAGTTTTATCTGGTACAGGATAGATTATTTTTAAGTGTCTGCCAGCATCAGAAAGCATGCAGACTTTGAAAACATTGAGAAAGTATAAAATATGTCGTTCTCCTCTAACTAATTTTTTATAATGCTTTATAGGTTTGAAAGATTTTTCTTAAAAATTATTTTTATTTTTATATGCCATGTAATGCAAAGTTCTAAAGATACCTATATAGTGAAAAGAAGTCCATTTCTTCCTGTCCTCCAGCAATTCATTTCCCTTCTTAGAAGCAATTACTATTAATAGCAACTGAATATTTAAGTAGGCAGTTTTTAAGCATTTATAGTTCCAGAATGATATTTTGCTGTCATCAATATGAAGTTACTAAAAATGTATATTTTTTATAGCAACTGTCTAATTTTTATGTGATGGTATCATAGCTCTTTCATTCTCCCTCTTCCAGCTCCATAGTAGCATCATTTGATCTTTGAAATATAATAGTAAAAAAATATAACTTAGTCTTTATTTTTGTTACTTAGAATATGTTAGTCAACTCCTTAGGTATCACTTTCATGCCCGGGAAAAATGAGAAATTTATTTCTCTCAGGGCTTTCTGCTAGTCTAAAATTCTACTGGAGTTCTATTAGTGTTCTCAAATAACTAGTAATTAATTTTTCATAGCTTTGATTTATCATATTTAGGTAGTTATTTTTAAAAAGAAGAAAAAAGAAAGGAAAAATGTTAGGGAGCTATTTTCCCATAGATACAAGCTCAACCTAATCTCCCCATACTGTCTACATCTATACCTTAAACAGACATTGAATATTTATTAACTAGCACTCAAATCACTTGCCAAAGCTAAAGTTATGAAAGAAACATTAATTTTTTTAACCATGCATATTTGCTATATGAAACAAAGTGATTAACACATTTAAAATAAATTTTTGCCTCAAAATGGTCAAATAGATCTCTGACTTATTTAAAAATTCGGTGAACCAAAAGCATTATAAAGGCATCATAGTAGAAAAAGTATGAATTTGGAGATTCATCTTGAATTCTAGTTTATATTGGCAATATAACCTTGCATTAATTATTTAACCCCCCATGCCTTAGTTTTTTTTCTTTTATTTTTCTCCTTCACTTTTTTATTAAAAATTATTGGGGTGACTTTGATTGACAAAATCGAATAAGTTCCAATTTGTCATTCAACAGTATGTTTTACATATATGTATATGTATATATATATATATATATTGCATTGTGTGTTCACCACCGAGACTTAGATTTCCTTCCATCACCAAATATTTGACCCCTTTTAGCCCTGTCTACCTCCCCCATCCCCCACCTTAGTTTTCTCATATATTAAAACAGATCATAATACTTACAAAGAATTTGAAAGGATTAAATGATAAAAATAATGGAGGTTGTAAACTGTCTTAGCAAGACTTTGTAGAGTGGAGGCAAAAAGATGATTTAATATATAAAGTGCTAAAAGGAAAAATTTTCAACCAAGAATACGCTACCCGGCAAAATTATCATTCAGAGTTGAAAGAGAGAATTTTCCAGATAGGCAAGAGCTAAGGGAGACTTTAAATAGACTTTAAAGCAACAACTGTAATAAGAGACAAAGAATGGCATTACATAATGATAAGGGGGTTAATCCAACAAGGTGTATAACATTTGTAAATATTTATGCACCTAATGTAAGAGCACCTAAATATATAAAACAAATATGAGCAAACCTACAAGGCAAAATAGATAGCAATACAATCAAAATGGAAAACTTTTCCAGGATAGTTCATATGTTAGCCCACAAAACAAGTCTTAACAAATTTAAGAAGACTGAGATCAGATCAAGCATCTTCTGTGACTACAGTGGTATGAAACTAGAAATCAATTACAAGAAGAAAACTAGAAAATTCACAAGTATGTGGAGATTAAATAACATACCGCTAAACAACCAATGGGTCAAGAAAGAAATCAAAGTGAAATTTTAAAAAATGCTTTGAGACAAATGAGAATGTATTTACAGTATACTAAAATTTATGGGATGCAGCAAAAGCAGTTCTAAGTGGGAAGTTCGTAGAGATAAATGTCTACCTCCAGAAAGGGAAAATCTCAAATAAACAACCTAACTGTACACCTCAATGAACTAGGGAAAAAAAAAAAAAAAAAACAACAACAAAGCTCAATGTAAGTAGGAGGAAGGAAATAACAAAAATTAGAGTAGAAATAAATGAAATAGAGACTTAAAAAACCAATAGCAGAGATCAATGAAACCAAAAGCTGGTACTTTGAAAAAATAAACAAAATTGACAGACCTTTAGCTAGACTCACCAAGAAAAAAAGAGGAGGGCTTAAAATGAATAATATCAGAGATGAAAGAGGAGATAGTGTAATTCAGCCACAGAAATACAAAAACTCATAAGACACTTCCATGAACAATTATATACCAATATATTGGACAACCTAGAAGAAATTCCTAGAAACATACATTCTACCAAGAATGAATCATTAAGAAATAAAAAATCTGAGCAGACTCATTACTAGTAAGAAGATTGAATCACTGATTAAAGCCTCCCTAAATAAAAGTCCAGGACCAGATGGCTTCTCTGGTGAACTCTGCCAAATAGTCAAAGAAGAATTAATACCATTTCTTCTCAAACTCTTCCAAAAAGTAGAAGGGTCTATTTTATGAAGCCAATATTACTCTGATACCCAAA
>NW_011888857.1:3847394-3850879 GCF_000151845.1 Pteropus vampyrus
GAAAAGGCTTCCAAATTGGAAAGAAAGAAGTAAAACCATCACTATTTGCAGATGACTTGATACCATGTATGGAAAACCCTAAATACTCTATCAAAAAAAAAAAAACGAAACAAAACTATAAGAACTAATAAATGAATTCTGTAAAGTTGCAGGATACAAAATCAATATACAGAAGTCATTTACAATTGGATCAAAAAGAATATATACCTAGGAACAAATTTAATGAAGTGAAAGACCTGTACACTGAAAACTCCGAGACATTAATGAAAGAAATTGAAGAAGACACAAATAAATGGAAAAATATTCTGTGTTCATGGATTGGAAGAATTAATATTAAAATGTCCATACTACCCAAAGAAATCTACAGATTCAGTGTAATCCCTATCAAAATTCCAAAGGCATTTTTCACAGAAATAGAAAAGACAGTTCTAAAATTTGTATGGAAGCACAAAAAACCCTGAATAGCCAAAGCAACCTTAAGGTAAAAGAACTAAATTAGAGACATTACTGTCTCTGATTTAAAACTGTATAACAAAGCCATAATAAAACAGTATGATATTGGTATAAACATAAATACATAAATCAATGGAACAGAATTGAAAATAAATCCAAGCATATATGGTCAGTTAATTTACAACAATGGAGACAAGAATATACAACGGGGAATGGACAGTCTCTTCAATAAATAATATTGGGAAAAGTAGACAGGCATTCACAAAAGAATGAAACTGGACCACTACTTCATACCATACACAAAAATTAACTCAAAATGAATTAAATACTTCAACTTAGACCTGAAACAAAAGTTCTAGAAGTTTTGACATTGGACTTGGTTTTGATTTTTTGGGATTTGATAGCAAAAGCAAAGCTCATAAAAGCAAAAATAAACAAGTGGGACTACACCAAACTAAAAAGCTTCCACACAGCTAAAGCAAGTAATCAACAAAATGAAAAGTGAACTTACCGTATAGGAGAAAATATTTGCAAATAATTATCTGATAAGGGTTTAATATCCAGAATGTTTAAGGAACTCATACAACTTAATAGCAAAAGAGCAATCGATCTGATTTAAAAATGGGCAGATGATCTAAACAGACATTTTTCCAAAGAAGATGTACAGATGGCCAAAAGATTCATGAAAAGTTGCTCAGCATCACTAATCATCAGGAATTCAAATCAAAACCACAGTGAAATATCACCTCACATGTTAGAATGGATGTTATCAAAAAAGATAAGAAATGAGGGTTGGTGAGGATGTGGAGAAAAGGGATCCCCTGTGCACTGCTGGTAGGAATGTAAATTGATGTAGCCAGTTTCAAACATATTGAAAACAGTATGATGGTTCCTCAAAAAATTAAAAATAAAACTACCATATAACCCAGCAATTCCACTTCTAGGTATTTATCTGAAGAAAGCAGAAACACTAATTGGAAAAGATCTATGCACTAACATATTTATTGCAGCATTGTTTACAATAGCCAGGGTGTGAAAACAACCTAAGTATCCATCAACAGATGAATGGATAAGGAAAAAGTATATATAAAAATGCAGTGGGCTACCTTGAACAAGCCCGATCCCATCTGATCTCAGAAGCTAAGCAGGGTCGGGCCTGGTTAGTACTTGGATGGGAGACCACCTAGGAAGACCAGGCGCTGTAGGAGTAAAAAATAAAAAAAAATAAGGGATTGTAAGCTGACAAGGTCCTTGCAATCTGTGAGGTCAACCAAGGGTTGCCTTGCCTTTAAAAATAAAAAATAAAAAAAAAATGCAGTGGAATATTATTCAGCCATAAAAGAAAAAGAATGAAATCTTGCCATTTGCCAAAATAAGCATGGACCTTGAGGGCATGATGGTAAGTGAAATAGTCAGGGAAAGTCAAGTACCATATGATCTTGCTTATATGTGGAATCTTAAAAAAAAAATAAAAATAAAAAAATAAAAACAAGCTCATAGAGAAAAATACAGATTGCTGGTTGCCAGAGGCTGAGGTTGCAGTATGGGTGGAATAAGTGAAGGAAGTCAAAAGGTAGAAACTTCCAGTTATAACATAAATAATTCATGAGGATGTAATATACAGCATGGCCACTATAGTTAATAATACTGTACTGTGTATTTGAAAATTACTAAAAGAGATCTTAAAAATTCTCATCACAAGGAAAAAAATTCTGTATGTATGGTGACGGATATTCACTAGACTTATGGTGATGATTTCACAATATATACACATATCGAGTCAAAAAATAATGCAGAAATACATTCATACAAACATATATACACACATACATAACATGTGGTGGTTCCCTATGACCACCTATCTAGATTTGATGATTTACTAAGATAACTCACAGGACCCATCGCATAACTGTGCTCATTGTTGATTTATTAAAGCAAAACACACAAAACAAAATCAGCAAAAGGAAAAGGAGAATGGAGCAAAGTCCAAAGGAAACCAGATTGAAGCCGACAAGTGTCCTCTTCCAGTGGACCAACCAACATAGCATGCGATTAAGTGCAAAACGTTGAGACAAGTGTGAAATGTTGTCTACTTTGGAATCTCATTAGAAAAATACTTAGTGCCCTAGGTTTTTATCAGAAGCCAGTCAAATAAGCATGTACTTCTGCCTAGTATGTACCAAAATTCCAAACTTTCCAGAAGGAAAGCAGTTGTTCAGCATAAAACACATTGTACAGTTTAAGCACAGTGAGTCCCTCTTACCAGTTTTGAAAATGAGAACCCTGTCAGAATCCAAGGTTCAAAATGCCAGCCAAGAGTCAATCTTACTACAAGCGTTTCTAAGGATAGCAGTCTCAAGCTTGCTATGTTAACTGCTGCACAACACCTAATTAGTACACATACTCAATAAATGTTTTTATTGACTTTCAAATTAATGACTTTTTCTTATAGTTGTTACCTACTTGGCTTAAATGGAGAACTCCCCACCCTCACCAAAAAGAAAAGCGTCACAGACTATTCGTACTGCTATCTAAATATTTAAGACCCCTAGAGAATAAAGCAATTATACCCTTGTGTGTTAAAATTAATGCCTGTTCTTTTTCCACTGACCTATTCATACTTCAAATGGTTCTGATCTCCTGGATGTTATAAGTCAACTAGAACAACAGGACTGAATCATTTCAAGATCATCCATGTTGTTCGACATCTTCTTTGATTCACACAATGCAATATATGTAGGACGTATTGTTAAATCGTACGCTTGAAACCTATATAATTTTATTAATCAATGTCACCCCGATAAATTTAATATACATAAATGTTAGGAACCATTGACTGAGTATATAAATTTATAGCTAGATAGCTGTGGCATTTCTTTAGTGAACACTTACGCAGAGGTCTAATACATAAAAAGATACATTCAGTACTGTTCTAATTGGCAACAATAGGGAAGATTCTGAATCAGAGCCAAGACTCCAGTGGCCCATCGATTCCCTGTACCTGCCATCTTTGTTCATAACTTTTCTCTTTG
>NW_011888857.1:3850929-3888701 GCF_000151845.1 Pteropus vampyrus
TACAGATTGCTGGTTGCCAGAGGCTGAGGTTGCAGTATGGGTGGAATAAGTGAAGGAAGTCAAAAGGTAGAAACTTCCAGTTATAACATAAATAATTCATGAGGATGTAATATACAGCATGGCCACTATAGTTAATAATACTGTACTGTGTATTTGAAAATTACTAAAAGAGATCTTAAAAATTCTCATCACAAGGAAAAAAATTCTGTATGTATGGTGACGGATATTCACTAGACTTATGGTGATGATTTCACAATATATACACATATCGAGTCAAAAAATAATGCAGAAATACATTCATACAAACATATATACACACATACATAACATGTGGTGGTTCCCTATGACCACCTATCTAGATTTGATGATTTACTAAGATAACTCACAGGACCCATCGCATAACTGTGCTCATTGTTGATTTATTAAAGCAAAACACACAAAACAAAATCAGCAAAAGGAAAAGGAGAATGGAGCAAAGTCCAAAGGAAACCAGATTGAAGCCGACAAGTGTCCTCTTCCAGTGGACCAACCAACATAGCATGCGATTAAGTGCAAAACGTTGAGACAAGTGTGAAATGTTGTCTACTTTGGAATCTCATTAGAAAAATACTTAGTGCCCTAGGTTTTTATCAGAAGCCAGTCAAATAAGCATGTACTTCTGCCTAGTATGTACCAAAATTCCAAACTTTCCAGAAGGAAAGCAGTTGTTCAGCATAAAACACATTGTACAGTTTAAGCACAGTGAGTCCCTCTTACCAGTTTTGAAAATGAGAACCCTGTCAGAATCCAAGGTTCAAAATGCCAGCCAAGAGTCAATCTTACTACAAGCGTTTCTAAGGATAGCAGTCTCAAGCTTGCTATGTTAACTGCTGCACAACACCTAATTAGTACACATACTCAATAAATGTTTTTATTGACTTTCAAATTAATGACTTTTTCTTATAGTTGTTACCTACTTGGCTTAAATGGAGAACTCCCCACCCTCACCAAAAAGAAAAGCGTCACAGACTATTCGTACTGCTATCTAAATATTTAAGACCCCTAGAGAATAAAGCAATTATACCCTTGTGTGTTAAAATTAATGCCTGTTCTTTTTCCACTGACCTATTCATACTTCAAATGGTTCTGATCTCCTGGATGTTATAAGTCAACTAGAACAACAGGACTGAATCATTTCAAGATCATCCATGTTGTTCGACATCTTCTTTGATTCACACAATGCAATATATGTAGGACGTATTGTTAAATCGTACGCTTGAAACCTATATAATTTTATTAATCAATGTCACCCCGATAAATTTAATATACATAAATGTTAGGAACCATTGACTGAGTATATAAATTTATAGCTAGATAGCTGTGGCATTTCTTTAGTGAACACTTACGCAGAGGTCTAATACATAAAAAGATACATTCAGTACTGTTCTAATTGGCAACAATAGGGAAGATTCTGAATCAGAGCCAAGACTCCAGTGGCCCATCGATTCCCTGTACCTGCCATCTTTGTTCATAACTTTTCTCTTTGAAATCCCTAGGAATAGCTTGAAAGTTACTGTTTTAGCCCATAAAGAGCTAACTGAAAGGAAAGTTGTTTTCTTCCTTTGTTGTTACTACTTTTTAAATGTTATATACCTAAAATGAGTCTCATCATTTGACAGTGTATTAATTTTTCATTTCAATGCCATGATATTTAGTAACAATAACAATATATTTCGTTTGTAAATCACATTATGCTTTGAAAATAGCTTTTATATGTATTTAACTCATCCAGTTCTCAAAACAATCTCCTATTATAATTGGTTGCTATCCAATTGATCCCCAGATAATGGAGGAGAAATCTCACTTGTGCTTTATCCAAGATCACATAGAAGCAAGTGAAGACTATTTGAGACTACAGCCTGGTGCTTGTAATTCCCATCCAAGATTCTTTCCACTATATACTTAATGTATTAAAAATATATTAAGGTATTCGATTGAAATATTCTAAAAGGAAAATATATAGAGAGAATCATTTTACTGATCTGCTAATACTTTGGATGTTATATAGAACTATATAATGTATTTAAAATTTAGTATTTCTCTCTTCTTGTCACCTTCTGTATATAGAGTATTGAATGCTTTATTACCAACTCTAAGAAAACAGTATTGTGCATTAAAAGAAGCTGGCCTGTTAAATGCTGCTTTTGAGTCTGACTTCAAAGAAATTGAGCATTTGGTAGAGAGGAAAAAAGTGGTTGTTTGGGCTGACCAGACTACTGAACGTACCAAGCACAACGGTCTGCCTGGGGTTTCCGATTTTATGGCTTTCCCACAGCTTGCGCCAGTTCAGTCTACTTCCTGTTGTAAGTACAGCTTTCATTGATTAAGTAAATAATGACATGTCTGAAGATTAGCCTCCTTTACATATCAATCTACATAACAGTTAATTTTTTAATAGGTTTGGCTATTTTGTGAGAATTAATGGGAATATTAGATTTGGAATTATTTCAATTAACCAGTATCTTTCAACAGTAAGAGCAGGTATGCTTGATATTATAAATAACTCTAGCAATAAAACCTTTAAGTTATATTCTTCATTTTCGATAGACTAATTTTCCTTCCATCCTTTAAAATGTGACCTCTATTAAAGACTGAGATTATAATTAAGAATATTAATTCTTATGTAGTAAGCTGTTGTTAAGATCAACTAACAGTGTGGAATATCCTGTTTTTCTGTTGGCAGATCATTTGATATCTCTCCTCATAAAAGTGTGCATGGAAAACTTAATTACAAAACTAACATATAATCTTGGTTAAAAAAATTTCAGACAATACAGAAGTACATGTAGAAGTAGAATACCATTTTCAACTTCCCCAAGAACACCATTCTTGTGTTTTTTCTCAGAGATAAGTCTCTTGATATTTTGATCATCCTTGCAGAAATGGGGGTGGGGGGAGTTGAGGGAGGGAGGGAATGAATTTGATTATTAGATAATATAACTAGCTTTTTATTAGGTTTTATATGAATGCTAGCTCATTATATACTAACCTACAACTTTTTGTTTATTTGTTTAGTTTATTATGAACATACATGATGAATCTAACTTATTTTTTTTAACACTTGTGAGAATTCAGAGAATAGATACACCATAATCTACTTAACCTTTGTTCTTTTGTGAACAGTGCATCAGAGAGCATGCCTGTGTCTTCACATTCATGCATGTGTACCTAAATCCTAGAAACTGATTTGCTGAGTCAGTGGACAAATAATTTTTTTTTAAAAAGAAGTAACCTGCAAATCTTCAAAAATTTTTCCTATACTAAATGTCAGTGAAATACTTATTTTCTCTTTACCTTAACCCAAAATAATAACAGCAACACTAGACTAATATATATTCTTTTTAAATTTGCAACTCTGAGATTGCTAGTGACCTTTCATCTTTTCTAATATATCCTTTGCTCATTTGAGTCGGTGGAATTTTTTTATTACTTTATCTGAGGATTTGGACTTTGTTTGTTTGTTTGTTTGGAGTGCTTTAGAGTTTCTCTTCTGGTTACAACTGCCTTCATGTTCTTTTCTCTCACCAGACTTTTATGTCTTTCTGGAAATCTGCATCTTCCCAAGGCCCTACTCTATTTTTCTTTGTTTCCAAATGTTGGTGCTAGGGAGGTCTCCACTTTGTTAGAGAGTTTTAACTTACAATACAACATCACAGTAAATATATGGAGTAGTCGATCTACTAATTATCGTTGATAGTCATCTCATAGCCTACTCCCCAGTCTTTTTATCTGAGTTCACAGACTGGGGAAAAGCAGTTCTCATGATAGCTGGGGTCCTGATTTTTCTCTTCTAGATTTTCCGTTGATCTGCTTTCCAACTTCCAAAAGGTACCTAGTTTCTTCTGTTGGCAACTATTGTTTTTTTTTTCCAATCACTAATATTATGTCAATAGATTTTAAGAGAGGATGAGAGAAATACCTATAGATTTATACATTTGATTTTACTTCTTTTAGTATTATCCCTTGTCAGAACTGTCACTAAAATATTTGCTTTCTTGTTTTTTCCTCTTGGATGTTTGTTTTCTGTTTCATTGTGCATTTTCTTTTCTATTTAATTATATCTGCTCTTATCTTTGCTATTATTTTTATTTCCTTCGATTTTCACTATGTTCGCATTGCTGTTTTTCCTTCTAACTAATAAGGATGAATGTTTGTTCATTAATTTTACCTGGATTTTTTTTTTTTTTTTTTTTTTTTTTACTTTAAGAGTTTATTTGAGCCAAACTGAAGACTTGCCCAGGAACAACATCTCAAATGTTCCAGATAATACAATTTTGTAGCTTCTGATTTTTCTAATTTATAATTTATGTCCATAGATTTACCTTTAAACATAGCTTTCTCTTCATCCCGCAAATTTTGATACAGAATATTTGTCATTTTTATTTAGTTCAAAATATTTTGATTTATGTTACAATTTCTTCTTTGACCCATGTAGCGTTTTTTAATATCAAAAAACTGTGGCAAATCCTAGCCTATTTTTAGGTCATTGATTTCTAGCTTAATTGAATTGTATTTAGAGAAAATATTTTGTATGATTTTAATCTTTTGAAGTTTGTGCAGACTTGTTTTATACCAAGCATGTAGTTAGCTTGTATAAATGTTTCAAGTATACTTTTAAAGAATTTATATTTTGTAATCATTAGTTGCAATATTCTATATAAGTCAGTTAGGTTAAATTAGTTGTGTTCTTCAAATCTTATTGACTTACGTTTAAATTTATGTTTTATCACAAACTGAGGAAATCTATTAAAAATTTCCTCTATTACTGTGGATTTTTCTATTTTGTATTGGTTTTCTATTGCTTCCCTAAAAAATTAACACAACCATATTAATTTAAAATAATACTTATTTATCCGAGAGTTCTGCATGTCAGAAGTCCAGCAAGCTCAATTGGTGAATCTGCTTAGAGTTACACAAGGCCAAAATTAAGGTGTCAGCCAGCCAAGTCTCTTATTTGGAGGTTCTAGGGGAGCATGTGCAGCTAGGTTCATTCTGGTTGTTAGGAGAATTCAGTTCTGTGTAGCTGTAAAGCTAGGATCTGTGTTTTTGTGTTGGCTGTTGGCCGGGGTCATTCAGTGTTTCTAGAGGTTCCCCATATTCCCTGGCATGTGGCCCTCTTCATCACTTCTTCTCCTCTATCTAGATTAAATCATTCTCATGCTTGGAATCTCTGTGACCTACCCTTCTGCTTATCTCTACTGCCTATAGTTAAAGTTCCCTTCTTTAAGTGCTCATATGATTAAATTGAGCCCCCTGGATAATCTAGGATAATCTTCCTATCTTAAAATTCCATAACCTCAATCATATCTGCAAAATCCCTTTTGCCATGTAATGTAACATATTCATAGGTTCTGGGGCTAGGGCATGGACATCTTTTAGGGGAAGAGGGTATTCTGCCTACTCTCTATTCTACCACATTATCCTTTTAGTTCTTTCAATTTTTGCTTTCTTTTATTGAAATTATATTTTTACATATGTGTATTTTAGAATTTTTACACCTTTTTATTATGATTCCCTTCCAGTAACTTTTCTTAACTTTAAGTATACTTTGTTAAATGTTAACGTAGCTACCCCCCTTTTCTTTTGCCTAGCATTTTTACTTTTTTGTTCTGTTTATCAGTCTTTATATTTTACTTAAGGTACTTAATGAACATATTGATAGTTGAGTTTAAATCTACCATCTTCTGATTTGCTTTCTAATTGTTCTGCTTATTGTAAATTCCTTTTCTTTGGAACTTTCCTTTGAAATGATAGAGTAATATTTAATATTCCATTTTTCACCTCGGTGACCTTGGGTGTTATGCATTCTTTTTATATTTTTTTAGTAGTTACCTTTTGGATAATTCTTTTTTTTTTACGTTTGGATAAAAGCCTTATCAGAGTCTATTTATCACAGTAACTATTTGTTATTAAAAGAATTTTTAATAAAGTAACTATTTATTTATCAAAGTAACTATTTGTTATTAAGTTTGTGGCACTGAGAAGAGGGTGGTGCCACAAACTTAAAATTCTTTAATTCCTTTAACCCCTCTCCTGACATATATACCATTGTTAAAATGTACTTTATTTTTCCATATATATAAAACCCATAGTATATTATTTTTATTGTTTATATAGTCAATGTTTACATTTACTTTTTTGTTCTACATATGTTCAGCATTTCTGCATCTTCATTCAAGACCATTTTTTTCATCTAAAGAACTTTACATTTTCTTTACAATGTGTATGCTGATGATGAATTTTCTTAATTTTTATGCATCTGAAGATGTGTTTATTTTACTTTTCTTTCTTGAAGACTATTTTGCTGGGTATAGAATTCCAGTTTAGTTCTCTTAGCACTTGAAAAAAATTCTTTTATTATCTTCTGGCTTTCATTGTTGCTGTTGAAGTCAGCTTTCATTCTAATTGTTGCTCTCTTGAATGTAATCTTACCTCTGGCTTCCTAAAATATTTTCCCTTTGTCTTTGGGTTTTAGTAGTTTTGCTGTATTGTGCGTATGTAATTTTACTTCTGCTTCTCTTATTTGGGTTCATAGAACTTTCTAAATTTGTATCTGGGTTATCTTTCATTAGTTTTCTAAAATTCTTAACCATTACATCTTCAAATATTATTTCTGCCCTGTTTGCTTCCTCCTCTACTTTTGGGACGCCGATTTTATTGCATAGTAACTTACTGTCGTATCTATGCCTTACACCTTCTCCTGCTTGTAATTGCTTTTTCTCACCCTGGAAATTTCACATTTTCTATAGTTTACTTTTTAGCTGCGTCAAATGGTTCTTAAATCAATCAAGTTGTTAGTTTCGGTTTTATTTTAGTGCTAGAATTTCTATATGATTTTTTCTTATAGTTTCCATTTCTTTCCAGAAATTCTTACTGAACACATGGGTGCAATTATTTTAAAGGCTGGGTTTAGAAGGCCCAAGTCTGGAACCCTCTGGGTCTGTTTCTATTATCTTTCTGCTAGTTTTTGTTCACATGGTTTCATTTCCTTACATACATGCTAATTACATGTATTTGCAGAATTATTTGTAAAAATACTTTAAAGCTTCTGATAATAATGTCTTCCTTCAGAGAGGATTTACATTTGCTTCTTTCAGGCTCCTGGTGGTTTTAGCAATCCAAACTAATTTCAGTCCGATTTTAGAGATTGAGATAATTTGAAATTGAACTGTTGCTCTGTGAAGGGCCTGGCTACCCCTTGATTTACCCTTTAGAGTTTAGCTGTCTGGCATCCCAACTCAAAGCAAGGAGGGTTTACAAACAACTCCTTTTAGTGGGCCCTAAATTCCAGTTCCAGCACCCCAGACCTACAAAGCTCTCAACAATGTTGCTAAGCATTTCTGCCCCCTCCTTCAGCATCAGCAAAGAACCTCACAGGGAAAATACCTCTAAATGCAGAGATTACCTTCTGACCTCCAACTACCTCTTGATACTTGCCTATAATCCTTCACAGTCTTGTTAGCTCTCCTGTGCCTTCAAGCACATGTTTTTTATATTTTGTCCAGATTTTTTAGTTGCTTTCAGTAGGGAAGTTGGTCTGAATTACTTAGGTCTCTATTATTAAGTTCCTTCTGTTATATTTTTACATTAAGATGATAAGAAATTTGGAGATAAGTAGAAAGATAGATGAATCAATAGATAGAATTTTTCTTGAAATAAAGAATTATCAACATTAGAACTGACCTAGGTGAGATCTTTGGAAAGAAAAAAGATTTTTTTTCAGATTCTCTCATACCTTTTGGGCGTTGATTTTTTTCCCATATAATATATTCAAGATGTTGGAGAGGAAATATGTTTTTAACACCAAGATTGAGAAATAATGACCATCTGCTGTATTATAGTCATTATTCCTTATTTAAAAATCCATATTTCACTTTCAGTGTAATTGCGCAGACTATACTTGTCAACAGTAAAACAAAACATTTACTTGGTTCTGAATTCCTTTTCATAGTATTTTCAAAAGGAAAAACTTGAAATGTTACATTATAAATACGTATTTTCTTTTGAAAACATATCAGAGGGTGGGTTTTGTTTTATGTTTCTTCTTAGTTTGTTGTTTCAATATTTTGTTCACATGATTTTGTAGACTATTTGCTGAATATGTCTTGTCTATTCCATGAATTATGTATGTTGTCTTCATTATGAATAAAGAGTCAAAGATGAATAACAGAGAAGGGCTATAAAGTGAGGCCACTTATATTTATTTTTTACACTCTTAGAATATTGAAGTTCATTTTAAAAACTATAAGTAGTGAAATTTACATTTGCATTTCCTAAGACATAAAGCAATACCCAGATAGCATATATTGCTAAAATTATACTATAAATGATATTCTTAACACATTTTAGAAGTAAAATTGAAGTGATTTAACTCAAGCAAAACAAGTCAAAGGTGTCTCATTCATCTTAAACTTATATATGTATTACTGGCCTTTTCTTATGCTCTTACAAACAGGTAATGTCAAGAGGTTTTATTGTTAAATTTCAAAAATATGAAATTCTGTGGGATTTGATTTTTTTTCCCTCGATGCTGTAGGGACCTTTAAAGAATATTTACTAGCTCAACTGAATTCTTTGTATTTAAAACACACACTGTGTTTTTAAAAGTCTAATGAGAGTAACCATAATTAATTTATTCTCTTAGGCATTTAGGTTGTTTAACAAATTTTTATTATAAATAATATTGCATTACGCAAATATGTGTATTTATCCTGGTGCTCATATCTGATTATTACCATGATAAAGTTTCAGAAGTGGAATTTCTGGCTCAAGAAATATGCACATTTTTTAAAATTTATAAAAAAGATTGCCTATATGATTATACCAACTTTAATTCCCATCAGTAATGTAGGAAAAAAATGAGCTCCTTTCCCCTCAGCCTCGCCAGCTTTTGGTGTTTAAATATTTTTTATTTTTAATTTTTAGAAAATCATTTTCAAATACTATAATGAGCCCCATGGACCTATCATCTAACTTTAAGAATTATCTTATGGCTAGTCTTGAGAGCCCCCATTTGCTTTCTTCCACCCCATCTACATGTACACTGGATTATTTTAAAGGAAATCTAGACAGCATATCATTTCTTCCATTTGCATCTTAGTGTCCCTAAATGAAAACACAATGCCCTCTTCATACCTAATATCATCAAATATCTAATCAGCATTCAGAGTCCCTCATTGTCTCATAAATTATTTCTTTTTACAGTTTTTTCATATCAGTATCCAAATAAGGCCCATACCTTGTCGTTGTTGATGTATCTACTAAATCTGGGATTCTCTCGTTCTCTTTTGTCTTCGCTAATTACTTACTAATTCTTTGCCAATTTAATAGTCATAAATATTATCTAATTTTCATTTTTCCTTTGTTTAGTAATATAGTTCAACTATTTATGGGTCTCCTTTCTGTGAATGATCTAGCCGTCATTTGAACATTTTTCTGGCATGCTCATCTTTTGTAAAAATTGTTACTTATTTACAAGAGCTTAAGATATGGATATTTATTCATTTACTCAGCAATTTTTATTTAACTTTTACTATGTGCCAAGCACTTGTGTGATGCTAAGGATACATCAAAGTACAAAGCAAACTTCTTCACCCTCATGGAGCTTATTATGATAGTGCAAGGAGAAATACAATAAATGTAAGTAAATTCAACAGAATCTTTGAAAGTAGTACATGCTATGGAAAAAGAAATAAAGGCAGTTCAGGAGTGGGACTAACAAGAGATTGCTACTTTAAATAGCATGGTCAGGGAAGGAAGGCCTCACTGATAAAATTTGAAGGAGTTCACAGAGTTGGCTTTGTGGATATCTGGAAGAAGAGTCATTTTAGAAAGAACAAGCAGTGCAAAATCTTTAACACTGATGTTTGCTTTGCATATTCAAGAAATGGCAAGAAGGACATGTAATTGCTGGTACAAAGGAAAAGAGAAGGAAAGTAGATAGTAATGAGATCATAGAGATAAAGAGAAGGAAGGCAGGTTACTTAGAACTTGGTAAGTCACTATAAGGACTTAGGCCCTTACTCTGAACAAAACAGGGACCATGGAATGATCTGAGCAAAGAAGTAACATATCTCAGTCGTGTTTTAAAAACATCCCTCTGGCTACTACGTTGAGAATAGCTTGTAGTATGGCGAAGGTTGAAACAGGAGACTACTGCAAATAACCCAAGTAAAAGATGGTGGTGGCTCAGACCAGGCTGGTAGCAGTAGAAGTTGGTGAGAAGTGGTCAGACTCTAAAATATTTCGAAGATAGAGCCAACAGACTTTCCATACATATTGAATTTGGGATGTGAGAGAAAAAATGATCAAGGATGACTCTAAGATTTTTTAACTTAGCAACTGAAAAGATCAAGTCATATTGAAAAAGATGGGGAAGACTTCAGGTGGAACAGTTTTATAGGGTAAAGGTGGTGGAAGATGAGGAGTTCAATTTGAGGCAATTAAAATTTGCCTAAGATACATCCAAGTGGAGATACCATGAAAGCAGTTGGATATAAGAATCTGGAGTTCAGGGGAGAAGTCTAAATTGAAATATAAATTTGAGAGTTGTTAGCATTTAGATTCTATTTAAAGCCATATAACTGGGTGAGATCATCAAGGGATATTAACTCTCCTCCAAGATGCATGTTGCAAATGTATTCTTCAAGTTTATCATTTACTCTTTGAGATTTCCTTTTTAATTCTGAAATTTTTAAACTTATATAATAAAATAGCATTTTTTTTTTCCTCTCTGACTTTGGAATCATTCCTCAAAATGCCTTTCATTCATAAGTTTTTGAATTTTCACTGTCATTTTCTCCTAATTTATTTTAATGTAAGATAATACGCAAGAATCTAACTTAATTTTTTCCAAAGTGCCTGTCATTCTTGTCTATTATATTGATAATCCATCCTTATGGCACCTATGTTTTAATATATAATTCTGTTTATTGGATTTCTAACCTATTATTTTGCCTTTTTGTCTATCCTAGAGCTAGTATTGTTTTAATAACTGATAATTTATAATTTTATGTATAGCAGTGCTAGTCCCTTTGTTATTCTTTGTTTTTAAAATGTTCTTGGCTGACCCTAAGAATCTTACAGTAATTTTTTTCCCATTCTAAGGAAATAAAATCTTTTTTTTAATTTATAAATTAGTTTTGTCTTCATATTTTTCTATCAAATCTTCAAATCTATCAAATCTTCTCATTCCCAGTTTGTCTCTCCATATTCACATCTTCTTGTATATTCCTCAGCAAAGTTTTACATTTTCATATATATCTTACATTTTTGTTATTAAAGATATCCCAAGATATAATATTTATATTTTCGTTACATAGACTATTTTTATTTTTCTAATATTAATAACCCTTTATTCTTATTTAAGAAGAAACTAAATTTAAATTTTGTTAATTTTACTACTTTACTAATGTCTGTACTTGATTTGGGGATAGATAGTTGACTTGAAATCTTTGCCTCCAGACTACATGTCTGTTGATTTGGGATAAAACATGCACCTATTTTGGGTCTGGAAAACAGAAAATGCACTCACTGAGTGCCATGCAGGATGGGGGTGCTGCCAGCAAGGTTTATTTATGGAACTGATAAAATTTCTGACATTAAATGAAAAGTCAAGATTTCCTCATTATCCATCTGGAAACACATTTAGTAATATTTCTGTCCCTAACCTTTCCTTTTCCTAAATTTTGCATCCCGTGTCAGTGGTTTTATCTTAAAGTACAATAAAAGAAAAGATACTAGTAGAACTATAGTACAGATACTCTGATTTAATATAGAGTTCCAATGTAAGTTTGTTTCCTTTAAAATTACTTGAATATGAGGAAATTTCATTTTAAAAAAATAGGAAATCTCAATACTAATTCTCTATATAATAAGTATGAAGCAGCAAAAATGTTTACGAATTAAATCTTCTGTATTTTTTCCCACTTGGCAAATAAATTTAATCATTACCAATAAACAACAGAAGTCATACTTGTAGCTTAAATACATTTCATTTGGCCCTTAGTCTTATACACAAGACCATGTTCGGTTATTCATTTGTAACTGCAAATGTTGCTATAAATTAAAAAGGTTATTTGCATGTCTTTTTTTCCCCATCTTAAATAAGCATGAGTACTATGAAAGTGAGACAGAGAGAAAATATGTATCTGCTATTTCCCACAGAGACAAGTATCAGAAAGTTATGGTTGATTTATTACCCAGAGTGCTGAATTAATTTAAAGGACTATGACAATTCTTTATACATACGAACATATATTCTCTCTTTGTAATGTTTGCAAATAACTAATATTGTCTGTGTAGGCATTAGTACTACAGTAACCACAATAGTGTCTTATGAATGCATGATAAAATGTTTATTTGGTTAATTCAGTAGTACCTTAAGGTTACATATTTTTAAAATAGTTAAAATTCATTCACCTGTATCATTTACAACTATTAATTCCACAAGTCACAAAGCTGTTAAAAAGAACCCAGATTTATGATTAGTACAGTAATTGTATCAATCATTTGTAGCCTAGAAGTGTTTATTGAAATGAATACATTAATATTTGATTTCACTTTAGAACTTTGCCAACTAATTTTAATTTAGCATAGTTTCCCAAAATATCTCCTCACTCACATATTAATATGAGTGTTAGCAAAAGAAAAATCCTTGCCATCATTTTGTACCAAACCTCAATTAGATCTCATCCCATTCATCAATGTCTCCCTGTCATGAACCCTACTTTGCAGCCTGTGACTCATGTTTGCTAAATACTGCATTCTGCTTGTTACACTAACATACAGCTCTGTAAATCTTTTAACGTTTGCAATCTTAAGCTTTTGATAAATTAGTTCCTCTGGGTAAAATCATTCAGGACACATGATATGGCACATCAAAAGATGACCCTAGAAGGCCTGCCCATTTTTTAAGAGCGGGATTTTTAACTCATTAGTGATAAATTATCTAGTTTCTTTATTTAAAAGAAACATCTGTGGAGTGTTTCAAAGAGCTAAAAAATAAATATAGACCCCCTCCTACCTGAAACCACATGAAATTGCCAGTTAGTACTTGTATTTTAAAGATTTATTTAAAACAGAGAGAGAGAGAATAGAATGTTTCTTAATTCATTTATTTTAAAACATTGAGAAAATTTGATTTAAGAAATTAATAATTTCTACACTAGTTCTATTTCTCATCTATCCCCTGTAAAATCTACCCTTCACACTAAAATGTTCTCCCTAATAAACTGCAGGCCCCTTATTTAGAAGAGCCTTCAAAGGCTGTCCCAGTTCAATGTCAAGATTCAGACTCACTTCCATAAGGCACTTAGTGTCCCTACCTTCTCTTAAACATGTTTTCTGTTTCCTTGCCTCTGTAGTTTTCAAGCATTTCCCTCAATTTTGAATACTGTTTTCTCTAGTTCCATCCCACATACTAGCCTAGTAAAAATCCTTATCCTTGTTGAGGATCCAATTCAGATACTACCCTCTTTATGAAATCATTCCTTTAATGAGTCCTCTCTCCTTTGCCCACACATACTCTTTTGCATTTCCATTGTATTTTTTTGTTCTACTATTATAGCAAGTGTATCATAACTTACCTTCCCTCACTGCAACAAATTATAACCTTGACAGTCGAAAACATTATTTTCAAGTTTATTATACCTTTATTGTTTTAACCTTGCTATTATCTTAGCAATAAATATTCATTTATTTTAATTTTTAAAAAAGGTCAAAAGAAATAAGATATTTTTCATTAACTTCTATTAACATTTTGTTTTAATAGCTTACTAGAAATTTTTTTTAAGCATGCATGTGTACTTTGGTTTTTTAAACAAAAAAATTGAGATGTCATACATACAGTTGATAACCAGCTGTTTTTCACTGAATCACTTGCTATACACACATTTTTCTATCAAATAAGAATGTAAGTCATTTTTAATGGCTATATATTATATTTACCTAATGCCCTACTAATGAACATTTGGCTTTTTTTCACTTTATTGCTGTTACAAGCAACACTCCACTAAACATTTGTGCATGTTTTGTATATTTTGCAACTTGTCTAATTATCTCCTTAGGCCAAAACCCTAAAAAGTAGAATAGCTAGATCAAGGGGTATGTTACACTTTTAAAGCACTTGATATTTATTGACAAGTTATTCTCCAAAACTGTTGTAACTGTACTGTCCTCCACCATAAATAGGTAATGATAGTGAACATTTTTTCATGTGCTTTTTGTTCAGTTGTAGATCATTCTGAATTGGTTATCTGTTCATTTCCGTTGCCTTTTTTCTGTTATTTTTCATCTGTCTTATTTATTTTGTAAGAGTTCTAGATAGATGGTGATGATGATGATGATGATAGATAGATAGATAGATAGATAGATAGATAGATAGATAAATAGATAGATAGATAATCTGACCATACACACACATATGCATATATACACATATACACATACAAGAGCTCTAAACCCTTTTTTTTATTCTTTTTTTCTTTATTTCGTTATGACTTTTAATTTTATATAACCTCATTTAAATTCTAAAGGTATCCATTTTTGTGCACATTTATATTCTCTTTCTAGTAGTAGTAGTGGTTAGGAGATGCTACATCTGTTTGCCTTCTATTCGTATTTTGGGGGTTTATAAAGAAAATTTTATAATTTTAAGTCTTCATTGTAATTATGTATTTTGTTACTTTGCATGACTTGGTTTCTTTACCTGGTTTTCCCTGGTAAATCAGCAAGAACCAACAGCAAATATGATTGACATTATGACTTTGAGCATGTCACTTTCTGTCAGTAACAAATTATAAAATAAGAAAGTTTAAATGACTTTTAAGATCATTTAGTACTAAATTCTGGTTCTTTGTATGAGATGATCCCACTGTGACTTTCATGGTGGTCTGTAATTAATCAGGAATTAGAGCCACCATTTTAAGGTGGGAATTCGATTAAAAAATATATAGATCGCTAAACTATATGATTTCTCTGGCATAGGAATAAGTAGCTAAAGGTTTATATTATTTAGGCCTTGCATTTTTTGCTACTAAGAAATATCGATGTATAATTTTTAAGTTTTTCTTTCTCTGTAATAGGCATTTGGTTTAAAATTATTTGGATGTGACTTGTCATTAATAATTTATTGATTTAAGGGCATTTCTTTTAATAATTAAAAGAATAACAAAGTAAAAATATATCAACATTTCTTAAAACTACTGTTAGGAAAATAGACATAAAACAACTTTTATTTTCTGTTGAAATACATGCTGATGACTTATAACAAACTTCTAATATTTACCTAATATTTCTAAACAGGCTTATACTGCTGTTTCTTGAATCATGTTTAGATGTTGGCAACTTCTTATTCTAAGAGATGAAGATTTAGTTTGTTTATACCATCACTTTATTTCTTCTTCCCTGATTTGCTAATGTACCAGGATGTTATATAATTTCATATTAGCAGTTATATTAGCAGGATCGGTATATTAGCAGAATTATGTAAGAAATGGTATATGTTATATGTCATATAATATTATATACATTAATATATATAACATTTAATCCCAGGGCCTTTTTTAGGAAAATTTTTATAGTAAGTAAAAAATAAATATTAATTTTGAAAATCTTCTAAAAGTAAGACTATACTGACATTTCTTAAAACTACTTTTGGAAAGATAAACATAAAACAACTGTATTTTTCTACCGGAAACATTTCAGAATCCTTGGTTAAATCTGTGGGATAGACTTCTTGGAGAAATGAAGTATTTGAAAGATGGAAATACTCAAATAGGCTAGATTATGCTCACAGGTAGACTTAAATCGCTTAAAGAACAATATAGCCAATAAATACATTTTTAGATGTTTCTCTTGAAGGAATAGGTAGTCAATTTCTCTAATGTCTTTTTCATAGACTTCTTCATGAGACTCTCCCATATTTCATTAATAAAGTCAAAATATCTAATATATTGCTTTTATTAATATTGCTATTAATTGATCATGTTCCTTAAAAATCCCAGTAGTTTGGTGGAAGAGGTGTCAGGTACCATAAACTTTGTTTACTTTTTCATTAACCACTTAACCAACATCAAATATTTAGTCATAATTTCTTTCAATCACTTAGCAAACTTAATTCAGTGGTTCAGGTAAATTCATTCTAATTTCATTATAATTTTCACTTTGTTTTAATTTTAAGCTATATCTTATATTAATAACATTTTATTCTATATAATACTGCACAAATACTACACAAATGTTAATGTGCTTGCGTTGTAATCCAGGTAACATTGTGTTGGAATCTGGACTATTACTGATGAAAATTGTATTTTTTCCTCCATCTAATCCATCACCTTAGTGCTTGCATTTAGAGCTTATTTTAAAAGCGGTTTTAATACTTAAAAGTCTTTTGAAAGGCTTCTAAAACTTGGCAGTCTCAACAAAATGTTTTTTCTTACTTCCTTTTTAAGTATCTCTGTGAACTTACAGTAAACAAACTTTTTAGAGCGGGAATCTCTAGCCATAATGCAGGAACAGATGAATAGAACACTAACCACTTTATTCTGAAATGCACATTTTCAGTTGTATATAAGATGCCTTAAAGCATCATATAAATATTTTAAGATGTTTCCTAAACTATTAATGGATAAGTGTTACAAAGACTAAGGTTGGATTCATTAAACAAAACTTATTGTAGAGTTTAGAGGAGGGGCTCTTCTGTATTTTCAGGAGCCCTATATCTGATCAGTTTTAAAAATCTGGTTTGAATTATAGCGTAATTTTGAAAGTTATATTATTTAATCATATAACCTGTGCTACCTGTCCTCTTCCCTAAACTACGTATTTATCAATAAGATAATTAAAGTGACATCCTCTCTGTTTGATCATTTGCATATTTTTCAACAAACCTGTAAAGAAATTAAAGTACAGTATATCTTGTCTCTATATAAAATCTAAATGCGAAGGTAAAGTATAAGAAATATAACTAAAGTTGGAGATCTTTAGGGTACAAAATACCTGAAAGCAAACTGATTAAATCCATGTCCTTATATAAAATGTCTTTTATTTCTTAGAGTTTTTGCTATCCTAAACTTAATTTTTATTTCTGCTATTATTCTCTATAAACATTTCAGCAAATCAATAATTACACGTGCTAACATTCACATTTCACAAGTGGTTTACCTGTTCCCTGGAGGAATTTTTCCTTATTCCTGAGACTCATAACCTTAAATCTCTTTTGTTCATTTCTCACCATATTGGATGATATATTTCTGATGATCGATCGATTTGCAATCTTTATTATCCCTCTTCAAATATACTAGGTAGGTATATGCCTTTCTGTTACATGAGTAGGGGACTCAGGTGGTAAGCCAATGGAGAACAGAACTAAATTTTAAAAAATCTCTCCTACCTTCTTTAGGGCTAGAATAGTTATTTTGCTCTTCTATTTCATTGCCTATTCCATTTCATGTCATTTGCTTGCATGTTTCTGTTAGACAGTTGGATATAAAGCTTCATAGTTTTGGCTAGTTTGTGTAGCTGTCCCAGGACAAGCAAGCAATATATTTTGGTCTGTTTTTTTTTTTTTTTTTTTTATAGCCCCAACATTTGATTAATTTCTTTTCATTAAAAGTCCTTCCATGTATATGTGCATGTGTGTCTCCCTCACCCTCTTGCTTTTCCTCTCTTTTCCCCTATCCACCTCCACCTCGTTTTAAAATTTAGTTTATGTATTTTTTAAAATTAATGCCTGTACATAGTTTAGAACCTAGCAAGTACTATAATGTTCATGGAAGTATTCCTTGACCTATTGTTACCTATTCCCAATCTTTATTCCCCTTTTAGCTATTTCTTCTGGTTTTTCCTCTTAATTTCTGAATTTTAAATTTATACTGCTAATTCATATTTATGTTTTTCCAATTTTAGATATCTACTTATGTTTTACTTTGGAGGATAAGGATTTAATTTTTTTACATTACATATACATTTCCTCCCTTTTCTCATCTTGCTAAAACAGTTTTTTACCTTATTTTAAATCTCTAGAGTGTTTTCAAGTAAATATTGTTCCCTATTGAGCTAAGAAGTGTTAAATTTTATTATACAGCTTTAAGGTTTCTGTATGTAGTATTTGCTTTTTTCTCCATCTTTCTCATTCTCTCTTATTTTACAGAAATACATCCTTCAATAGATTCTGGAGATAATTGGTACATAGAAAGTAATTTCTTGAGACAACGCATGTGTGGCAATATCTTTATTTTCTGATTGTTTGACCAGATATAGAATTCTAGGTTGGAAATAATTTTTTTAAGTACTGTGAAGATGTTGTTTAATTGATTTCTAGATATCAGAGTTGCTGGTAACTGTCATGCCATTTTTATTCTTTATATGAGAATGTATATCGTGTGACTTTTTCTCCCAGGAAGATTATAGAATCTTTCCTTTATCTTTAGTATTCAGAAATGTCAAAATAACATGCCTTGATGTTGGTCTTTTTTAATTCATTAGACTAAACAGTCCGTGGACCTTTCTCTCTACAAACCTTTATCCTTTCACTTTTAGAAATTTTCATCTATTTATGCACATACACATACATACACTACAAATACATACATACATATACCGCCATATGTACTTTTCTTCCTTTCTATCTGTTCTTTGGAACACTTATTAATTTGATGTTGGATCTCCTGGATTGATCCTCTAATTCTGTTTTCTGTCTTCTGGTATTTACCTTTTTTGTTTATTCTTCTTTCTGGGAAATGTTATCAACTTACTACCTTTATTTTTATTCTTTCTTCATATTTTCAATTTCTAAGAACTTTTTTTTGTAATTCAATGTTTCTTTCCATAGCACTTTGTTTTTATTTCATTAATGTAATAATTTCTCACCTCTCTGAAGATATTATGGTTATTCTAACATATTCTTCTACATCGTCTCTTTTTTTTTTTTCCTGTGTGTAGTATATGTCCTACTGATCATGTTGAAATGCATACCCTCAAATATCTGGTAACCGTGGTCGTGTTCCATATACATAGTCAGGTCTTTCAGTCAAAGAGTTTTGCTTTATGATGCCCTCCAGAAAATTGTTTTGGGGAAACCTAAAAATGTCAGTACCTAGATCTTTTTTATTGTTGGTTTATCTAAAAAGAACTCTTTGATTTCCATTTAGGGAGTATATAAGCATGGCTACCAGTATTTTAGGGAAGTAGGATAAAAATCTGTATCTATTGATCATTGAGAAATTATTTAATCTCCTTGCTATCAGCTGTTGGTCCCAAGTCTGCAACCTGTCCAAAGAGTAAAATTTTATGTCTTTTAGCAGCATTATGAAATAGTAGCCATGTGGTGGTATAGTTGATGTTGATGGGATAACCCAACTACTTCCTTATGTAGGCTTTCAATTAATTTTGTTTTTAGCTCCACCCTGTACTTTCAGAAACAACCTTATACCTCCAATTCCTGAGACTTTCTGAGGCTGTAAAGAGCTGAAAATTTTTATTGGCTTCTTCCCTCCCCCATCCTAGACATTGCTCTTTTTTTTAATTTTATTAAATTTATTGGAGTAACATTGGTTAGTAAAATTATATAGGCTTCAAATGTACAATTTTATTATATATCATCTGTATATCACATTATGTGTTCACCACCCAAAGTCAAGTCTCCTTCCATCACCTTATATGATGACATTGCTCTTCCTTAAAAAAATATTTTTGGTATTTATAATTTTATAGAAGCAGTATAAATTTATTGTAAAAAGTAATCAAATGTTTAGAGAAGAATATAATACCACTCAGAATTTTTCCAGCCGTAACCTATGCTAATATTTTAATGGATTATACCATATTTCCTTCTGCAGTTTTCTGTGACTTCCCCCCACCCTATTTTTTCTTGTGGTGTCTGTGTTAGCTTTGATTTGTTTTGGAGGGATTTCATTTTTCAAATTGGTATCATGCTGTGTATAAAATTTGTACTTCATTTAATGAGCATTTCCCTATATCATCAAATAATCTATAAAATGTGGCTTTAAATCACAGTGTAATTGTGAATATCCCACATTTTATTTAGCCATTATCCTAACCGATTTAATTCTCCCCGTGATAGAGACTCCACATTGTGTAGTGGTGAAGAATATGGCATCTGGGTTATCAGAAGGCCTAAGTTTATATGCCAGCTCTGCCATTCCTTTATATTATCCTTTTACTGATCCAGTGAGTTTCCTCTGTTTATTATAAGTAATCTTCTATCCATAACTCGCTGATAAACAAGTCAAAATTAAGGTTTAGAAATAGGGGGAAAATGCATTTCTTTTCATGGATCTCACAGCAGAGGGAGTATACAAAAGGAACTAGAGCCACAGGTAGTCTCAGCTAGAAACTTTACCTCTTTGCCCAGTGGCTTCTCATTCATATGTAGTGACCACCAATGCTGAGAGCAAGGCCCACAGGGTTGGGCACTTTCTGTTCAGTATTCCTTTCTCCATTGAGATAGCTGGGCCAGGACCAAATCTTGGGCCTGTGAGTGCCCCTGCTGGTATTCAAATCTTGATATTTTGCCATATACCATAGCCTTGTCTCACCCTTTCTCCTCCTACCCCACCTACAACCCTCATCCCTGTTCCTAATTCAAGGGACTTTAATAATATTCTACCAGTGTCTTTTACTTAACAACCAGGGACAGCACTGAAGGATGAAGTGGGGGATATTATAAGTTATTTTCCATGCCTTCCTTTATTTCAGTTTTAGCCACGCAACATCCTTCGTGAAGTCTTCTGGTATCCTGGTGTGCAGATGATATTCTTCCCTTATTAACATTAGGGCAAGTTTTCTCCTATATCTACTATCTGATCATTTTAAAGGGAATCTGAAAGGAGAGCTAGATGCCTCTATTCAGGTTACCATCTTGGCTAAAATTGGCTGTCTTTTTCATAGTTAACCTTCATAACCCTTCTTGTATTATGGCTGTTTCTAAAGTGCGACTCTTAAAGTGAGGCCAACCAAGTGCTAATTCTTGAGAAACCCTTCAATTTTTCATTGCCTTTCTGTCATCCTCTCTTATCAAAAAGAAGAGGTTCTAATAGCAGATATATCATACATTATTTGATCAAAACACATTTATTGCAGGATCACATTTTACATTTTCAGGCTTCATCAAATATGGATTAAACTGTGTTGGCTCCTTTTTAAGGAATTGAATGCAATAATTAAGGTATTGGGAGGGGAGCAGTCAGTCCCTGTGTCTGAAATCATAGTATGTCTATGTCTGGAACAGAAGAGAAATCTCTTTCAGTTGTTTGAGGATATCTAGAGATGAATTCGCAGAGAATGTAGAGGGCCTAACATAAAAAGAGATGACCTTTCCACATCATTCTCTTAACCTAATTCTTCCCTTCACATCATGCTTTGTACACTTCCTAGGAATCGGTTCATTTTCGTTAACTTTTCTTCTATCTGCCACCCTTGTTCTAGAACCCTTTTCTACTTAACCTCACTCTTCTTTCCTTTTCTCCATCCCAGCATGATAATAACCCCATCACCTCTCAGCAAGAAATTATATTCTCAAACCCCAAAGTGTATCTGCTGCCTCAAGTCCATGAACATTCAAACTAGAGAGGGAAGGAAACAGATTCTAAGATACCTGCACTGACTTAGATGAGAGCTCCTCTTTAGAGGACAGGAGCTCAAGCCTGTTGAGTGAATGTGGGGAAGAGGATGTCAGTAACAAGAGGATGCAAATTTGAGGGAATGACTTAAAGCAGGTGTCCTCAAACCTCGGGCCACACAGACCAGTACCCATCCGTGGCCTGTCAGAAACCAGGCCGCCCAGCAGGAGGTGAGCGGCAGGCAGGTGAGCGAAGCTTCATCTGCATTTGCAGCCGCTCCCCAGCGCTAGCATCACCACCTCAGCTCCACCTCAGGTCGTCAGGCATTAGATTCTCATAGGAGCACCAGTCCCTGGTGCCAAAAAAGGTTGGGGACCGCTTATAGGACCTTTTGAACTTTTCTGTAATTGTTAATGTGGAAATGGTTCCTGGTTTCACAGAAAGTGGTCAATTTCTGTTGATTAAGGTGTGTAAAATTAATATAGACCATGCCTTTGTGTGAACTTCTTATCTTTGTTCCTGATTGTCAGGCAGCTAATCTCACATATGTCTGTCATCGGATGTGTTCTGGATTTACTGTATATAAGTTTTAGCTGATTATTTGATTATAGCACCCTTTCCACATCTCTCCATCACTACTGCTACCACTGCAGTCCAAGCTGTCATTTCTTGCCTGAGCTATAGCAACAGCCTTGTTACTGATTTCCTTTTCTCTCTTGCCTGTTCATATTCAATTCTCCACACAATAAGCAAAGCAATCTTTTTTAAAACATAAATCAGATCACATCATATTCTTAAAATCCTCCAGAGATAACCCTTGAACTTGGAATAAATCTAAAATAAACTCTTATCTTGTCCATACATCTTCACATAGCATGGCCCCCTTTGATCTCTCTAGCAGCTTCTCATTTCTACTCTTCCTCTAACACACTATACTTCAGTCACACTAGCCCTCTCTTCCTTGAGTTCAAAAAAGTTATTCTTGCCACTTGCTATATCCTCTACCTCTTCCCCAGGTCTTCGCAGGGCTAGCACCTTCATAGCCATTTAAGTCTCAGGTTGTATATCCCATCCTTAGAATTGCCTTCCCTGGCCATTGTAATTCACACCTCTCCTATCTCCCATCACTCTCTATTCCATTTCTCTGTTTTTATTGTCTTTACAACTCATTTGTTATAACTATCTTACTTTATTAAGGTAATTTACTTTTTTACCTTCTTCCCTCAAAAATTAAGTTCTTAGCTATCTTGTTTCTGCTATATTCTCAATACCTAGAAAAGGTCTAAAACATGGCAGGTGCTTAATACCGGGTAGATGAACAAACAGTGATTTTTTTTTTTTTTTAATGTAGATGCAGTGCTCTTAGATTATTTGTCCTGTACCATAGCTGACTACAAATTTTTTATATTTCATACATAAAATAAATAATGATGCTGAATTGAAAATAGTAATACTGAACTTCTTTTAAGTGTCTTGACATTACGATTACTGTTATTATGTAGACATGAGTTTCAATAAGTCACACATCCGTTGGGTCATGAGCATTTCAGGGCAGTAGAAATGCAATATACATGTAATATGTTGTAGAGTTAAAAGCCCAAAAAATGGTCTAGAAATAACAAAACATTTCAGACCATAAGATACATTGCTACATATTGCCTCCCAAACTCAAGTATATGATACAGTGAACTGGTTCCTTAGCTGGAGAGACCCTGGAGAGAAGACTCACTGTCCTCCCAAGTGGCTGCCTACCCTATAACAATGTATTTTTAATTTTCTATCCTCTCCTGTGTAGCACACACATTGCTGAGGTGTTTCATAGACTTCCATCATCTATTAGAGTCCCTTGATCTGAAAGTCTGTAACAACACGATTTCTTTTTTTCATTTTATGAGGCCTTTTTAAAGAATTATAACCAGCCTCCAGGTTCCTTTCTCATTTTCACTCAGTAGACCCAAGAATTACAGAATCTTGTTAAATAGTATTTTCCCAGTCTGAATCAGGGGAAACTCACCTGCTCTTCTGGAAAGTTACTGTATATCCTCTAATGGAAAAGTACAGCAAATCTCTTTTATAGACCTAGACTTAGCATATTCAGTGGTTCTTCTAGCTTATTAGAATATACAGTACCCCTAATCCAACACTCTCCGGTTTCTCATACCCACTTTAATCACTCTATTACTTAACCTGCTAAAAGAGAATGATTATTTATTATATAATTACATTTATATTCTCTAAATCTTATTCAGAGTGAAATATCAGTTGTTTGTTGTATTCTTTTCATTTTCATGAATTAGTGGAGTCATTGTTCCTGTACAGTTATAGTGAATTTACTGTTCAATTTTTATTTACACCTTTAGATCTTTTTTTGCTCTGGTTATCTCCTGAACCTTTCTTAACTAGTCAGTCTAACTAGTCTTGAATTGACCATCTAGTTTCTGTGCTCTTCTTATTATTTGATCTGTATTAAATAATTGAGAAGATAAAAAGAAAAGAACCCTCTGGATTTGTATTTTGTACCTGCTGTATGTCTATAACATCTTTTCTTCCAGGCTCAGTAAAACAATGGTATGTGAATCCACATCAAGTACCACATCTCCATGTTTTCCTTCAAGTTATCATATCTTGTCAGGAAAGCAGAATTATGGCTAAAGATCTATCACTGTAACATTACTATTGATTTCACTGACAATTCTTATTCAGTCTAAGCATATCAGAATTTGATGTTGGATGTGTGTTTACATTATTCCAGAGAACAGGTGGCTAATTTCTTCAGTGTCTTGTGGAAAACCCCTATTTTCATGCTCTTTACAGGCAGTAGGGAAAAAGTGGTCTACCATCATAGAAATTTTCCCAGTGCAACTCTAGAGATTATCCCTTTCTAGATCTGTGCAAGAAAAATAGTGACTCTGGATAATCCTTATCCTTTGAGGTTTCATGTTCTGTTGTGTCTAAGTTAAATAACACATGTGCCTGCTTTAATACCACCTATGGTCTGTGTTATGATTTATCGTCAGCCTTGATAAACTAGATTTCTGATAAACTGAAAATGAGACATTGTTTGAAATGTATTCTTTTAGTGATAACTGGGAGTTAGGCATTGATGGAATCCTGGAAAGTAAATTACAGCTTTCTCTGTGAAGTAGTAGTGCAAACAGCAGAAGCATATTTATATTTCTAGAGCCTTTCTTTGAATCCTAAGTATTTTATAGATATTATCTAATCCTAGAAAATTCCCTACTTATCAAAATGTATCTCCTTTTTGGAGGGGGGGAGGGGTTATTAATGCCCACAATGCTTAAGTGAGTTGCCCAAGGTCACTCAGTGAGTCGTTGGTGAGGCCAGAAATAGAATCTAAGTCTCCTGACTCCCAATTCGGTTCTCTATCCTCGATATAGTTTTCTATCCTCTATATACCCCTGCTGCCTCTCATGGGAAAAGAAGTTAATCTTCCAGCTATTAATAGCCACCAAATTGGTGGTAGCAGCACAGTGGAGAAAAGTAACTGTCTTTATACTGCAGCATTAGTATAAAAATATCTGGTAATGGAAAATTTGACAAATGTCATGTTAAAGGGAGTGGAAAATTATTTTAAGATCTGGATCTCATTTATCTAGTTCTCAGAAAAGTAAAATTTCTTAGTAGAACAGGGATCATATTTTTCTTCCTGTTTTTAAATTGTATTTCCTAGAGGGTAATTGTCAACCTAGCCATAGCAGAGCCTATTGTCAACTAACATAATAAGAATAATGCATGTACTGTTGGTGATTGTTATAAGTATATTTTCTAACTCAGTTGAAAGTTTGAATTGCTTTATTGAAATATATAACACTTATTTTATTCAGCTTTCAGTGTTAATATTGTATCATAAAGCAAATACGACATCAATTGGGAATTTTACTGCATGATTTGTAAAAAAAGGCAGAAACACACTTTATAGTTTCTTCCCTGGACAATACAAAATTACTTTGTATCAGGCATCGTGAATTTCACCAAAATGAAATAGGCAAAGCAGAGAAATAGTTAAGAAATACAAGATAAGCACACTGGAGTTGATCGAGTTTATTGTTATGTATATAACCAATTTTTTACTTTATACCTTTGAAAAAGGTGTTTCAGAGGTGTTTATGCTCCTATCTTGGTGGGAATTCACACTTAAGTTCAAATAAAAAATTTGTCTCAATTTTAGACCAACGAACAAGAATTCCCCTACTAAAAATCTCTAGGTCGTATGTTTCTGTTTGAAGATTACTAAAAGTATTTAATTAGAAGAATAACATGGTCAGAATTAGGTTTTAACTGTGTAAGCGTAAGAGAGATGCGGTTGATGGAGGTTGGGAAATGCAAGGAAAAGGTTTCAAAAAATTGGTTATTTGGGACCCAGGTGACAGAGAAGGTAATAGCAAGAGGATAATTAGAAATGAATGTGAAATAAGCAGACTAGAGGGTCAAGTACAGATCCTTGGGAACGTATGTACATTTACTAGATGGAGCAAGAAGAAGGTGACATATTAGAGAGATAATGGGAAAATCACTTTGAAAAACTACAGAATTTATAGGGTTAGGGCTAAGAAAAGTTTTCAAACTTGGCGACTTCCTGACATTTGGGAAACTTGCTTTTACAGAGTGATAATGATCAAGTAAGAGTACTCTGAACTCTTCAAATTATGTTTATCTTTGGTATTAGTCTAAGTTTTGCAAACCTATGAATTATGTATGTTATAGAAAACAAATCAACCAGAATGCTTAATTAACTACTATACCTGGAATAGTAACAGATACAGTTATTTCATTCACCTGGGATTTTATTGGTTATCGCTGTTTTTTTACTTTAGATGTTCACTCAATTAATAATAAACTGGTGATATTTTACAATAAAAAAAATCACAAATCTTTATGCCTTCAAATGTTGAATAATGTTTTGTTATCTTAAACCTAAATCAAACATGAAAGCTGCAAATTGCTTGTGAATTTTATTTGAATTGGTTGGAAATTTGTTTTCACGATTACCTAGTCTCTCAAGATATCTGTATCTATAAATTAATATTGATATTAGCCATTTATTATTTATACTAGTTTATAGAATCTCTTTATAATGAGTTTACTTTATTTAAAGTTATTAGCAATGAACTATGGTATTTCCTTTCCAACTTATTTTAAATTTTTAATATTTGGCAGAAAATGTACTTTATCATCGGTATTTTTTTTAACTGATAGGGTTATTGGAAAACTGGGCAATATCTTTGAGATTTTTAAAAATTTTGTCAAACAGGCACATCTTCAAGTGAATCTAATCTGCTTAACATTCCTTCACAAAAAAGAACTCGAAGAAAACTAATGTCTTCTCCTTTGAAAGCAGAACTTACCCAAAAGTCAACACTGTCTGAAAGTATGCAACTCAATGATTCTTTCAGCAAAGAACTTCAGCCTATTACGTATACCCCAGAAGACTATAGAAAAACTTTTCAAAATCCATCTACAGTGACTTTATTAAAACCATCGTCTAATGCTACAAATTTTCAGGCCATCAGCTCAAATATAAACAGTGATAATTCTCTGAAAATGTCATGTGAATTAGATATCCCTCTGAGTAGGAAAAAAGAATATGGACGGGAAGATTTGGACTCTACATTTACTATATGTGAAGACACCAGGAGATTGAAGAGTAAATTACCTGAAGAACAATCACTACCAAACAATAACATTTTACAAAGGTATAAAAAAAAACAGTATTTGTCAATTCTTTTTTTTTTTTTTTTGCAGCCTTTAAACTATTAGCTTTCTTTTTCTTCTTTAGCTATATTTGAGGTCTGTTTTATAGATTAAATATGTTCTCTTGAGCATACTTTATTAAATCTTAATTGTCTTTTTTTCTAAATATTAATTCACTAACACAATGTTTTAAAGTCTTTAAGATGGTATCTTAAGTTGACTCACCCTCCTTAAGCTAAAAGAGACCTTACTGTATATTTAGTTTATATAGGCCATCATTGGAGGATTACCATGATTATTATTATTCACTAATATCTTCACTAAAGAATATTCCACAGTTTCTATTTCAGAATAAGTTGAGGTTTGCTAAACTTCAACTTATTCTGAAATAGTAATATGTCTAAGGTATAGCTGACTGCATGTCATCCAAGCAAACGTATCCTTCTCGTTTCATCTGTATTATCACAGCCAATCTAAATATGAGAAGAATGACACTTTTATATTTCTGTGCTGTTAGGAATTCAGAAATATCTCGATAGCAACTCTATGATGTAAAAATGAGAATAGAAAACCCCAAAGCAAGCAAAGGAAGTCTTATAGTATAATGTTTTTCTTTATATAGTAATAAGAAATCATGTTCCAATTATGTAAGTATATGGCCCCTTTTTCCCCATAGTACAAACCAAAATTACTCTTTTTAAAATTATTTTTTATAATTTTTTATAATTTATTATACAGGCTAGCCCCTACCTCATTCTCAACCAAACATGACCTGCCTGTACGAAGCATTGTACCATCCTACATGGCAATGACTGCTGCTGCCAAAAGGAAACGGAAATTAGCAAGGTACGATTTAACAGAAACTGATTCAGTCTTTATACTTATATAAGATCCTCTTTATACTTTATTTCCTACAGTTCTTTTTTATTTCTTATAGTTAGACTTGTCAATTCATATTTAAGCATGCATATAATAAATAGCTCTGAATGTGACACTGGATTTATATTATCAAAGGGAGATCTTGATACAGCCTAAGTATTTCACTTGATATTTGCATAAAGTATTCCATATTTTAGATTATTAAAAATAAGTTAAAAAGTCTTCTGGCTTTTAAAAATGTCATTTAATTTCAACTTTTCTACTGGTTACAACTTTTATTCATTTAGTATTTTTCCTTTTAGACATTACTGAATTTTTTCAGTCCTAAAATTATATTATTTTAATGGATTTTGATATATGACTACAATGTAACGAATGAAGAGACTTCTGTAGTTTGTGTCAGGCCAAGCCATGTATCGAGAACAATTATAAAAGCTGATAAAATACAACTAACAGCTACTCGAAGGCCCTGGAGAACAACCAAGGCAGCCAAGAATTGAGGGTCTGAGATCCCAGAGAAAAGGGAAAAACAGAAAAAAAAACTATAGCTATCCAGACCTCCACTGCTTCTTTTTTCCTTTTAGCATTTGCCAATTCATGGCATCAAATATAGAGACCAAGCAGAAAATGGAAGCCTAGAGCTTATCAGCAGTCTCACCGAGCTAGGGAAACAAAATCATTCTGTATAGCTTTTGCCCTCAAGATATTTGCCAAGTTCTAAACTCTATGGAATAAGAATCCAAGAAACCTAAGTTGAAGGTAGCTGCTAAAAGGTTAAAGTATCAAGCAGAGCTGACTTTTTCTTGGGACTGGGATATAACATTGTTGTTCAGGGATCCTCATGAAGAACAGGCCCTGTTAAACACCTAAGATTTTATTTGAGACCCCCGAAGGCTTGTGCTACAGGAGTAAGGCAAACTGAAAATAAACCAGTTCTTGAAAGCCTAAAACCAACCTTAAACCAACTCAATCCCTTTTTAGATCAAGGAGATCTTTCTCTCTACTGCCTGCTTACCAGAGGAAAATTTAATCATCTCTTGAAGAATATACCATCCAGAGCCTCTACAGTTTTTCATATACAGTGTTTAGCCCATAAGCAAAAATAACCAAGCATGCCAAGAGACAAGACCAAATGACTGAAAATTAAGAGAAAAAAAACAAATTAGAGAAGCAGTGGTCTATAAGTGATGCAGATATTGAGGTTATCAGATAGAGACTTCCAGATTTTAACTGTGATTAACAAAAAGTAGAATAAAATGGGTGATAATTTCCCAATAAACTGAATTCTATTAAAATGAGTCCAATGTATATTCTAGAACTGAATAAAATGGAATTACTGAAACTAAGAACTCAATAAATATTTTACAAGATTTGGCACAGCAAAAGAGAATTTAGTGAACTGGAAGCCAGCTTGATAAAAAACTATCCAAGCCGATGTGCAAAAGGATAAAAAGAAAATATGAAAAAGAGTGAAAAAGAAATATGGGGCACAATGAAAAATATGGTACACACGTATATATTCTGAGTCCCAGAAAGAAATAAGGAAAAGAATGGGGGAAACTAGTATTTGAGAAGATACTGGCTAATAATTTTCCAAAACTAACAAAAGATTCAAGAAGCATTGCAAACCACAAGCATCATAAGTATAAAGAGAAATATACCTAGTTAATTAGCAGTAAAGAGAGCTAAAAATCAAAGACAAGGAAAAAATCATAAACTAAGTTATATGACATTAAACTCAATGACAAATTACAGTGAATAGTTATATTGTAAAATGGATCTGACTTGCTCTCCCTTTCCTTTGACATATGATTATGGGGAGAAGACTATAAGATCTAAAGATAATTCTGTTAAGTTTCTCATTTTACACCATGGACCTGTTCTCATCTGGGCTAGTGTAAACAAATTTATAAATAGCCTACTTATTTGTGCCACATAGAGTATCATCTCTTAGGTGCATTTAAGATCTGCCCTTTTCTCTCCAACCAAAGTATAGCAGACCCTTGGAATGTGTACATTAAAAATTCATGGACTGATTTTTCTTGAATGTCTCTGACTGTGCATGACATTAAATTTTGTATTTTCCTAAGGTACAAATTTGAATTGTGCAATTAGTCTGGCTCATGTATGGGAATCAGTCACTTAATGAGTGAGCCTAGCTAACAACTATCATCTGTGTCATCCATCTTATCACTAATTTTCATTGTGTCGATTGTGTTATTCTTTCGACTAATTAATGGTGACTTTTCTGATTCTTCTCTGGTAGCCTTCTCTGTTGTGTTAATGAAGATATGGCAAGTTTATAGCTAAGAATAATTTTAAAATGTAAGCATAATCATTATCAAAATCAAATGTCCAGGTATGTAAATGTGTATTTGGAGTGGTTTTAGATGACTTAAAAGGCTTCCACATGAGCAACTAACATGGTGAAATAATACTAAAGGACATATAAAGAAAGATTTCTCATAGCCTATTAATTGCTCTATTACATTCCCTCTGATACAAGTAATTAGATCCTGCCATTAACTAAGGTTAAAAGAGATTAATGCTAGAAATGTACATAATTACTTTTGGTTTTAATCTTCCTTTTCCCCAATTAAATCTACATGAACTTTAGAGTAATAAACTCTGGTATTTTCCACTTAGCAGCTTTATGTACATATTTAGACATGTTTGTATTCTAATATTGTTTTTAAAAATGAAGAAGGGAAGGCCCCACATATATAATTATTTTATTTATTTGTATCAGTTTTTCTCTCTGAAAAAAAATATTTCAGTCAGAAAAGCACTAGATATTCAAAGAACCTACCAAACCATATAGCTTTTTTTAGTTACTAGTTAAATTGAGAATATGATTTTTAATCATTTCAACTTATTTAATCTCACAGTAGCAGACCGTTTTAATTAAATGAATCAGTCTACCAAAAGACAAATGAAAAATATACATATATAAAATTTTACTTACAAATTATATTAGTTTTGAGATTTTGTTTGCTTTGTGTTTAATTGGTTGATTTTTTGTTTGTTCATTTGTTCCACAATCGTTCTTAGTGCCCAAAAATGGTCTCACACTTGCTATACACTTTTGATTTATTTTGAAAGATGTCTAATGATTTCATTAGAAATTATCTCAACTGAAAGAATATGAGATGTATTACGTCTGTTAAGCAGAAGCATTCTACCTATGAAAGGGAACAAAAGGTTGAATCTTAACTTTTATTAATTGTCATAGAAATATATTAGGCACACAACTAGAAGAGTCTTTAGATTTCTTTTCAGTACAGTCTTTAACATAATGTGAATTTGGAATCTTACCAATTTTAGGGTTTTTATATTTTAAATTGTATTTTTAATTAAAATTATTGGGGTGACATTTGTTAATAAAATTATTCATAGGGGTTTTTTATGATCTAACATAAATCTAACAAATTTATAACATAAATGTCAAACATTTTATCAGTGGACTTTTTTATCTAAATCTTAAAAATGTTTTAGTGTATTTTACTTATATATAATTATACAACTTATTTTATTAGGCTTTGATTTTATTCCTAAAAATATGTTTGAATAGCTTTATTCAAAAGTTTAATTTTTCAAGTTAAAAAAATATTATGAGTAAAAACAAAGGTCCTAAAACCAACCAAAGTGAAGAATCATACCATAGAAATAATAACTTTAAGATAAACTGTAATTACATGAAAAACGACTTATTGAAAGTAACCAATGACATTGATCTTTTACTTGAAGAAATAAAATCACCAAATAACCAAAAAAGAATTTTACCCGAGACAGCTGATGTACATATTATCAAAAAAGGGTATTTAATATCCAAAATAGAATTATAGTAACCTAGTTTAGTTAGCACCATTTAGGAATGGAGAATTTCTACAACTGAATTTTTTGCTTTCATAACACTAATACTTCTTTGTAACCATTTGGGTAGGTATTATTTGCATTCTTGAACCAAGTAGGCAAAATCACCATTATGAATACTATAATCATCTCTCTTACAAACTCTAGAAAATTGAGGTACATAGGTTGAGAGTTATTTTTCCCAGCATTCAGTGTGTCCATGTCTATTTTTCTTTGCTGTCATATTAAATTGCTGTTTCTGACTACTTTAAATGAATATATAACTAACCCACGTTCTTGAACAAACATACACCCGTATCATTTTACCACGTGGTTAGGATTGCCAGAAGAGCAAGTTGTTGCCATATAAAGAAAGCCTCCAATTGTTAGTCCAACTGACAATCAAATTAGTATCAATTGTAAAATGGTATATATCTTTATGAGCCAGAAATCCCCTAGAGTTAGCATATTTGATTCAATGTAGAACAGGGAGCTTCATCCCCTGCCGGACCCCCAGATCTGCCTGTTAAAACTTAATCCTCCTTAGGTCTTGGAAGGATTGGATTGCTATTTTCTGGGCCCAGATTAAACTCAGCTCAAACACAAAATCTTTCATTTTTCTTTCTTTTTCTAAACTCAGGAACCTACAGCTCCTTGTAGTTTGAAAACCTGTGGTACTGTTTTTTCCTACCTTCTATTATTTTATATATTTGTCTTATTTTTTCTCCTCCCCACCGCATGGCCATAATATAAATTTTCAGGACAGGAGTTGTTTGTGCCTTACTTATTTATATATTCTGTAACATGAAGCTATAATAGGTGTATTAGAACTTACAGCTATAAAAAATGCTTAACTAAACTTTAAAATTTTCTCTTCAAGTTCTGCATCAAACACTTTGTTAACTGCTGAGGGAAGTTCTGGATTTGCCAAACGTGTTCGAAAAGATAATTCAAGTGGTAATCACTCACAAGAAAATGGGCCAACAGTGGGTATGTCTGAGCTCTTATTTTGATATTTAATAACATGATTACCTAACATATGTATAGTATTTTACATTTTTTATGGTGTTTTCATAAGAATCTTTTATCTACTCGTCACATTTATTACATGGTAAGTGTGATTATATCCATGTTACAGATAAGAAAACTTAGGACTCCAAATAGAAAACATTTTCCTGAGATCACACAGATATTTCATGGTGGAGCCAGAACTCAGTACTGAATCTCCTAATGCTACATTCTACACCCTTTTTGTAATCGATACTTCTTCATATTGCAGAAGAATTGGTAAATGATTTAACTATTTATTGAAATAATTAGCTAAATGTATTATTTAATAGGTTAGTGATTAAATATATTTTACATATAAATTATATCCACTTGAAATTTTTCCTTTAGCCTAATTTTTAATAATGTGGCCTCTGATTCATTTGTGCAATTATTTACAGCCTCCAGTCTATACCTAGTTACAATCATATTATAACTCTCATTAGCAAATTGAAAAGATGCTGATGGGGTTGACTTCATTCTCTTAATTACATGTGTGGGGAGGGGAGGGTGACATGAGTCCGTGTCAACAAAACTACATCTTCAGTAAAACTAGTGTTATATAGTGCCTACGAGTTTCTAGACCTAGGTGTCCCGACTTTTGTTTCTCTAACACTACAGTTCCTAAGATTTCGTTCAGGAAATATTTATTTACTACACACTCACTATGTGCTAGGTTCTGTGATGATACAAAGATCATTAAGGCCCAGTTGGTTTCTTCTCTAAAGGAACTTATAATTTTAGCACTTGGAATTTAAAGGAGTTTCATGAGGTAATGAGTGTTTCTAAGAATCGTAACATGAAAACTTACTTTTTTTGTTAATGCTCTTTCATTAGAGTAATATAAAATTTCTCAATAGCTTTGCCAAACTGTATGATAAATCTTTACTTCTTGTGGTAGCCAGTAACAGTTGTTTCCCTTAAGTTTAATGGCAGTGTCTTTCATGCAAATTTAAAAAGCAATAAAGTCCTGAAAAATAAAATTTACTATGATATTTGGTTTAATATGCCATATTTAATAATGCTTGACAAGGTGTATATGCAGTTGGTGTAGGTACATACTGTCCCATGGATCTCCTGAAAAAAATTCTCCAGAAAGGCATAGTTCTGCAACCAAATAATAAGTTTATGGAAATTCTCAAAGAGACATTTGGTTTTCCTAATATGCTATGGAGTAAAAGGTAGGAGATGATACTAATATGCTTCTCAGCAGGAAAGAGCTAAAGCTAGTTTCTAAGATCACGTGTAGTTAAGGATAATGGAGCACTTAGAAAAAGATTTAGGAAAGATCATAGTTTAGTACATTGGAATATCCAAGGAAAAATACACATCAGAAATTATTAGAAAGGTAAGAAAACAACAGGAACTACCTTCCTTCTAATGTATTTTACTGAATTCTCAAGCTAAGTGTACAAATAAAAAAACAAAGGAACATAGTAGAAAGAAGGTAACTACTGTTTACTGAGCAATTAGAAGAATAAGAAATAGAGTCAAGAGAATATGTGTCCCTAAAACTAAAATCTAATGTGACCAAGAAGATGGATCAGAGATTATTAGACTGATCCCTAAAAAAGCCAATCGTACACTGTCGTGTCAACATTTCATTGAGTGGAGAATCACTGTGAAGGCTGGTGAAGATCCAGAAGAATGGAACACATTTGAGAGGTGGCAGTAAAAGAAAAAAGGGCTATGAGATAGGATCAGCACTTTAGAAAGTACTAGATTCAAATGATACTTATAAATTGGAAAAATATGGAAGTTTAAAAACCTTAGGCAAATAATCCAGAGAATGAGAAAAAATTAATGATGCAAAAAAGAAAGGGGAACAGTGCTTGTAGGAATAATCTTTCATTCATTTAAAAAAAAAAACACAAAAGTTAATCTGCAAGTGTGTATGTGTGTATGTGTGCGTGTGCATTTTGTAACCATTTGGGTAGGTATTATTTGCATTCTTGAACCAAGTAGGCAAAATCACCATTATGAATACTATAATCATCTCTCTTACAAACTCTAGAAAATTGAGGTACATAGGTTGAGAGTTATTTTTCCCAGCATTCAGTGTGTCCATGTCTATTTTTCTTTGCTGTCATATTAAATTGCTGTTTCTGACTACTTTAAATGAATATATAACTAACCCACGTTCTTGAACAAACATACACCCGTATCATTTTACCACGTGGTTAGGATTGCCAGAAGAGCAAGTTGTTGCCATATAAAGAAAGCCTCCAATTGTTAGTCCAACTGACAATCAAATTAATATCGATTGTAAAATAGTATATATCTTTATGAGCCAGAAATCCCCTAGAGTTAGCATATTTGATTCAATGTAGAACAGGGAGCTTCATCCCCTGCCGGACCCCCAGATCTGCCTGTTAAAACTTAATCCTCCTTAGGTCTTGGAAGGATTGGATTGCTATTTTCTGGGCCCAGATTAAACTCAGCTCAAACACAAAATCTTTCATTTTTCTTTCTTTTTCTAAACTCAGGAACCTACAGCTCCTTGTAGTTTGAAAACCTGTGGTACTGTTTTTTCCTACCTTCTATTATTTTATATATTTGTCTTATTTTTTCTCCTCCCCACCGCATGGCCATAATATAAATTTTCAGGACAGGAGTTGTTTGTGCCTTACTTATTTATATATTCTGTAACATGAAGCTATAATAGGTGTATTAGAACTTACAGCTATAAAAAATGCTTAACTAAACTTTAAAATTTTCTCTTCAAGTTCTGCATCAAACACTTTGTTAACTGCTGAGGGAAGTTCTGGATTTGCCAAACGTGTTCGAAAAGATAATTCAAGTGGTAATCACTCACAAGAAAATGGGCCAACAGTGGGTATGTCTGAGCTCTTATTTTGATATTTAATAACATGATTACCTAACATATGTATAGTATTTTACATTTTTTATGGTGTTTTCATAAGAATCTTTTATCTACTCGTCACATTTATTACATGGTAAGTGTGATTATATCCATGTTACAGATAAGAAAACTTAGGACTCCAAATAGAAAACATTTTCCTGAGATCACACAGATATTTCATGGTGGAGCCAGAACTCAGTACTGAATCTCCTAATGCTACATTCTACACCCTTTTTGTAATCGATACTTCTTCATATTGCAGAAGAATTGGTAAATGATTTAACTATTTATTGAAATAATTAGCTAAATGTATTATTTAATAGGTTAGTGATTAAATATATTTTACATATAAATTATATCCACTTGAAATTTTTCCTTTAGCCTAATTTTTAATAATGTGGCCTCTGATTCATTTGTGCAATTATTTACAGCCTCCAGTCTATACCTAGTTACAATCATATTATAACTCTCATTAGCAAATTGAAAAGATGCTGATGGGGTTGACTTCATTCTCTTAATTACATGTGTGGGGAGGGGAGGGTGACATGAGTCCGTGTCAACAAAACTACATCTTCAGTAAAACTAGTGTTATATAGTGCCTACGAGTTTCTAGACCTAGGTGTCCCGACTTTTGTTTCTCTAACACTACAGTTCCTAAGATTTCGTTCAGGAAATATTTATTTACTACACACTCACTATGTGCTAGGTTCTGTGATGATACAAAGATCATTAAGGCCCAGTTGGTTTCTTCTCTAAAGGAACTTATAATTTTAGCACTTGGAATTTAAAGGAGTTTCATGAGGTAATGAGTGTTTCTAAGAATCTTAACATGAAAACTGTTACTTTTTTTTGTTAATGCTCTTTCATTAGAGTAATATAAAATTTCTCAATAGCTTTGCCAAACTGTATGATAAATCTTTACTTCTTGTGGTAGCCAGTAACAGTTGTTTCCCTTAAGCTTAATGGCAGTGTCTTTCATGCAAATTTAAAAAGCAATAAAGTCCTGAAAAATAAAATTTACTATGATATTTGGTTTAATATGCCATATTTAACAATGCTTGACAAGGTGTATATGCAGTTGGTGTAGGTACATACTGTCCCATGGATCTCCTGAAAAAAATTCTCCAGAAAGGCATAGTTCTGCAACCAAATAATAAGTTTATGGAAATTCTCAAAGAGACATTTGGTTTTCCTAATATGCTATGGAGTAAAAGGTAGGAGATGATACTAATATGCTTCTCAGCAGGAAAGAACTAAAGCTAGTTTCTAAGATCACGTGTAGTTAAGGATAACGGAGCACTTAGAAAAAGATTTAGGAAAGATCATAGTTTAGTACATTGGAATATCCAAGGAAAAATACACATCAGAAATTATTAGAAAGGTAAGAAAACAACAGGAACTACCTTCCTTCTAATGTATTTTACTGAATTCTCAAGCTAAGTGTACAAATAAAAAAACAAAGGAACATAGTAGAAAGAAGGTAACTACTGTTTACTGAGCAATTAGAAGAATAAGAAATAGAGTCAAGAGAATATGTGTCCCTAAAACTAAAATCTAATGTGACCAAGAAGATGGATCAGAGATTATTAGACTGATCCCTAAAAAAGCCAATCGCACACTGTCGTGTCAACATTTCATTGAGTGGAGAATCACTGTGAAGGCTGGTGAAGATCCAGAAGAATGGAACACATTTGAGAGGTGGCAGTAAAAGAAAAAAGGGCTATGAGATAGGATCAGCACTTTAGAAAGTACTAGATTCAAATGATACTTATAAATTGGAAAAATATGGAAGTTTAAAA